>NC_045606.1:20880418-21183449 GCF_009762305.2 Zalophus californianus | reverse complement strand
CTCTCTTCTCCACAATCCCCTAGCATGGGTCCTTCTACTCCTTGACAACTTCTCTGTCAGTTCAGCAGCCTACTGTCCCCATGTCCATATTTAATTCTGCCTCCGCACTTTTGCTCACCTAAAGTCCCAGGGGTAAACCAAAATTAAAACCATAATCTAGCTAATTCATAATCAACATCTTCCTAGACATCACAAGGAACCGCAAAAAGATCTGTATTATTTTATTAGTGATTTTCAGAAGGAAACCTACACTATGCCTCTGAGGATAAAAACTCTTCTTTTGAAATTCCCTCCTAAAAATCATGTTTATAAACAAATAGCCTTATATTTAGCCTTAGCCTCTTAAGATAACTGATATTACATTTGTATTTATTATTTTAATAGAAATATGTATCATTTGCCTACTGTATGTATAGCATGATGCTATATGCTTATCAAAGTATTTTGGATATGATTTTTTCCAAATAATAACTATATAAACTGTCAAAATTTGAGTTTAATCTCTAGCATTCAAGGCTTTCTTAAGTAATTAAGGATGACACTATTGGAGATGAATTGTTTCTCTATTACAAAAGACCTCATGCAAAGGTTCATCTTATCTGGGACCATTCAGAATCTGAAAACTTGTTCAGTTTCTGTCTCTGGAAATTGGTTTTCTCATCCTCTGCAGGAAACAAATAGCTTGTGCTAATGTTGTGAAAGTTTGTCAAAGAAGGGTCCACAAAACTACTTGTTTACATTTATTTCCCATCCAGTAATGATAGTATCACATTTTTTTTTTTAGTTAATTAAGTAACCTGTTTTAGTTTTTGTTTCTAGATTGTTGCTTCTGAATACTAATAATGATAAGTAGCTGTTACTTGCTGAGTGCCAGTCGTGTGCTGGACACTTTTCTCGGGGCATTTCCAATGTTCTCTCTGCTGTGATTAATGCTGCAATAGGGAGGTAATGTTTTACACTCACTAAAGTCTTCCCTGAAAAACAAACAAACAACAAACAAACCTCTGTTCCCTGCAAACTGTTTATCATGTGTGGACAATTACCCCTTTTCAGCTTTTCTGGCTTTCTCATATATTTCTCATGAAATGGGCTAATTTTCCGTGACAAATTACCTATGGTGATTCCAAGGTAAAGTACACACAGAAGTAAATCTCAGGGGACATCTGGGTGACTCAGTTAAGTATCTGCCTTTGGCTCAGGTCCTGATCCCAGGGTCCTGGGATGGAGCCCCACATCAGGTTCCCTGCTCAGAGGGGAGCCTGCTTCTTCCTCTGCCTGCCATACCCCCTGCTTGTGCTCTCTCTCTGACAAATAAATAAATAAAATCTTAAAAAAAAAGTAAATCTCAGTATTACCCTGCTCTGGCTTTCTGTGTGAATTTTTTAAGTGGAAAATGATTCCAGTTAAATCTCAATTTAAGGTGAGGCAAATTTTTTTGTATCTTCTAAAACAATTACATAATATTCTGCTGACAGGAGATATTTTAAAAATTAATACATTTTCAAGTGTGTTAATGATCCTACTTAACCTAGTAGTTAAAAATTATTTTCTTCCTGAAGCTAAGTCAGAATTTATAACAACTTTGACAGAGAAGGCCAAACAAGTATTCTATCTCTCCAAACACTATTTTACTTCCATGGTTACAGTGAAAACATTCTGCTTAAGTACAAAGCACTTTGTAAGTTCCTTGGAAGCCATATATCTTGATGAAGTCCCAAAAGTTCATTTTTGCTTGTTTCCCTTGCCTTTAGAGACATGTCTTGAAAGAGGTCACTGTGGCCAATGTTGAAGAGGTTACTGCCTATGTTCTCCTCTAGGATTTTGATGGATTCCTGTCTCACATTTAGGCCTTTCATCAATTTTGAGTTTATCTTCATGTACGGTATAAGAAAGTGGTCCAGTTTCATTCTTCTGCATGTTGCTGTCCAATTTTCCCAGCATCATTTATTGAAGAGACGGTCTTTTTTCCACTGGACATTCTTTCCTCATTTGTCGAAGATTAGTTGACCATAGAGTTGAGGGTCCATTTCTGGGCTCTCTATTCTGTTCCATTGGTCTATGTGTCTGTTTTTGTGCCAATACCATGCTGTCTTGATGATCACAGCTTTGTAATAGAGCTTGAAGTCAGGCATTGTGATGCCCTCAGCTTTGGTTTTCTTTTTCAACAATCCCCTGGTGATTTGGGGTCTTTTCTGATTCCATACAAATTTTAGTTTTGTTTGTTCCAGGTCTGTGAAAAAAGTTGATGGTATTTTGATAGGGAATGCATTGAAAGTGTAGATTGCTCTGGGCAGCATAGACACTTTCACAATGTTTATTCTTCCAATCCACGAGCATGGAATATTTTTCCATCTCTTTGTGGTAGCCAGAAGATTTCTCATGTAAATGCCAAAGTTCTTAATTTCATTTATTATGTAAAATGATTCTTTAAAAATGTAAATATCACAAATGAATGGTTTTAGTGATGGTGACTTTTTATTTCTGTCTTATATTCGGGTAAAAATGTTGTCTTTATCTGATCAAGTCAACGATTACAAATCTGGAGAGGCTCTGATACCATGAGTAGCTATGCAAGATGGACAGGAAGACTGGTGTTTGTATGATGAACATGGAGTTTGGGTTTCACATGCTGAACTACTAGAGCAGAGCTTCTCAAGCTGTGTCCCTGAGGTTCGGCAGACGTATTTCATGAATGCCAAAGGAAGCCGGGTAGGAAGAAACCAGCAGAATGTGTGATGCATGAAACAGAGTTCGCCTAGAATAGTTGTGCTTTCATTTTATATCTTGGGGATCCACCTTAAGTTTCACTTAAAGAAGAGGTTTTGTTTCCAAAAAAATACTTGAAAATCATTGCCTCCCTATTGCATTTTCCTTGGGGGTCTCAGCCAGCAAAAATAAAACTAGAATAGATGCATGATGATTCTAATTTGGTGTGAAATTTCTAACTTCAGACATTTAAATCTGACGTTTTAGGTGGACTTGATGTGGTTAAATCCATTCAGAAACTCAGAAGAAATTTCTCCTCTTTAAGTTCGCTTTGTAAAATGGTGATTCAGTAGTGTGATTTTTTTTGGCGGAAGGCTTTACTAATTACTATGCACATGCATTCTTTTGAAAATGGCATGGCTACACACACGATGGTAAGCTAACCAAGAGTTTGCAGGGAATATCAAGACGAATAGCATAGGCTTCCTGCTTTCAAAGTTCCTAAAGCTACTATAGTTAAGTTTAAAAAACAGGACGGAAAAGAGTAAGTGGCATAAGGTACAAGCACTATGCAGGAAACACAACAGCAGCAACAGTGATCTCACTTGGTCGGGAAGTGGGATGCTTCAAGAAAAAGGCAGGCTCTGAGCGGTCCTTGCAAGATGAGCAGAATACCGAAGCAAGGAAATGTGAAGGAGAGCACTTCTGGGCTGGGCTCAGGAGGAGCAAAGGTGTCAGTGGGTTGGAAAATCTGGAGCTCATTCAGAAAACAATAATGGGTCGAATTTGGCCAGAGCATGGGGTCTGTGGCTGGGGTCAGTAGCAAAAAGAAGAGAGGAAGAGTGGAGACTGTAAAGGGATTTGCCTGTAAGGTCAAAGAGGTGACGATCTTGGGCAAGAAAATCTAAGGGAAGGAAAAATTCAAATCTAAGTATCTACTATCTTCCCTGCTACCTACTGATTGCTCAGTTCTGTGTCTGGGTCTGAGGTGATGGTGGGATACTGGGTGGGAAGGAAAATTGGAAGGAACTCGGAAGACCATTTTACAAAATAATGAAATGGTCAAGATGTCAAGGAGAAGATGAGCAGAGATATGGGGGTGTGGGGGTGGGAAAACAGTTTCTGGAGGAGTTTTTAAAGAGGGGCTAAGAGGCATGTGGGAGAGGTATCTGCTGCGACAAGGAATTTTCGGAAGTTGCGTTGCATGATGCGCTGTAGAACTCCCTCCTCTGTTCCTGAAGGAAACTTCAGGATAATCAAATTGCTTTCCAAGGCTTTCCGGAGTCAGTTCTGTGTTTCCTTTTGGCTGTGCTGGGATGGATTTTAAGGTGGGAGATAGCTCAGTTTTATTCGGTTCACAAACTATCTGTACAGAGCATGGGGTTTCCCCATGGTGCTGGGGGTGACAGGAGATGTGAAGGGGAGCGCACAGGGGACCTTCCCCTCTGCATCCTTCCCCTCTGCACCCACCACATCTAAATCTGTTTTACCTACTGTGCTTGCCTATAAGATTCCCACTGGAAAAAAGTGATAGAAGCAATTTAAAAACAGGGTAAAAACCACCATGGTAGACACTGAGGTACCCTTGAAGGATAATAAGCTGAGAAGTGTACTCTTAGTGTAAAATGAGATTCAGAGAACTGGAATTTCTGGCTCAGGGTTGTGCGGCCAGTACATGAAGAGCTAGAACTAAGACCCATTTTACCTGCACCATTCCCCCCACCCAGGCAGATCAGAGATTTTCTTTCCAAGCCATTAAGATTTAAGATAGGGGCGCCTGGGTGGCTCAGTCATTAAGCATCTGCCTTCAGCTCAGGTCGTGATCCCAGAGTCCTGGGATCGAGCCCCGCATTGGGCTCCCTGCTCCGCGGGAAGCCTGCTTCTCCCTCTCCCACTCCCCCTGCTTGTGTTCCCTCTCTCGCTGTCGTTCTCTCTCTGTCAAATAAATAAATAAAATCTTTAAAAAAGATTTAAGATATTTTGAGCCTGTCCATTCTTAGATGTTGTCTTTTCAGACAGCAAAGCCTCTATCTTTTTAATCTGAGGTTTGATGTCAGGTAATTCTTGCACTCCCTTATTTCATATCTTGGATGCACCCTGGTGTACCTGTTTGCCTCTGTTGGGTATGGATGGGCTGAGAATAATGTAAAGAACTTTTGCCTCAGAAGATATTGGACTTGGCATTAGGTTCTAAGCTTGCTGCCGGCATCTTCTTTCTGTTTGCCCTTATGTCAACATAAATGCTGGATGTAACAAAGGTCACAATATGATGACTCAAACTGTGAATGTACTGGGAGAAAATACAGGAAACACACTTATGATCTCAGAGTAACAAAGGTCTTCTTAAAGTATGACACAGAATCTGAAGCTGTAAAAGAAAAGCACAATAAAAAACAAATTTCCACA
The DNA here is from genome assembly GCF_009762305.2 of Zalophus californianus. Taxonomy (NCBI): domain Eukaryota; kingdom Metazoa; phylum Chordata; class Mammalia; order Carnivora; family Otariidae; genus Zalophus; species Zalophus californianus. Next base: position 21,178,337 of record NC_045606.1, on the reverse strand, counting down.
TCAAGAAAAACCACCTTAAGCAAACACACAAGAAATCCAACAAACTGAGAGACTTTTGCAATGCATATTATACACAAAGGCTGACGTTCTACATGTATAAAGAGTTTCTATGAATCTATAAGGAAAAAACTACACAATAGAAAAATGGAAAAAAAGATGTGAACAGAAATCACAAAAAAAGAAGTTACAAATGGGTCTTTGTATTAACCATGCTCCTCGCTTCCATAGAGTTGAGGCTTTAATGTCTGCTCTGTGTGCCTATGCTGGCCAGCTTATTCTAGACCACCTGATCATATGTCGGAGTCACTTTGCCTTGGCCTCCAGCCTTCCTCCTTGTCCCTCTCGCCCACTTTGAAAGGAGTCCTCCTGCTGGAGGTCCACTTCTTAGATGCAAACCAGCCAATCCAGAGTCCACACTCTTAAGTGTCTTATTAGGCTTTCATCTTCAGGCCACTATACACTTGCCCTAATCACCCCAGAGCCTAGTACCAGGTCACTAGGGACAGCCCCCATGCCCCAGAGCTCACTGAACTTATTCCTACTAACCAATCCCAAGCCTGCCTACCCGGCTTCACCCATCCCTTCCCAAGAAAATCACAATAAAGGCTCTCTTGCCCAGTTCCTCCCTCTCCCTCGGCCTCCTGACTGTTCCAGTGCTTACCCATGTTGCCCATCATGGCATGGCATGCCCCCTTTTCTTAGGAACTGTGAGAGTAATAAACTATCATTTCAATGGCAACTGTCTCCTGATCTGTTTGCCTTCCTATACATGACATTCTCTGTTAATATACTGTATTTTTAAAACAGTCTTAAACAAATGAAACAAAGCTCCACTCCATGCATGTTAAGGTAAATGTAAATGAAAACTGTGATGAGATACATTTTCCTCCCATCAGAGTGACAAAGTTCAAAAAGTTCGATAGCACACGGTGCTGGTATGAGTAAAGTCACATTCATTTATTGTTCCTGGGAACATAAATTATTACAGCCTCTATGGGCAGTTTAGCAATAATGAAATTTCAGACTATAGAGATTCACAGCCTGGCAAATTCTACTTGTAGACATATATATATATATATATATATATGTGCTCAGAAAAGTTGGAAGTGAGGATCTTGAAGAGGTATTTGTACTCCCTGTTCATAGCAACATTATTCATAATAGCCAACAGGTGGAAATCACCCAAGTGGCCATAGACTGATGAATGGATAAACAAAATGTGGTATATACATACAATGGAATATTATTCAGTCTTAAAACGGACAGAAATCCTGTCACGTCCTACAACATGGATGGAAAAACACCAGTTTGAACTGCACAGGTCCACTCATACATGGATTTTTTTTTCAATATTGAAACGCAGTACAGTACTGTAAAGTGTTTTTTTCTTCCTTATGATTTTCTTAATAATATTCTTTTTCTCTAGCTTACCTTATTGTAAGAATACAGTGTATAATACATATAACATGCAACATATATGTTCATCTACTATTTATGTTATTAGTACAGCCAAGAGTAGGCTGTTAGTAGTTAAGTTCTGGGAGGGAGTCAAAAGTTATATGTGGACTTTCAACTGTGCAGGGGGATTGGTACCCCTAATCCCCATGTTGTTCAAGGGCAAATGTATATTCAAATAGTTCTTGGGTTACTGAAGGTACTGTTTCACAAAATGCATGTTCTCTACTGAGAGCCACATGCTTTCAAAAGTCAACTTACTTTCTCTCTCAAGAACTTTCTCAAAGGAAAAGATAATACGATTAAATATTTCTTCCTAATCTTTATTTTAAAAAGCAACATCTGTTCACAGTGACAATTTAAAAAACAAGCATCTGAATTTAGATTTGTTTTTTTAAAGTAGGCTCCAACATGGGGCTTGAACTCATAACCCAGAGATCGAGACCTGAGCTGAGATCAAGAGGCAGAGTGCTTAACCGACTGAGCCACCCAGGAGCCCTTTCAGATTATTATTTTTAATATTTAACCAACTTGCTATAACAGTTTAGCTAAAGAATCAGTGAAAAATACAGAGGTAGTTAAAATGTTATTAAATATATAATGAAAAATAAACATAGGCCTGTGCACATACACAAACTAGGTCCTCAGTATGTCTGTAAGAGAATCAAAAAAGAGAAAGGGAAATTAAGGACAATTAACCACACAGAGGAAGGGACAGATGAGCTGCGTGGGGGTAGGGTCTTTGTGGCATTTTCCTCTTATTCCCAGCCCTGAGTCTGGCATGTGCTCAATGCTCAGTAAAGATTTTAGAATGAGTAAGGAAGATAATGTCAGATAGGAGACAGAGAAACAATCAATTCTTCTCTGTCCCTGATTTTCAAGTCTCTTCTGACTCCCACTTGCCACTGATCACATGTTCAGATAGCAGTTTTTCTGACAACACCCTGGATTCCTGGCCAGAATCAACCTTCATGTTTTTCATTTCAAAAGTGCCAAGTATAAGGATATGCTAACATGGAACTTTCTTTTCTCTTCCCCTGGACTCTTCTGCGGTGTATGATTTTACTGATTGAATTTAGGGGTGTTAATGTACTTTGCAAAGTGGAATGTGGCTTGTAGTCTTATAATCCTAATATAAACCTTTAATCTTTGTAAATAGATATTAGCCATGTCAAAACCACAAATGTTTAAGTGCATTCCAACCATGTCCCAAAGTCTTTTTCCATACTGGAAAGATTTTTAAATTTCCACCTTACTGTCAGAGTTAAAAAAAAAAAAAAGCCAAAAACCCAAAAACTTTATGGGAAACATGGAACCTATCTGTATTTAATAATCAGTCTGTTTAAAGTTTCTTGACAGACAAAAAATAATATTGAAAAATTATTCTCGCAAGGCTGCCTGGATGTCTAAAGGACACGTGAAAACAGGCCAATGAAACTTGTAGGAAGATTTTAAAAAGAGATTTAGTAGTTTTTTTTAATGCATATCCTCCACATACAGCTATTAATGAAGTGTGATAACTAAAAAAGGATAGGGAAACTAAGGGGAAATATTTAATAGAACATTAAATATTTACCTTTATTTTTCCTTTTAATATACAGTTTACTTAAAAAGTCAATTTTTAAAATCCTAAAATAGTAGTGTTTAAATGTATGAATGTCCAGTGAAGAGTGTGAGATGAAATATGCACTAAGGCACCAGGGCAAGTCTCAACCTTTCAGAACTTTAAGATAAAAATAATATCTTAAAATTCCTATTCCTTGGGTGCCTGGGTGGCTCAGTTCGTTAAGCGACTGCCTTCGGCTCAGGTCATGATCCTGGAGTCCCTGGTTGGAGTCCCGCATCGGGCTCCCTGCTCGGTGGGGAGTCTGCTTCTCCCTCTGACCCTCTTCTCTCTCGTGCTCTCTATATCTCATTCTCTCTCTCAAATAAATAAATAAAATCTTTTTTTTAAAGATTTTATGTATTTGATAGAGAGAGACACAAGCGAGAGAGGAAACACAAGCAGGAGGAGTGGGAGAGGGAGAAGCAGGCTTCCCACTGAGCAGGGAGCCCGATGCGGGGCTCGATCTCAGGACCCTGGGGTCATGACCTGAGCCGAAGGCAGACGCTTAACGAGTGAGCCACCCAGGCGCCCCTAAATAAAATCTTTAAAAAATAAAAAATAAAATTCCTATTCCTTATGGAATCACTATGGGAATTAAATTACACATTTAAAACTACATTGACTATCAGCCCCTTGAGGGTGAGGATCTTATATTTTCACCTTTGTAAACAGTTACTTGATTAATTCATGTATGAAAGAAATAGAAATAATTTTCACTCTTGAAAAACATTTTAAACTTCATTACAGATTAACCCAAGAAACTCATCAGTACCTATAGGAGGTCAAACCTAGAAAATGAAGGAAGCTTTAGTAGCATCCAAAAATCACCAGGATTTTCAGTAACTAATCAAAAATTTTTATTAAAAATTCCTAAAGTTATTTAATCTGTTACCAGCCTTAGGAGAATGAAATGTATAAAGAATAAGAAGGTATCTTTTGAACATGTGAATATCCCAGTAAAAGTAGGGAATTAAGTAAATGAGAGCAACATCTTTTTATAAACACACCATGGTAGAAGGTGCTCTTAAATATACATAAAAACCAATCTGCAAACCTTTGAGAAAGCAATCTGAATACTATTGAGAATCTTTTATGTCTATATATCCAGCCCAAAGACTTCCCTGGGAAACTCAAGATCCACATATTGGACGTTCCTCTCAGACCCTTGCTTCTTCTGAATTCTTTGTCGCTTAGAATACCATAATCCAAGCATCAGTTCAGACTCTTTCCTCTTCCTCACTCCCCTCCTCCCTGTCCATTCAGACACTAAGTCCAGCGTTTTCTATTTCCTTAGTATCTCTCCTACATGTATTCTATCATTTTTCCCATTGCCACTGCCTTGGTTCGGTCTCTCCCTACATCTTCTCTTAGAAATGGCATTCTAATTGGTGATATGGCAGGAATGGAACAGAGACAAATTCAATAGGTGTTTACGGGAACCAACTGACAAAAATTAGGTTTAGGAGAAGAAGAATGAATTTAGTTCTGAGTGTGTTTAGCTTGAGGTACCTTAGGGTCATTTGGTAAAGATATTCCCAGTATGTGCATGTATGCATGTGGGCAAAGCTTAAGGACAGAAAAGTAGGTTCATAGTGGACCCCATGGGTACGGCTGCAATATCCCCTCTCATGTCGTACTCCCCTGAAAAGCTTTTTCCAGATCATCTCATTTCCACAGTGATTGTTCTTTCCATTCAATTCTGATAACTCTGATTGCACCTTCCAGGTTCACAATTAAATGTTGCCTTTTGTTGATAGTTAATATTTCAAGTTTCTTTTTCCCAAGTTAAGCTTCTACAGAATAGTAACCTTTTATATGCTTTATGCCCATGAATGCCTATGGTGTCTGGTGCTATGCAGCATACAGAAGGCGCTCAAAACAAAGGAGTGGAAGGGGTAAATTTGATTTTAGTGACTTTAATAATAACCATAATGAACATCTCCTAGCATAGAGCTTGGCACATAATGGGCACTGAATTAATATTTGTGAAATGGATTGAGACTTCAAGTTTCCCATTACTCTTCAAAAACTTCTTGATATCTCAATGGCTTCCAGATCTGACATGCAACTAACACTTGGACGCAAATATATGTATTACACGTGTTGTAAGAAGTCCAAGAGTTCACAGTTTTATATATAACCTGTTTCAGTGAAAAGGTCACCATCAGCAAGCCTAGTCCATCTTGATTTACTCATCCACACGACTTGAACACTCCCACACTCTACTCTTACAGAATTTCGTATTCTATATGGACGCACACTTCTACTTCCTCAGTGTTTCCCTCCAATGTTCACATTGCCCCCTCGTGCCTCCCAAATGCTCCCATGCTACCTTCCCTCTTCACAGGCCAAAGACATAACTACGACTGGCACAAGAATTATTTTCAAGAAATGAAGAGAAGGAAGGTTCTTGGTGAAAAACAAAAAGCCAAAAGGCTTAGGCAAATAATTGCATGTTTTGATTTTGGCCCTTGGCATTAAAACAAGAATGACTTTCTGGCTTCCAAGTCTTGGAAAAAACTTCAACATCTGACACATTGACATTTGACACCTGAGGTCACACTTACAAATCAGTGGTACTTTACATAACAATGTACAGACAGAAAGAGGAATCCTAACTTGGGGAATACCATGAAAGCTATAACTTGTGTTAAGCCTGGGTGTGCCACAGCATCTAGTAAGATGCTTTGAACAGAGAGACACACAAACTATTTGTTGAAAAAATGATTTTTTAATGCTAAATATTTACTGCTTGCCTCTGTGCAAGGTCTTGAGCCAGGTGCCGCCTAGGATACAAATAAAATAACACATAGTGCTTGCCACTGTATTGGACAACAAGAGTTATATATGGCCCTCAGAGTGTATGTTGGTATAATCTTTTTGGAAAGCTATTTGAAGTTATCTGCTAAAGCTGAATATAAACCTAGACTATGAGACAGTCACCCCACTCCTAGGTATACACCCAAAATAAATGAATTCATAAGTATAAGGCATGCACAAGAATGATCATGGAACTTTGTTCATAGTCATCCCAAACAGGAATGGACAAGCTAATTATGGCATATTTACATTTAAGAACGCTATACAGCAGTAAAAAAGAATGAACTACGGCCACACACAATGCAAGGATGAATTTCAAGGACAAAATGGTGAGCCAAAGAAGCCAGACACAAAGAAACACAGACTGTATGATTCCCTCGGTATGATATCTAAAAAGAGGCAAAGCTTATGTGTAGTCATAGATCAGAATAGTGGTTAACTTTGGTGGGGGCAATGACCAGGAAGAGTCGCAAGGGACACCTCTGGGTTGTAGGAAACATATCTTGATCTGAGTGGGAATGTGGCAAGAATGGAGAACAGACAAATTGAAAAGAGATATTTATCTGTCAAACTAACAGAGAGCACACAGGAGGAGAATTAGGATTGGGAGAAAGAAGGATGAGTTTGGTTCTGAACGTGTCGGTTATAGGGATATGTAAACATTCACCAAGCTACACAAGTACATATGTTAGATAACAAAAAATATTTTTTGATAACAAAAAATTTTCAAATAAAAATAAAATTGAGCACTATCAAATTTTAATAAGACAAGAAAAATCTATGGAGCGTCAGGCTTCATAGGTAGGCAGCAATGGCAGAGTTGGGGAGCAGACGTCCAGCATTAAACCACACAGTCCACTGCTGGGAACCTTGTAGCTTAGTTCCCAAGCACCACTTGGAACAAATTATCCCAAAGTGTGAATTAATACAGTGTAGTTCCTGCCCTGTTAGGTCTTATTGATTAATACAATCATTAATCATCGATTAATTAATGATTAATCTCATTGGTTAATACAATACAATTAATACATCACAGTGTCAGTGGGGAATTCTAAATTTTCCATGCAAAGTATTATATGAAAAGAAGATATTCAATAAATCTCTGTTAATGACCAGTAACAGGTGATAGGTATAGCCTACAAATGCTCAAATAGTTGAGAGGTGGTAGGAAACACCGGCAAAATTTCTCCAAGGACATGGGAATTGAGCCAGACTCTAAAAGGTGAAGAACAGATGCAGGGGTTGCAAAGTATGGCCTCTACAAGTATTTGGTTTGATTTCTTTTAGTGTGAATGGCACAGTCTTTCAAGATGCAATGGGACCAGGAGTATTTCTGGACAGCCATAACCTTGCATCATGCTTTGTGAGTATGTGCCAGTTTCCTAGGCATCTGAATGTGGGAGAGTCCCTGCGAAGGAGTGCACCATAACCAGAAGATCATGAGAGGCTAAGTGAATTATTAGATGCCACACGTGGTTTGGACCCAAATCACACAGTGCTATGAACACCATACTGACCGTATTCTACAGGCAATGTTAAATGAGACCATGCCATCCGTGTTTTGGTAGTGTGGGCCAATTGCGTGACTAGCATTGATAACAATAAATGCTGTAAGCGGCTTCTGGCTCTTTCAATGTGATGCCAAGCATCTGGACCTTTGGAAGTGGATTTCTGACTGCTTTCTTTCAGTTGCCGTCTGAACTCTTGCTATTCTGCAAATATAGCTTCTGTTCGGATAACCGAAGGAAGGACGCTTATATAAAGTGGGTCACAAACGTTGTTAAGACTCATAAATCTGAGAGGAATGTTGAAAGAATTAGTAAATAAAGCTATAGATGCCAACAGAAACAATTTCAGTGGTGTTTCTTATGGAAATAAAGTTGTTTGACACCAAGAATCATTCTGCAAGATGATTGGCCTGAGGAACTGTCATGCAGAATTACTGGTTTCATTACTGATGTAATTTTACACTACTCAAAAGGGTAGATAAGACCATTCTTTGACACTATAGTCTAAGGTATCCACCTTCTCAGGGGCTAGTCATACCCAATGATTAATAACTACAATTTATGCATACATGTACCCTGAGAGATTCTTGAGATAGTTAATAAATTGCTACATTGAACATCAATATGCGGGAGAAGTTGTCCTAGGTTCACCTTTGTCTTTACAAAACAAACCTTCCATGCTTCTTTATCTATGCCTTAAAAAACTTGGCTATAATTTTTATTATTTAGTGTAACCTTTAGTAGAAATGAACTCTAGCCTTATTTTTTATTTGATAGAATTGTTAAGGGTAGTGGTATAAAAGTAGAAATTCTTTCGCAAAAAGTTGAATATACAATGGATTTTAGCAGAAATAGAGAACCCTGGTTACTTAAAAATATGAAGACTAAAGATGTGGATTCATGGTTTTAAATATATAAATATAGATAAAGAAATAGATATAAATTTGTGGATAAATACACGCGTGCATCTGTTGCCTAGCTCTGTCTGCTGAGAGGACTTAGAAGCAACGACAGACTGGTAGCTATGAGCATACCCAGCATTGAGGTCTAAGTTTGCAAATACATCATTCTCCACTAAAAGGAACCAGGGATCCTTTGGGAAATTTTGAGAATTCCAGGGTTGGAGCAAAGAAAATGCAAGAAGAGTCTGGAAAACATTCTTATGACAGAAAGTAAATAATTACACAAAGAATCATAGGGTCATGTCAAAAGGACAAGTGAGTTTTCTTGAAGGGATGTACAATGGCCAAATCAGGGAAAATTGAGACATCAAAACAAATAATGACGGTAATGGATTATAACCCATTGAAAAGAATAAGAACTCATAGGGAGAGATAGATAGATAGATAGATAGATAGATAGATAGATAGATAGATAGATAGATAGGAAAAAGGTAGACAGAACTAAAGAAAAGAAGGTTCTTCCTTACAGTAGGAAGCCAACTAATAAATGTAGAAGGAATAATGGAATTAGACAATCATCATTTGGCAATCATCATAATAAGAACCGATTTGGGCAAGTATCATCAAGAATGTAAAACTAGTAGGTGAAAATCTTAGGAGGAATAGGATACTTAAATCTCAGTCTCAGAGTATCTCCCCATAGGTGCTTATTAATTTCAAACAGAAAAATAACAACTGTACAGAGGAGGAAACTGTGAAAGTCACTGCCTTGACCAACTGATCAAAATTCACACCACCAGTAACAGGACAAGTTGCTATCTTGTGTTCCTGACATGATGTTTGTATATATAAAATAAAAACTCAACAGCAGTGGCAGCAATTGTTTCAAATATTTACACCAACAAGGTATTTGGGTGGAGATTTGGCTTTGCTTCTTGGTTTTGAATGAACTCTGGTTTTGTTCTAAGACTTTTTAAGCTTATTCTAATTTTTATTTTTTTTTAAAGATTTATTTATTTCAGAGACAGAGAGCAGAGGAGACTTTTTAAGCTTATTCTAATTTTTATTTTTTTTAAAGATTTATTTATTTCAGAGACAGAGAGCAGAGGAGGGGCAGAGGGAGAGGCAGAGAATCCCAAGCCGACTCTCCACTGAGTGTGACCCAAGGCGGGGCTCGATCCCATGACCCTGAGATCATGACCAGAGCCAAAACCAAGAGTTGGACACTCAACTGACTGAGCTACCCAGGAGCCCCTAAGCTTATTTTTATTATGACTATCAACTTACTTAGAGGTTTTATTCAGTTACATTCAGTTCTATTTGCACAAAGTTAATAGTCCAGTATAGTTCTCAAGCATGACAAGGTAACAGTTGCATTATGTAGTCAGTTATTATTTAAAAAAGAAACTCTCCTCATATATGGGCATTTCCTAAATGTTCATCTTAGTTTTTTTAAAAATTAGACAATAAGACAAAAATCAGACAAACATCATATTTCCTTTTTTTGCTTCTCTGCTAATACAAAGCAGTATATTTCAATGCTCTACTGCTCTAACGATCAAGATCTTTTATCTTCATTTTATGGAAGTAAATGTAGTATATTCAAGAATGAAAGAAATTTGCTCTTTTATTTCATTTATCCACCTATGGAATGTACTTAAATGACCACATACATGCAAATATTTATTATGCTATGAAAGTGTCAGAACTTACACTACTACGTTAGTACAGGATTGTATGATAAGACTTTGGAAGAGAAGGTGGGGACTATTTTATTTTAAAGTGCTCCAAACTGTGTGTATTGCCTACAGGTTACATGTGATAAGTCATTTTGATAATAATATTAGCTTCATCTGATTTTTAAGTTGATTATGATTCAGGTCTGAGTATAGTAATACATAGAGAGAAACCTACCTCTTGCAGACAAATGAAAGCTGGAGTTGTAGATAAATCAACACATCGCTCATCTTGGATATATATTGTGGGTGCTACAGCACAAATGGGGTCCTCCTGAGCCTTTTCGTCTTTCTCCTCTTCCTCTTCTTGTTCTGTGTCTGTGGTACTGTCTTCCATTTTTCACAATTCTAAAATAAAATCATTCCAGATTCAGCTATTTATGGAAATCTTCACACATAAAGTAAAATTAGTGGAAAATAATGAAAGCAAGCAAAGGTCAGCTGGGGTAAGCTATTCTCCAGTGAAGTTATAGGTCAGTACACTTAGCTATAGATAAATTATAATAAAGACCTCTTTGTTACAAAGATACTCTCCACTGCTACACTCAAATCAATAATTCTAATTTTAAAAAGTAGGCAATTGTGGCATTAATTGGGAAAAAAGTTATATAAGCTCCACGAAAGCAGAAACCCCATTTTGTTTATTGAGCATTATAGTTAACACTCAATTACTATTCATTGATTGGGTAAATAAACATAACATTCACCCTTAAAATATAACACAAAATAATTCAAATTTTTTTTTGGAAACTAAAAACCAACACCCTGCTATGGCCAACACTGCCTGAGGCATGCACCTGTGCACCAGTCCAACAGTTTACTTGCTCGATACCTATATTTTTTGCTGTGGCCACAGCTCAGGCCTATGCTTGTATGTTCTGCCTTGCCACCTCACCCATATCTGCTGCCCATGTGCATGCTTAATTGTCCCGTCAGACTTCCCTTACAAAACATCAGCTCAAGAATAAAATTAAGGATACCAGGAGGGTGACCCTACAGCATTAAACCAAGCTCAGGCCTTTGTGAGAGTGGGTCCTTGTATGACTGCACAAGTCAACGTAGCCAGCCTATGTGCTGCCCATTGATTTGCTCACATATTCAAGTGGACCCAGAGCAATTTCTAAAAGGACCTGTCTTGGCCAGCAAGGCCTCTCCTGGCCCATTTTGGTGGCATTGGGATCGTTGCTCTTCTAAGAGATCTGGTAAGAAGACCCAATTGCATTAAAAAAAAAAAAAAGCCATCCTAATCTTCTGCTATTTTGATCTCTGACACATGTGAATCTGCACTTCTAACAGAAGGGTAAACATGCACTTTTCTCTTGCCAGAGAAGATAACTCCAACTGTCATAAATTAAAGGTCCGGATCTTCTGTTGAACATCTATCATCTCTCATGTCTATCTTATCAGATTAGCTGCTCCCTGATGATGGGATCCCCATTCTTTTAATATGGAAAGCATGTTCTGTAATATGAATCTGGAAGGCATGCTAGGCTCTGGCTCCTAAATTTATTTGTCAAGTGGCCACAGGCATGCCATTTATTCATTAAGTTTCTTTTCCTCCTCTCTAAAATGGGAGTCACAGTAACTAATTTTTCTGTTTCATACAGACACAAATTAAATGGGATCACACCTGTGGACTTACAGCTTCCATTCCGCTATCTCTAATTTTCAAACATAGACATAAATTACACGTACGCTTGTTTTCCTCTTCCTGCTGCAAAAATACTTCATAGGTGGTAGCATGTACTTCCATCAGGAGGCACTAAATGTCTGGTTGTCTTTTGTTTTGTTTTGTTTTTTGTTTTGGCTTCATTTGGTTGTCTTTCTTCATGTGGGATTAATAGCCATCGATATCATTTGGACTCCCACTCCCTTAATACCCGCATATTTTTTTCAGTGCCATAAAGCAGTGTTTTAAAAGAACCTGTTGTTATCAAGGCATCACCACACTTCGATTTTGGCAACTGATCACAGTTTATCATTTAAATCTTCAAGGAGCTGAAAAGGTTTGATTACATATGTAGATTTGTTTGTGTTTATAAGCTAAAATATGTCGGTTCAACCATTTCATGGATGAAAACCTGTTAATGACTATCCCAGAAAAGCATTTCCCTCTGAACATTAGACCATACCTGTTAATGTTAGCTTTTCCTTAAAGAAATATTTCAAATATAAACAAAAATAACAGAATGGCATAATGAATCCTCAAGTATCCATCCACCGCTTTCAATAAATAACAATTCATGGACAATTTTGTTATATCGGAACCCTTCCACCCACCCCTCCACTCTCCGTATAATTTTGAAGAAAACCCACACACATAGACTTAATAATATACCCCGAGGAACTCAGGAATACCATACAGGATAACCCTCACGCCATTGCACACCTGCACGCCCCTCCTTTGCGTGGATGTGCCACAAACTAGTCAAACAACCCCCAAATTATAAACACGTGGAATGTTGCCAGTTTTCTGCTATCGCAGCTTTGCAAAGTATAGTACACATATTTATTTAAAAATATATTTTAAAGGCTCTTGGGATTTGTATAATGGAGATGGCATTAGCTTTCAAAACTTAATTTCAGGCCATCTTGTCAAAGCACTGCTTCCCTAGGCAACAAAAGAAGGGCACTGTGCTGAATTTGTACAGATTCCTCGATCTGCTGAGGTTTTTCAGTCTCCAGGACCTTGAAAACATTCCAAATATTTTCAATCAGGTAAAACATTATACACAGGGAAGTAACGAAAAGACACTATAACAGAGTTCGGATAGACATTATCAGACAAACTTTGACCTTCAGAAAAGAAAGGGAGAGTGAGTAGGAAAGTAAGAAAATACACTAGAGACAAATGCAAAAGTCTCATGTGAACTTAAACCTAAGACACTAATTAATCTAATTAAGTAACAGTTTGGAAAGAGCTTCAGGAGATCGCAAAGTTTAACAGATTAAACAAATATTCAAGGGGTCATTAACGTAGGATTGCAAAGCCTATTATATCAATATCGCCGTGCTCCAGGCAATAGGATTGACAGCTATTAATAAAAAAAAAACAGAATAAGATATATTCTCAGTCTACATAATATAAACAAGAGAATATTTATAAAATATCTAAATTTCTGGTATAGGAAGAACATAGCTATCAAGTATGGTAATTCTAGAGATGTGTATCTCCATAATGCTAAGTCAATCGTTTTATGAGGAGCAATAATTTACAAAGAGGCAAGCAATTTACAATATAAAGAGAAATCAAGGCAGGGAATAACTAGCTCTATATCATACAAGGTAAGGTAAAATAAACCTAAATAAAAAGCAATGTTGTCATACCAACATTGAGATAAGCCTTTAAAAGCAGCCTGTGGCCTGGAATTTAGATTTTTTTTTTTTTTTTTTGGCATTGAGGAGTTATCTGAACTTGTAGAGGTGTTGGTGATAATGAGAGGAATGTTTTGGAAGGGGTGTGAATTTGAAGGCAAGGAGACAATTTAGTGGCTGTGAGTCAGCTCCCTCTGCTATGCGCAGGAGACAGATTCATTGGTGAGCAAAACCAGACCAGGTGTCTGGCCTCAGGGGCGCTCACAGGCTGGTGAGCAAGATAGAAATTAATCAGAGAATCACAGAGATAAAATGTAAAAATAAATATAACTGGAACAGGTGCGATGAAAGCATGGACCACAGAAGCAGGGTTACCATGCACGACACATTTCCAGTAGGCAGGATTCCCATAGCAAATGCCACAGTGAAGCAGCCCTATTGGAAGGTTAGATGCTAAGGATCTGAGCCCAGGCCACACCGTGCTATGCTGTAGGAGTCCGAAGAAGAGAAGACACGGTTTTATGAGGCTTTCTAGAAGGGAGAGGACATGTATCGAGATTTCACACAGAAAAGCAAAAGGCTAGTGAAGGAGAAAGGGAGGTAAATAAAAGCTTTAGTCCTATTCCATATGGCCACGGAGCTTCTTTATCATTTACACTTTGTTTCGGGGTTAAAAGTAAAGCCAAAATAGGAAGCTTCACAAAGAATAATTAAGCAATAAACATTGCACAGGGTATGCCTTGTGTTGTAAGACAAACCACCACTTCCTCTTCTCAAAGGCCAATGAAGTGATCATCATTTTGTGTTTTGATTTTGAACTCTTAAGGAAATTTTTCTTGACAGTTACAAGGAGCGCGTGCAAAAACTAAATGGTCCATGCACCAGAGAATAGGACAGATACACAAATGATGATGACCTTTTGAAGATAAAAGGGCAACGCTTGCTTCAAGAAAGATGTAGCAGGAAACCACGCTTTCGATATTACTTGCCACTGAACCAGCACAAGTTCTGCTCATTTGAGAATAGCAGGGTATCATGTAAAGTCAAAAATGATATGGTCCCACACCATTCTTTTTCATAAGTTAGCTCTTCTGTCTGCTCTGGAAACATGACCACATGCTCCCTTCCCCAGCAGCCCATTGCTATGGGTGAGTTACGGGACTATTTCTACAGTAACTCAGAGCTGGACCTGTTGGAGGAAGGGAGACATCTGGGACAACTGTTTTGTTTGTTTCAGTTTCCTATACTTATTTAAAAACATAAAAATGTCAAAATGAGGTCTCAAAAATTGTGGTATATTTAAAGTTATATGACAAGTGCCTCTCATTCCTGTCAGTGTATCTCTGTGATTATATGCATATTCTCTTTTTTTAAGATAAGATTAAAAGTCAGCATTGAAGGCCTTTTCTGAAAGGCCTCTGGTCCACATATCACAGGCTCAGAATATTCAGCAGCGGATCCCCCATGCAGCCTACAGTTACCTCAGATCCACTTAATCCAACAACATCATCACCAGATACTACCAGTTTGGGAGTCCTAAATGCAACAATCATTGCACTTATTCATGTGTAGATCTTTTATTCACGTACAATTACATAATACTCATTGTTATTATACAAATGTGATTAGACTTGAAACATTTTTTTTAAAGATATAGATACAGACTTCAGGTCCTGTTTTTAAGAAGAGGGGTAGAAAAGCTTTGTCATTCAAAACAAACCTAACAAATCAAACCACAACTTCTTTCTGTTCCTAAAAAAATGAAAAGAAAAAATAAAAAAAAAACCTCTCTCTCTCAAAAAACCAAACCAAACCAAACCAAAAACCCTGTAAAAAAAACTCCAGTCTGGGACAGAAAAAATAAAACCATTGCAGTTCAGTATGTACAGATAAAATTTGCCTCATAACTGAAGTGTTAAAGTAACAATGTGGGTTAAAAACATACATACACAGACATAAAAGAAAACTCTTGAGAGGAAGCTCCAAGTGCATATCTAGCCTTAAAGTAAAGGTTCACAGTATTAGTTAAATCTTAAATTATATGCATACGTAACCAATGAGGAGCCTGTTCACTGCCCGCGAGTGCAGAGAACCAAAGACTGTCATAAGATAAGCTCCCTCCTTGGGAGGGAAGGAAGCTGAGAGAGCTCTAGGCCTCCTCCCAACTCATTTCACTGTCCTTTTGCCTCCCGCTGCATACTACCCTCCAGCATCAAACACAGACCCAAGAAAAGTTATTCTCTTTCTCTTTAAAACTTATTATTTTTTCGTTTTTCTCAGAAACCCACACAGTCGAAATGAGCTCCATATTACTCACTTCTGAATGGGTATAACATACAGGGTCATGATGGGAAGACCACCCACTTGGATGACTGTCACAGAAACAGACGTGATTCTTGTCTCTAACATAGGCTCCTGGTGGCCCTCATCAGCAGGTGGGCACTCCTGCCCAGCGGTCGTTCACCCTCTGCACTTAGTAATAGCATTTATATAGCCCTTCACAGTTTAAATGAAGCTTTCCTTCATACTATTTCACTTTATTCTTACAACAACCATGTCCATAACTATTATTATCTCCATTTTACAGACAAGGAAATTGAAGGTCAGAGAATATAAATGATGTGCCCAAGATCACACAGCAATAAGTGGCAGGATTTATTCAAACTCAGGTCCACTGGCTCCAAATCCCTTACCCTTTATACCATATAGGACTCTTGCCGTGGCCTTGATAAAACCCTTTCCTCTTAGCCTCCAATAATGGAAAGCAGGATCAAGGATACAGCAGGTTAAAGGAATTTGACTACTGTCACTGCAAAGGTGTAAAGCTAAGACCCCTTTAGCAAAGAGCAGGCCAATATGATGTAAGACAATTCTATGTAGAACAGTGATCATTAGGCGGTCCATGAGGTGGTAAGACTGAGCTGTGCAAAACAATGGGCTATAGAACTTGTTGCTATAGTTACAAACCAAAGGAAAGCTTTCACATACACAAAGTGTGGCAAGAAGCACTGGTCTTATATCTGCAATAATTTACAGTCATTCTACAAGTCCAGTCAGGCTTCAGAAATTCAAAGGATGCCTGAGAGGCCCTATCAGTTCCCTTACTGGTTACCAAATAATTTGGTAGTGAGCAGAAACAGTTCCAAATCCTGTGGGAGGTTTGGAATGCTCAAATAGGTCTGAAGTTGACAGTCTTCCAGAAGGTCCGCGAAGCAGAGATTCTATATGTTTGCGTGCGATCTAGAATCTTCACATTGCAGGCCATTCCTTACTTTTGCTACAAAAATGTGCATGTTTTTGAAATTCTTCTGTCACCTTTGCTTAAATTTTTAAAAACATACCTGAAATCCTATTCATAGCATTACAATACTAGTCTGTGTGTCCTGTCTAATTAGGTCATTGCCTTGCAAACCTGCTCTTCAATTTACGCCTTTCCTCTTCCCCATATGCTAGTCAGTAGGAATTGTGAGTCTAGACGGGTCTGTTTCCTCGGCAAGGAGCTTCATGTAGATGGGCTATCGCGGCTGCCTCCCAAAGGCAACAGCCCTGGCTTCTCCCTTACTCATCACCGTGGTGGTCGTTGTCTTCCTCCTCCTCTTCCTGTTATTTCATCTAAGACTAGGATTAGTGGCTTTAACTTAGTCTCCCAGGATGACAGCATGGGGTAATGGAAATGAGTACTTTGAAGTTCATCAGTTCAGGCTTGAATCTCATTTCTCCCCCTCCTGTGTGACCTTGGGCAAGATGTGCAACCTCTAAGTGGAGAGTTAGTTCCTCAACTGCAAGATGATTTATGGGTTGTTGGGAAGATTAAATGGAACAAAAACTCAGCCCAGACCCAGCATGTAGTCCTCAATAAATGTTAGCTCCCTCCCACCACTGTCTGTTTTTTGTTTTGTTTTGTTTTGTTTTCATGTGAAATATGCCTTAAATGATTTTGACAGGGATCAAATAAACAGAGGTCAGCCTGGGACTGGATCAAATGGTTTAGAAAACTATAGGTTGGGTCTCCTCTAGCATGAATTTGTCCCAGAATACATCCTTAGGATCTGGTGTGAGAGTCCTGGTAAGCCTAACCTTCAAATCCCACTATGAGATGTTTTCATCTAGGGAAAGAAAGACTATGTAGGATATTGGGTACTGAGGAATATTTGTATTTGCCAAGTATTTGGGTCCTTGAAAGAATATGTGTCAACTCTTAGGGCAGGGCCAGCTTTAGACAATAAGTAGGCAAAGTTCCCTCTCCCATGTCTAGAAATTTCATAGCCTCCTCTCTTCATTGCCTAAGTACTTCCTGTTCTCAGGCTTCCCCTGACCCTGAGCAGATCTCCACTTCAGTCTTCCTTCCCTTGGGCAGCATCCCTTACTCAATTTCTTTCCTTCCTCTAAAAGCAAAGGTTCTTACATTCATTATAGGGTTAGAAGAATATTTACCAAGCCAATTTTTCCTACTTTACATCGTCAGAGGAAGTTAAAAATAAAAATAAACAACAACCAAAAAAAAAAAAAAACCAAAAACCCTCTCTGAGCTGGGGAGCCAGGAGAGTTGGCACGGGCCCCTGAGGCATCCTGTCTGCCCAGGACAAGACTCAGGAAATGAAATAGTGGAACTCAGACATTCAAGAACATCGGAGAGATACTGTGCCCCTTCTCACAGGTGAGAGGTGGGGGAAGTGGCAAGGCTCCACACCATCACTGATCCTACCCCTGCATGTGCTGAAACACTAGGCAGAGAAGGCCCGAGACAGTACACAAAGTGGCATGGGACAGATACTGAGGGCTGGCTGAGTGTGCTACATCCCAAGCGCCCTTGACATTGTGATGAAAGACAGGGCTTCAGAAAGCTTTGCGGCCCATACAACTGAGAACCAGATGGGGATGCAGAATTCTCAGGAGATGCTAGCAAGGAGACCCAAGCGTGAGACCCAGGTGGATGCACATCTCAAGAGGAAACAGCATGGTCAGACACCAACCACTGACCAGACAACCATCCTGAAGCCATAATGCTACCTAATAACACTGAACTTGGGTCTCACACCTAAGAGGAAGAGAGAAAAAGATGAATTAAGTGGGGTTCTTTTAGTCAGCTTTATGGAGATATGATTTATGTACAATAAAACTCACAATTTTAAGAGTACAATTTGATGAGTTTCTACAAACATTGACAGTTGGGTAGTTACTGCCACAAACATTCCCGTTTGTAGAGAGCAAAATGGAGTCTCTCCTGTCAAGCAGGAGACTGGGTCAGGCAATGACGCAAGCAGTTAAAGTACTACAGCTAGGAGATATCACCGGGACCAACGTCAGCTGACGACACCCCAGAACTGATAACACGCAGAACCAGAGGAGGTCTGCAGAGATCCAAAACTGATGAAATCCCTTTAAACAGGGAAGGATTTTGGCAGCAAACTGTCAGACTCTGCAGACATGACCCCTCTACGTCTGACCACTTAAAAAAGGCAATTGCCGCGGATGGATCTCCAAACAGAACCGAGATCCTTCCCTGCTGGAACATCAGAAGCAGTGAGTGCCAAGAGCTGACCCGGACCAGACGGAGGCCTCAGCTCAGCTGCACCCCCCAGACTGACATCATGTTTGGTTTGTTCACTTCTGGCCCTCTTCTGTTATCTTGTTTGTTGTGTGGCTTGTCTTCGGTCCTGCTTTGTGTGCCACGTAAGGAGCCAAGTTTAATCACATGGGGAAATGTCATTGAGTTTGGAATCTTGAGCCTGCTTTATAACTGTGATTTAACTTTGCTTTATGATTGAATAGAGCTGACATTGTGGAAAGACACAGCTCGTGTGTGCGCCTTCCTAGCGTGCTGACACCATTGCTCCAAAAGTTTCCTTTGTGTGCCTTTACAATCCGTGCCCCCTCCTATCCCCCCATGCCTGCCATCCCAGGCACCTTGTAACATCTAGTTTTGCCTTTTCCAGTATTTTAGGGAAATAGAATCATAGATTTTTTTGGCTTCTATAATTTAGCAACTTTTCTGAGGTTTATCTACATTGCTGTGGACATCAATATTTCATTCCTTTTACTGCCGAGTGGTATCACACTGTACAAATACACCACAATTTATTTGCCGTTTCACCAGTTGATAGACATTTGACTTGTTACTCGTGTTTGGCTATTATGAATAAAGTTGCTATAAACATTTGAATGTAAGTATGTATGAATGTATGTTTTCATTTTTTGTGGGTAAATATCTAGGAATGGAATTACTGGGTCATATGGTAAGTATATGTTTAATTCTATACAAAACTGTCAAATTGTTTTCCAAAGTGGCTGTACCATTTTGTATTCACACCAGGAACAAGTGGACACCAAGTTTCCCACTGATCCATGTCCTTATACACTTGATACTGTCAGTAGTTTTAGTTTTAGCCATTCTGGTAGCTGTGTAGTGGCATCTAATTTTAATTTTTAATATGTCGTTTTAATTTGCATTTCCATAATGACTTATTGATGTGGAACATCTTTTTTTTTAATAATTTTGTATTGTTATGTTAATCACCATATCACCACCAATCATTAGTTTTTGATGTAGTGTTCCAAGATTCATTGTTTGTGCATAACACCCAGTGCTCCACACAGAATGTGCCCTCTTTAATACCCATCACCAGGCTAACCCATCCCCCCACCCTCCTCCCCTCTAGAACCCTCAGTTTGTTTTTCAAAGTCCACCGTCTCTAATGGTTCATCTCGCCCTCCGACTTACTCCCCTTCATTCTTCCCCTCCTGCTATCTTCTTCTTCTTTTTTTTTCTTAACACATATTGCATTATTTGTTTCAGAAGTACAGATCCGTTATTCATCAGTCTTGTACAATTCACAGTGCTCACCATAGCACATACCCTCCCCAATGTCTATCACCCAGCCACCCCATCCCTCCCACCCCCCACCACTCCAGCAACCCTCAGTTTGTTTCCTGAGATTAAGAACGCCTCATATCAGTGAGGCCATACGATACATGTCTTTCTCTGATTGACTTATTTCACTCAGCATAACACCCTCCAGTTCCATCCACGTCGTTGCAAATGGCAAGATCTCATTCCTTTTGATGGCTGCATAATATTCTATTGTGTATATATACCACATCTTCTTTATCCATTCATCTGTCGATGGACATCTTGGCTCTTTCCACAGTTTGGCTATTGTGGACATTGCTGCTATAAACATTGGGGTACACGTACCCCTTTGGATCCCTACATTTGTGTCTTTGGGGTAAATACCCAGTAGTGCAATTGCTGGGTCATACGGTAGCTCTATTTTCAACTGTTTGAGGAACCTCCATACTGTTTTCCAGAGTGGTTGCACCAGCTTGCATTTCCCACCAACAGTGTAGGAGAGTTCCCCTTTCTCCACGTCCCCGCCAACATCTGTCATTTCCTGACTTGTTAATTTTAGCCATTCTGACGGGTGTGAGGTGGTATCTCATGGAGGTTTTGATTTGGATTTCCCTGATGCCGAGCGATGTTGAGTACTTTTTCATGTGTCTGTTGGCCATTTGGATGTCTTCTTTGGAAAAATGTCTGTTCATGTCTTCTGCCCATTTCTTGATTGGATTATTTGTTCTTTGGGTGTTGAGTTTGATAAGTTCTTCATAGATTTTGGATACTAGCCCTTTATCTGATATATCATTTGCAAATATTTTCTCCCATTCTGTCGGTTGTCTTTTGGTTTTGTGGACTCTTTCTTTTGCTATGCAAAAGCTTTTTATCTTGATGAAATCCCAATAGTTCATTTTTGCCCTGGCTTCCCTTGCCTTTGGTGATGTTTCTAGGAAGAAGTTGCTGTGGCTGAGGTCGAAAAGGTTGCTGCCTGTGTTCTCCTTTAGGATTTTGATGGACTTCTGTCTCACATTCAGGTCTTTCAACCATTTGGAGTCTATTTTTGTGTGTGGTGTAAGGAAATGGTCCAGTTTCATTCTTCTGCAGGTGGCTGTCCAATTTTCCCAACACCATTTGTTGAAGAGACTGTCTTTTTTCCATTGGACATTCTTTCCTGCTTTGTCAAAGATGAGTTGACCATAGAGTTGAGGGTCCATTTCTGGGCTCTCTATTCTGTTGATGTGGAACATCTTTTTATGGGCTTAAATGCCATTTGCATATCTTCTTAGATGAAGTGTCTATTTACTATGTTTTTCCCAGTAAAAAAATCAGGTTCTTTTGTTTCCTATTAATGTTGTAAGCATTCTTTGTGTCTTCAGGATACAAGCCCTTTATTAATATGTTTTGTAGATATTTTCTCTCAGTCTCTCCCAATCTCTTCATTTTCTTAGCATTGTCTTTTTGAAGAGCGAAATTTTTTAATTTTGAGGAAATCCAGTGTATTGTTTTTTTCTTTTATGGTTCACGTTTTGTATCTTAAGAAATCTTTGCCAAACTCAAGGTCACAAGATTTTCCCCTATATTTTCTTCTAGAACTTTGAGAATTTTAGCTCTCCTACTTGCATCTTTTATCGTTTTCAAGTTTTTGTGTGTGGTGTGAAGTAAGGGTTGATATTCTTTGCAGGGAGGGGCATATGGATATCTAGTTGTTCAGCATGATTTGTTAGGAAAAATATCCTCTTCCCATTGAATTATCATGGCACCTTTTTCAAAAATCAAGTGGCCAAATATGTGTTCGTCTATTTCTATGTTCTCTATTCTGTTTCATTGATTTATGTCTATTCTTATACCAATATAACATTATATTGATTATTGTAGCCCTGCAGTTAAGTCTTAAAATGAGGTAGTATAAATCCTCACACTTAGTTCTTTTCTCAAAATTGTTTTGGCTCCACTATGTACTTTTATTTCCATATATATTTTAGAAGCAACTTGTCAATTTCTATTTTTTAAAAAGCCTGTAGCAATTTTGACTGAGCAATGAATCAATACATTAGTGTGGGGTGATATGCCACTTAACATTGAGTCTTATTTTCCTTGAATATGGTTTTGTAAATGATATTATTTTTAAATTTCAATTTCCAAATGCCATTGTTAGTCCTTAGAAATAAAATTGTTTTTTTGTCATTGACCTTGTATCCTGTAACCTTGTGAAACATTTTTATTACTTCAGTAGTTTTGCACAATATTCCTTAGAATTTTCTATTTACATGATCATGCTGTCTACAAATAAACACAATTTTCCTTCTTTCTTTCCAATGTAAATTCCTCTTATTTCTTTTTATTGCCTTGTTACACTATGTAGGACCTCCAGTACAATGCAGAACAAAAGTAGTGAGAGTGAACATTCTCACTTTGTTCCACATCTTAATAGGGAAAGCTTTCAGTCTTTTATAGTTAAGTATGGTATTAAGTGTAAGTTTCCATAGATGGCTGTACGAGGTGGAGGAAGTTTCTTTCTATTCCAAGTTTATGGAGAGTTTATAATAGGAATGGGTATTGAATTTTGCTAATTTTTTTAATCTATTGAGATGATCATGTTTTTCAACAAATGATGCTGGACAACTGGACATCTTTATGTAAAAGAATGCACCTCAAACCATACCCTGCATCATTTACAAAAAGTAAGTTGAAATGAGGGATATACCTGAATGTAAAATCTAAAAGTAAAAGACGTTCAGAAGAAAACATAGGAGAAAATATTCACAACCTTGGTTTGGAAAAAGTTTTTTTGTTTTTGTTTTTGTTTTGTTTTAGATTGGACACAAAACCACAAATCATAAAACAAAAAAATAGATAAACTGGACTTTTTCAAAATCTACAAGATCTCTTTGGAAGACAGTATTGGGAAACTGAAAACAAAAGTCACAGATGGGAAGAAAATACATGCAAACAATGTATCTGCCACAAGACTGGTATTAAGAAATCATGAAGAAATCTCATAGCTTAATAATAGGAAATCAAAGAGACCAATTTAAAAAATGGGCAAAAGGGACGCCTGGGTGGCTCAGTCGGTTAAGTGTCAGCCTTCGGCTCAGGTCATGATCCCAGGGTCGTGGGATCGAGCCCTGCATCAGGCTCCTTGCTTCGCAGGAAGCCTGCTTCTCCCTCCCCCACTCCCCCTGCTTGTCTTCCTTCTCTCGCTATGTCTCTCTCTGTCAAATAAATAAATAAAATCTTAAAAAAAAAAAAGTGACAATACCAAGTGTTGGTGAGGATGTGGAGTAACTGGATCTCTCACATATTGCTAGTGAGAATGCAAAAATTGTATAGCACTCCTTTTGAAAACAGTTTACTTATATCTTATAAAGTTAAACATACATTTGCCAAATGACCCAGCCATTCATTCATATGTATTTATTCAAGGAAAATGAGGATATATATCTATTAAAAAACTATATACAAATGTTTATATTGGTTTTATTAATATTCACCCCAAACTGGAAACAACCCAAATATCAATGTAAGGATGTAAAAACAGATTGTGGTACATTCATACAATGGAATGCAACTCAGAAATAAAAACAAACTACTGACACATACAACAATGTGGGTGAATCTCAAATACATTATATTAAGTCAAAAGGCTATGTACTATATGATTCCATTTATAGGAGTTCCCGGAAAAGGCAAAAGTGTTGGGACAGCTAACAGATCAATTGTTTGCCAGGGGCTGGGTGCTGGGAGAGGAGTGACTACAAAGTGGTATGAGGGAATTTTTGTCAATGATGGAAAAGTTCTACATCTTGATTGTCATGATGGCTACATCACTGTATACATTTGCCAAAATTCATAGAACTGTCCACCCAAAAAGGGTGAATTTGGGTGAAAATTATACTTTGGTAACTTTAAAACAAAGCAAAGCAAACAAAAGGAACTAAACTTACACAAAGTGTGAAAACTGTAGACTATCAAAACAAAGAAAAAAAAAATTCTAAAAAGAGCCAGAAAGAAAAGGCAGTTTCTCTACAAAGTTACTAAATTAGACAGATAGAAGACTTAGACTTCTCATTAGCAAAAACTGTACTCCTTTAAAGTACTGAGAGACAGTAACTCTCAACTAGTTATTTAAGGGTAAGGGCAAAATACAGACCTGTACCTGTGAAACAAGTAATACATTATATGTTAAAAAAAAAAAAAAAGAGGGGCACCTGGGTGGCTCAGATGGTTAAGCATCTGCCTTCGGCTCGGGTCATGATCCCAGAGTCCTGGGATCGAGTCCCACATCAGGCTCCCTGCTCCTTGGGAGCCTGCTTCTCCCTCTGCCTCTCATGAATAAATAAATAAAATCTTTAAAAAAAAAAAAGAAGATAGTAGGAAGGGAGAAATGAAGGGGGGGAAATCGGAGGGGGAGACAAACCATGAGAGACTATGGACCCTGAGAAACAAACTGAGGGTTCTAGAGGGGAGGGGGGGTGGGGGGATGTGTTAGCCTGGTGATGATATTAAAGAGGGCACGTTCTGTGTGGAGCACTGGGTGTTACACACAAACAATGAACCATGGAACACTACATCAAAAACTAATGATGTAATGTATGGTGATTAACATAATAAAATAAAATAAATTAAAAAAAAGAGTAAGGGCAAAATAAAGACATTTACAGACAAAGTCTGAAGAAATAACTCAGAGACTCATTGAATATATATAAAGATATACTTCAGTAAAAACAAAACCAAATCTAGAAGGAAAGAGGTGAGCAAATAAGTTGGTAAATTTGCTAAATCTAAATGAGCACAAAATATAAAAAACAATAATGGGGCGCAAGCGTGGCTTAGATGGTTAATTGATTGACTCTTGATTTTGGCTCAGGTCATGATCTCAGGGTTGTGAGATCAAGCCCCATGCTGGACTCTGTGCTGAGCATGGAGTCTGCTTATGATTCGCTCTCCCTCTGCCCCTGTCCCCCACTCACGCACTCTCTCTCTAAAAAAAAAATAATAATAACAACTACTTGTGTGACTTCAAAAACAAGGTGGAACTAAAATATACAAGGCAATAAATGACATGGAAGACTGAAGGGAGAAGACTGATGTTAAAGAATTTCATTGTTCAAGAGGAGGAGGAAGATATTGATTGATTAGGCTTCGCTTCGCCTAAGTCAAGTGAGTATGCCAAAAATTCAAGGATGATGATTAGAAGAAAAGAAATAGCCTTCCAAATTATATTGAGGAAAAGGTGAATAAAGAAAAACATATAGACCAAATTAATGGAGAAAAAAGAGAACCCCTCCCCAAAAAAGCAAAAAGGCAAGATTAATAGAAAACACAAAATAGAATACATATAAATGTAAAAGTAATTACAAAAAATGTAAGTGGATTAATTTACCTGTTGAGACAGATTCTCAAATTGGTTTTAAAGTATCCTGCTGTATTCTCGGGACACCTGGGTGGCTCAGTCGTTAAGCATCTGCCTTTGGCTCAGGTCATGATCCCAGCGTCCTGGGATCAAGCCCCGCATCAGGCTCCCTGCTCCGCGGGAAGCCTGCTTCTCCCTCTCCTACTCCCCCTGCTTGTGTTCCCTCTCTCACTGTGTCTCTCTCTGTCAAATAAATAAATAAAATCTTTAAAAAAAAAAGTGATCCTTTAAAAAAATAAATAAAAATAAAGTATCCTGCTGTATTCTGTTTATAAGACACAAGTCCCAAATATGTCACAGGCTTGAAGTAAAAGGATAAAAATATTATTAGAGAAAAATATATATCAAGTCAGAAAGCAATACTAGAGATAAAGAGGGTCATTATTTAACGACAAAAAGAAAGTTTATCAGGAAGCAATATTAATCTTGAACCTATACATAACTAACAGCATAGCCTCAAAATACATAAAATGTAAATGGAATTTCCATTCAATGCTACTACTATGTGAATGGTTGAAACAAAATTGCTACCTTGTAGAAATGGAATTAAGCATTAGCATATACAAGAACGCTTTTCTAAAGTTAGCTTTTAAAATGTTTCTATTATGAATAAACTCTGGTTGCTCTGTGTATCTAAACACACAAATACATATTGCTTTAACATACAGAGTACTCGAGAATATGTGTAACATAGGCAACTTCTCAAAGTGCTTAGAATGGGGAAATTTGACTGCATTAAGTCACAAAGACTTTCCTGTACATCATGGGCATGGAAACAAATAATCAAATCTGTCCACATGTCAATGATGATTTTAAAGGAGGCTACCTACATATTCATTAAATACTACTTAGTACTGTCAGTTATTAGATTATTGAGTTTATTAAGATTTCATAACAAGAATAAAAGTCTAAGATATATTTATTGTAAAAGTTTATAATTGAGAAAGTTGGCAAATTCCTTGGGCTTTCCTCACCTAAGCTGAATTTCAGGTTTGTTACATTTTGCTGAAAACTCTCTCATGCCCTCTGCTGTCCATTTATTGAATATCAATTATTAAATAAAGTAAAATCTTCATGGGTATTTACATTTAGATAGTAAGAAATCCTCCACCTATTTCATTATTTGAGTTAGTTTTAGGAAACAGGGTATTTTAAGAAGTGCTTTTAAAACTTTTAAATTATAAATATGTGTTTATTATTGAAAACACACAAAAAATGAAATAATTCATTATCTCACTAATTGGAGATAACCATTGTTACCAAGTAGGAATTGTTTCTATGGAATATATTTTAAAATAGAATTTTAGGGCACCTGGGTGGCTCAGTTAGTTAAGCGTCTGCCTTCAGCTCAGGTCATGATCCCAGTGTCCTGGGATCAAGTCCTGCATCAGGCTCCCTGCTCAGCCCCTTCCCCCTCTACCCCTTCCCCCCCACTTGTGTTCTCTCTCTCTCAAATAAATAAATAAAATCTTAAATACAATTGTATTTTAAAATTATTATTATTGTTATTACTATTATTACAGAATTGGGATCATACTAAACATACAATTTGGCATTCTACTCTTTTCACTTAATATTACTGTGAGATACTAGAAAAAAAATATTGATCTCTCCTTGGCTCCTGGCACAGGGCTCCTGAAACACTTGTAATTTCTGGGTGTGATAGGAATGTCTTTTGTTCTAATGAGGTGACTTTGGGTGGGCTCTTAGATGGTTCCTGGATGAGGGGTGGTCACTGGAGAGTACAAACCATGATAAGAAGGTTGGAATTTTCAGCCCTGCCCCCATTCTTCTAAGAAGAAAGAAGGGCTGAAAATGGAATTAATGATCCATCATGCCTACACGATGAAGCCTCCATAAAAATCCCAATAGTATGGGGTTTGTAGAGCTTCTACGTAGGCAAATAAATCCACACAAGGAGGGAGACACACCCCAACTCCAGGGAGACTCCTGTTGTCAGGACTATCCCAGACCTCACCCTGTATCTCTCTTCATTTGGCTATTCATCTGTATCCTTCAACTTATCTTTTAATAAACTGGTAAACATGTTTCCCTGAGTTCTGAGAACCACTTTGGCAAGTTCATCAAAACCGTGAAGGGGGTTGTGGAAACCTCTGATTTGTAGCCAAACCAGACAGAAGTTGTGGGTAACCTAGGGACCTATTACTTGTAATTGGCATCTCAAGTGGGTGGGAGAAGTCTTGTGGAGCTGAGCTCTTAACCTGTGGGATCTGACACTATTTGCAGGTATGTAGTGTCAGAATTGAGTTAAACTGTAGAACACCCTGCTGGTGTCTTGGAAAATTGCTTGTTGTGGGGAAAACCCCCAGACATGTGGTAGCCAGAAGTATCAGGAGAAGTGTTGTGAGTGTGGTAATAGTGTGAGAGTAAAGGAAAAACACACAGAAGGAGAATTGGACGATTTTCCTTTACAATTATATTATGGAAGTGCTCCCACATCATTGAATAGTCTTCAAAGTATAATTTTTGAATTGCTGCATAATATTCCAGACGTATACTGATTTATGTAACATCCTACTCTTTTGAACATTTAAGTTGCTTCATTACTTTAGTATCATAAGTAACTCTATAAAACAAAATTCCTTGCATGTAAGTTTTTTTGAATGTCCCTAATTTATGCTTACATTAAATCCTCAAAAGTACAATTTTCAAGTCATGGATACACATATTTTTAAAGTGCTGTATGCATACTGCTGAAATGAACTCTGGAAAGTTTATAATAACTTACACTCCCACTAGCAGTACATGTTCATGACCATAGGAATGTGGTTGTTGTTTTTTTTTTCAACTGAAGATGTAAAAATACCATACAAGTAAACTCTAAGGGGGAAAAGTTGTATATGATTCTCCATTCATTTGATGAATAATTATTATTTTTCAAAGGTATCAGGAGGATAGAGGACCTTTTAGTAGAGTGGGAAGAGGGCCAGACCCTCTAATTGTTTAATTTTAATCTTTCTGAATTTTTTCCTCATCTATATTGTGAGGATAATATGTGCTCTGCTAAATTGAGTGTTTTATGAGGATACTATAAGATGACACATGTGAACATGCTTTGAAAACTAATGTCATACAGATGGGAGGGAGTATTTTTATTAGTCATCATTGACATGTGGACAGATTTGATACATAAGTCATGTATCAATAAAAGAGTATTTTTAAAGTATCAATAACTTTTTAATATCCTATATTCTTATATCAATCATTTTCTCCATTTTCAAATTCATGTAATCAGAAAAGTAGTATTCCAGTCAATTTTTTTTTAATTTTGTTTGAAAATAATCAAACAATGATTTTGCCACAGAGACAATTACGGTTCACTTGCCAATTCCATGAACTTGGTTTGTCTCAAAAAAGGAAATATTACCACAGAAACAAAATAATCTGCTAGGTATTCCTATTTAATCTAAAAATATTTGGCATGTGTACAACAAATGTGAGTGCATTCTCAACTTGCATAAACCAATGTCTTTTTCAAATTTTTTCAACATTATCCTTGTGGGTTTTCATTAAAAAGACACTTTGAAGATCAGTCTGAATAATTATGACCAAATGAAACACAAACTCAAGGACAGAGCTAATATTCAGTGGGAATTTGGTGAACCTAAAAACTAGCACTTACCATGAGCCTTCACTAGGAGGGAGAATAAGGAGAGAGAAAAAAATAGGAGGACAGAAAAGAGGAAAGGATAACTTATGAAAACACTGAATTTTAAAAAAGATAACGGCTAGTGGAGAACCCTGTGGCTTGGGCCCACGAGGACTTTAGCCCAGTCCATTAGGATTTTAGTCCATCTCTCTATCACTATACCTCCCAGTAATTCCAGTTATTGCACTTTTGCCAAAGGCTTCAGTTTTTTTTCCTCCAAGATTTATATATTTGTATAAGAGAGAGAGAGAGAGCAGGGGGAGGGGCAGAGGGAGAGAATCTTTAAGCAGACTCCTTGCTGATCAGGGAGCGCAAGGCGGGCTGGATCTCAAGGCCCAGGAGATCATGACCTAAGCAAAACCGTCAGACACTCAACCGACTGAACGCCCCCCTGGACACGCCAACAAGGGCTTCAGTTTTTTAAGACACTCAGTTTCAGCACTTGCATTTTATTTAATGCCATTGTTTGCAGTTTGTCTTTACTAAAGAACTTATGGAGTAATGGGGAGGAAGAGAAAGGGGCACAGAAAGGGAGAGATATGCAGGGAAGCAGGAAATCATTTTTAAATTGTCTGCAGAATAATAAAAGGTAAAAAAGACCAAAGAGTCAGTTAGTGCAATCCTTCTTCATCTTAAAGCTGAAGAAACAGATTCAGGTGACCCAGAGAGCCAGGAAAATAATCAGTCTCATGCTCTTCCCATTCCATTGACTCATTTTTCCTTATTTTAGCCCTAAAACTGGGGATCATTTGTAGTCAAAGAGGTCAATGCTGCTGTCAACACAAGTCCTGATCCCTCAGATATTTCTTGGTTACTAAGAATCAGTGCTATCCCTAAAATAAAAATACAGTAATATACACTACAATTTTGTAGCCTCTGCATCATGTTCACATCCATTACCTCATTTGATCCTTGCAAAAACTCTTTAAGGCAAAACAAGGAAAGCATTATTGACCTCATTTTAAGGGAAAGCAATTAAAACCCTGAGTCGTTCAATGACTGGCTTAAGATCAGTTAGGATCAGGAGTGAGGCAGGACTCTAATGCTATTCCTATACCTGGTATCAAAGAGGGAGTTCCACCAAAAAACACCAGCCTGGGTGGCTCAGTTGGTTAAGCGTCTGGCTTGGGCTCAGGTCATGATCCCAGAGTCCTGGAATCGAGCCCCACGTAGGGAATCTCTGCTCAGAAGGGAGCCTGCTTCTCCTTCTCCCTCTGCCTGCTGCTCCCCCTGCTTGTGCTCCCTCCCTCTCTTTCAAATAAATAAATAAAATCTTTTAAAAAAAAGAATTAACCACCCCCCCCAACCAATCTGGCTTTTTACTCTTGCTGAGGGATTTTCCATACCAGGGTATCCTGCACCAGTTTAGTGAAGTTTGTACCTAACCACCACTCTAGTTTGGATCTAACCACAAACTCTAGTTTGCATCTAGTTCTCACCTTTTTTTAAATAAAGATTTTATTTAGGGCGCCTGGGTGGCTCAGATGGTAAGCATCTGCCTTCGGCTCAGGTCATGATCCCAGGGTCCTGGGACAGAGTCCCGCATGGGGCTCCCTGCTCCTTGGGAGCCTGCTTCTCTCTCTCTCTCTGTCTCTCATGAATAAATAAATAAAATCTTTATTTATTCATGGAGAGAGAGCAGTAGCAGGAGAAGGAGCAGATGGAGAAGGAGATTCCCCGCTGAGCAGGGAGCCCGAGGTAGAACTCGATTCCAGGACCCTGGGATCATGACCTGAGTCGAAGGCAGACGCTTAACCGACTGAGCCACCCAGGCGCCCCCCTAGTTCTCACCTTTTAAAAGCCCAGTTTCTTACCCCTTAACTTGGTCCCGATCCTTATTTAGGTTCCTATTTTTCTCGGTGATTAGGATCTCCAGGGTCTCACTCCAAAACTCCACCCTCTCCAAAGAAGTCGCGTCCTCGGTATCCAAGGAAACCACGCAGTCCTGCCCACCTTGCTCCTTCCGCGCTTTCCATTGGCCAGTTGGATTCCCAAGTAGGTTCCACCCCCCCTCCCCAAGTCCTCCAATGGCTAATGGGCTTCAGGCAAAGAGCGCGCGTCTTCCGAGTTCGGGTAACACCTGTTCTTACTACCCTTTCTACCCTGCGCATTGCCTCTTGGGATATGTAGTTTCCAAACTTCCCGGAGCCCACGACCTTTCGTCCCCGTTAGAACTACCTATCCCATGCGCCTTTGCGAAAGGGGCGGGCGCGGGCGAGGAGTCCAGGTCCGAGGGGATACTTACAGCTTTGAAATTCCAACTTGCCGTGGAGGCGTGCGCGGCTGCGGTTTAAATTGCCGAAGAAAGTGAGCAGTTTTGCTTCAGCAAATCTTCGCAAACGTCTCCCTTTTGACTTGAGCCGGTGCCATGGTCAAATAGACTGGCCGTGGCGAGACTGGCCTACGGCTGAGGTGATTTGGGGGAGCGCGAGAGGGGCGCGCCATGTTCCCCCCCAGCTCGGGCTGGGGGTTCGGCTGCCTCCGGCTCAACCAGCTCCGAGTTGGGGCCGGCGGAGCTGCCCGGCCCTGGGCGTGTCGGGCTGGCCCGGCCCGGCGGTACCGCTCTGGTGGAGGCGAGCGCCAGCCCGGGTCCGAGCCCGCGGTCTCTCCGCCAGGCCTCGCGCACCAGACTCTGAAGGAGTGGGCGCTGCTGGTGAGCCCCTTCGGTCGGCTGCGGGCGCGGCTTCCGTGTCATTTGGCCGTAAGGCCCCTGGACCCCCTCACCTACCCAGACGGCGACCGCGTGCTGGTCGCTGTGAGAGCAGCGGAGGGCGGGGCACGGGACCTGGCGGGCCTGCAGGTGAAGTACGACGAGGCGCTGAAGGAGGTAGCCATCGTGTGCGACACCATCGACCCCCAGGCGTCCGTGGAGGTGAACGCGCCCCTGAAGTTTGGCAAGTGAAGTGAAAACGGGTTTGGGTCCCAGGGCACAGCCAGCGAACTTCTGAAATTAAGCAGATGTGCACTTTTAATTGGTGCCTTTGGATCTGACTTTCTAAACTAATTTAGTTGCCCCCCGCCTCGGAACCTGCTTCTTTTTTTTTTTTTCCTGTTCTACTTTGAGCTTCCTAGTGAAAGTTAGACATCAGGTTCCCAATGATAGAAATTTTATAAATCCAATGGAAACATCATTTGGAATAATCTAAGTCAACTATTATTTGTGGAACCCTTATGTTCTCCTTTGGCACGTAGTTCCTATTTTTCTGTCACTGCACTTTGTCAATAGAAAAGTGGTTTGTTTTTCGGGGTTGGAGCTTCTTGATAATCCGTTCCGTGGTATGGCAGTCTGTTCACGTTTCCGCTTGCCTATACACAGCCTGGGGTCTGTTCCGAAACAGCTCTGTCTGTAGGATGTACCGTATCTAACCTGGGCCAAGTGTTCTGCTTCACATAGGCACCCGGCTTCTTACTGATGTATCTCCCTTGTAAATTTTCCGTGAGTAGCAGTCTTTGAAAAAACAAAAACACAAACACATGGTAAAACTGCTCGTGGGGACCAGTTGACAACGCCTGCAGTGTTCTGGGTGTTTGGGTTCCATAATAATTATCAAATGCAAGCCAGTGGGTACACAGCATTTTTCTAGGAAAGCCTCCCCAGGCTCTCCTTCCTGGGACTGAAGGATGATACTAATGATGATCGTCATAGCAGCTAACACTTCTTTTCTTTTTTTTTAAAGGTTTTATTTATTTGTCAGAGCGACAGAGCGAACACAAGCAGGGAAAGCGGCAGGCAGAGGGAGAGCAAGGAGCCCAATGCGGGGCTCGATCCTAGGAGCCTGGGATCATGGCCCGAGCTGAAGGCAGACGCTTAAACCACTGAGCCACCTAGGCGTCCCAGCAGCTAATACTTTTAAGATAATCTTTTCGAATCCTTACCATCTACATCAAGTAGATATTGTTATTGGCACTGTTTCACATAAGGAAATTGAGATACAGCAAGTTTCATGAAATAAGTATTTATTGTGGGCGAACAAATCCATGCCTTCATGAAACTTACATTCTAATGGGGAGTAGATCAAAAAATATGCCTATTCTCTCTCAGATATAAAGCGGTGGAGCTGAAATTTGAACTGACTGGAGTCTGCTCAACCACTATGGTTTACTGTTTCTCAACTTCTTTAAACTAGCCTAGATGAATAAGAGACCCGGACCTCAAAATGTTAACAGTCTGGGGTGGGGAGGAAGATTTGTCAATATGTTATAATAAAAAAATGGACTGAGTATTGAAATAGAGTAAGCAAAATTTTATGGTAACACGGATGAAAGTGGAACTGTCTGTGCTGGTGATCTCAAACCTCATTTGTAGATTGCTCTTCTTAGAGCCAGAATCCCATTTCCAATTTACCATTTCTAGGTGTCTATTCCATGAGCTCCTCAAATCAACATAATTCCGTTTTCTTCATATATACTTGTTCCTCCAGTTCTGTGAGTGGGTAAGAGTAGCATTACTGCCACTCAGTGTCTGGGCTTTTCTACCTGTCTAGTGGGGGGTAGAGGATATTTATATTTCCTTCTCTACATGTCTGTCACCACTGCCTTAGATCAAGGCTATATTGTAACACTACTCAACTGGGTAAAAATTGATTAATTACATTTGCATCCATGTAATTCTGGGGTAAAATTATTGGTTTACATATTTTAG
This sequence comes from Zalophus californianus, assembly GCF_009762305.2. Taxonomy (NCBI): domain Eukaryota; kingdom Metazoa; phylum Chordata; class Mammalia; order Carnivora; family Otariidae; genus Zalophus; species Zalophus californianus. Next base: position 21,144,435 of record NC_045606.1, on the reverse strand, counting down.
ATTATTATGACCAAAGTATTGCTGTTTTTAAAACCCTTATAGAGACTGCCATATACAAAACTGTAGAAATTTGTTTTTATGCTGTAACTATTAAATTGTGTTAAGCCCCAGTATGTGTGGGGGGCAACAAACACAGATCTACTACTCCTACAATATGCTTTTCATTTATACAAGGTTTGGAAAGCTTTAAAGCTTCATAAATATAAGGGAGAAGAGGCTAACTGGCTTATTCAGTTTACCATAATGACTTTTTAACTTCCTGTAGTCTTACTTGAACGTGTGTGTGTGTGTGTGTGTGTGTGTGTTTGTTTTCTCAGTGGGGAAGAGGCTTCTATGATCTTTCCCAGGAATGTGTATTAATTGGAGTTTCTGCCCTCTTTTACTTTTCTCCTATATTACTTTCTCTCTTTAGATGATATAGGTCAATAGAAATAACTGCTTTATTTCTAAAAGCTAGCAGAAAAGGGCACTACATTTGTCCTGTTGCTGTGGTAGAGACCCTTTAAATGCTGACAACTATGCTCTCTCCAGAGTTCAGTAATATTATGAATGTAACTGAGGAGCTGGATTTCTGGGGGGTACTAAAATGCTTTGGAGCTCATTAGCCATAGTACTAATTTGCTTTTTCTTTTTTCATTTCTAGATTTGAATATCAAGTCATCAGGTTCTGGCTGTGTAAAAATCCAAAATATTGAGTGTGAGAATTGCAAAATTGAAACTGAGCAGGGGACTGGCATCTTACAGTCTGTTAAGGTATAAACATTTTCCTAATTGTGTTTAAATCTTGTTTTAAAAAACCTTAAACTTTGAGCTGCAGTATCAAACTAACACTATTATTCTGAGTATCACGTGTTGAGAATATTGAGTATTATTTATTCATCTCTCAGATATTTCTGGCAAAAATTTTGTCTTGAAATCAGTTCTGTTTTGAAAGTATAGAGATTTGTAGCAACTTTGAAGGTTTTCCTCATTTTTATTTTTCCTTAAGATTTCATTTCAAAGTGTACAGTGAAACTAATAATCCGTTCTTAGATCTTAAGTTAAATTTTAGTGTTTTTTTTTAAGATTTTATTTATTTATTTGACAGAGAGAGCACGCACAAGGAGGCAGAGCAGCAGGCAACGGGAGGGGGAGGCAGAGGGAGAGGGAGAAGCAGGCTCCCCACTGAGCAGGGAGTCCTAACTGATTCGGGGCTTGATCCCAGGAACGCAGGAACCCGGGATCATGACCTGGGCCGAAAGCAGACGCTTAACCGACTAAGCCGCCCAGGTACTCCAAAGAAATTTTAGGTTTAACATATGGTTTTCTTCCATTTATTAGAGTAAGGAAAAGTCTTTAAGCACTACAAATAGGCTTAAATATTCATCATATTTTTAATGTACTAGGTAGCTCATTACTTAAGGATTAAGTAGGTATTTGTGCTAAACAACAAATGATTCATCTTGTTTTTAATAACACTTTTACATTCAATTTTCTTAAAACTAGATTGATCTCAGCTCTAAATGATTTCAAATACATCTCTGATAGCATCTGGTTTGTCATTACTATTGGTACTTCTTACGTTTGCATATTCAAAACGCTTCTTATATTTGCATATTCAAAACACAAAGCTTGTGAACTTTGATGGCATATAACTTTATTGGAGAGAAGTCAGTCACCTGTGCTTCATAATTTTTTTTGTTTGTTTTTTTGTGCTTCATAATTTTAAAACATTTTCATTTTTATCATAAACACTAATTAGAATGATTGATGCATTTAAAAATTTTTATGTCATTTGTTTCAGTCACTTTTATTTGCTCCCTGCCTTTAGTATCTGTTTAGATTAAAGAATACTATTATATGTCCTTTTAGCAAAATAAGATGGTTCAGGTTCTTGTAAAAGATACACAATGAAGTCTTCATGTTGATTGACTAACTGGATAAGAATATTCATAGTTCCTTTTTGTCTTTAGAAATATATTGTTCACTCATCTATGCTTGACCTTCAGAAAATTCATCTAGAATATTCTGAAAACTCAGTATCTTATATTTTTAGTTTCATAATCAAAATTAGAAACTAGATGATACAAAAATGGAAAGATATATTTGGGATTGGAAGAGTTAATATTGTTAAAATATCCTTACTACCCAAAGCAATCTACAGATTCAATACAATCCCTATCAAAATGCCAATAGCATTTGTCACAGAGCCAGAACAAATAATCCTAAAATTTGTATGGAACCACAAAAGATCTTGAATAGCCAAAGTAATTTTGAGAAAGAAGAACAAAGCTAGAGGTGTCACAATCCCAGATTTCAAGATATACTGCAAAGCTATAATAATCAAAATACACAAAATAACCCATAGATAATCGAACAGGATAGAGAACCCAGAAATAAACCCACATCTATATGGTCAAGTAATCTATGACAAAGGAGGCAAGAATATACAATGAAGAAAAGATAATTTTGTCAATAAGTGGTGCTGGGAAAATTGGACATTCTACTTGTAAAAGAATCAAACTGGAGTACTTTCTTTCGTCATACACAAAAATAAACTCAAGATGGATTAAAGACCTAAATGTGAGACCTGAAACCATAAAACTCCTAGAAGAAAACATAGGAAGTAATCTCTTGGACATCAGCATTAGCAACATATTTATGGATATGTCTTCTCAGACAAGGGAAACAAAAGCAAAAACAAAACAAAACAAAAACAACTATTGGGACTACACAAAATAAAAAGGTTTTGCACAGCAAAGGAAACTATGAATAAAACACCTTTTTTTAGAATGCAAAGTATATTATTTTGAAACTTCTAAATTTGAAAACAAAAGAGCCTAGGTTAAATAATGTAGTTTTCCAAAGCTGAATGTGCTCATTTGGAGCTCAGTTTTCCTGCTTGCAGTGCAAAAACAACTTTCTAAAACGCAGGCAGGAACACTACTGTTGTGATGGTCTCTGTTTGGATGAATTGATAATCTCAGTTGGTAACATCCCTTTTTTCTTTCTTGGTAAGGGTTTAAAAAAAATCTTAGAACAGATGCATTTTTCTAGTCTTAACAGACAATTTCATTCCAGATATCTCCTGAGAGGCATATACCATATACAGGAATCCATTTTCATCCTTCTCACTTTCATACACATCAGAAATCGGCGTGGACACACTCTCCATGCTGTCTGTTCACTAACAGGAAGAAGGCTTGATTAGTGTTGAGCTGTAAGCACCTTCTAATTATCTTAATGAGCTCACTCATGTTGACATGATCAGGTACAAGGAACTTGGTTTTGTCCAGGACTGGAAGTTGCTTCTCATCCTTGTACTGTTCTAGTGAATGGAAGAAGATATTTGTGAATGATATATTTGCTAAGGGGTTAATATCCAAAATATATAAAGAACTTACATAACTCAACCCCTAAAAACCAAAAAATCCAATGGAAAAATGGGCAGAGGACCTGAAAGGACATTTTTCCAAAGAAAACACACAGCCAACAGATACATGAAAAGATGCTCAACATCACTAACTGTCAGGGAAATGCAAATCAGAACCATAATGAGATATCACTTCACACTAGTCAGAATGGCTAGTATCAAAAAGACAAGAAATAAGTGTTGGTGAGGATGTGGAAGATAGGAAACACTTGTGCACTTGGGAATGTAAATTGGGGCAACCACTGTGAAAAACAGTATGGACATTCCTCAGAAGATTAAGAATAGAAATACCATATGGTCCAGTAATTGCTTTACTAGGTATTTACCCAAAGAAAGCAAAAACACTAATTCAGAAAGATATATAGACCACTATGTTTGTTGCAGCATTATTTACAATAGCCAAGATATGGAGCAACCCAAGTGTCCATCCACAGATGCATGGATAAATAAGATGTGTGTATACACACACACACTGGAATATTAGACATAAAAAAGAATGAGATCTGCCATTTGTGATAACACGGATGGACCTAGACTAGAGGGTGTTATGCTAAGCCAAATAAGTTAGAAAGACAGATGCCATATGATTTCACTCATGTGGAATTTAAGAAACAAACGAGCAAAGGGAAACAAAAAAATCAAGAAGCAGACACTTAACTAAAGAGAACAAACTGATGGTTACCAGTGGGGAGGGCGGTGGGGGGGGGTTGGGTGGAATAGGTGATGGGGATTAGAGTACACGTACCATAATGAGCACTGAGTAATGCACAGAATTGTTGACTACACTAGACACCTGAAACTAATACACTATATGTTAACTATACTGGAATTAAAATTAAAAACTTAATAAAAAATATATTACCATTAAAAAATTGATAGTTCTGTGGGTACTGTTCAAATATAAATGTACTCAAAATAATCACAATTAAAAGAGTGCAGATTAAAATTTAAAAAACCAAGCTACTATCCTACTGTTCATCTCTTTGCTTTTTTCTTTTGATTCATGTGATAATTCTGAGAGATCTTTTTTGGTCATTTTTTTCCTTCTGCCATTATGGGCATAAAAGAAAAAATGGTTTCTCAACTTTGATACTATTGATATTTTCAACCGGATAATTGTTTGCTGTCACGGACTGTTTGGTGGCATCCCTGGTCTCTACCTACTAAATTCAAGTAGCACACTCCTTGGTTATGACAATGAAAAACACCCTCACATTGCCAAATGTTCTCTGGGAGGCAAAATCACCTTTAGTTGAGAACTACCATTCTAGGCAAGTCCTTCAATTCTTCTGTTGTCTTACCATTTTTTTTTAAGCATGGTTGACAGTAATTGATGAATTATGATGAAATAATTCCTAGGATAATGAAATAGCAGAATATTATAAGATGTGAAAAGTAAGAACACTAAGAGCCAATAATGCGTTTTAGATTTACTAAAGAGTCCAGTAGATAGATATAGTAATTTTAAGATGGAATGTGTTTTATTCTATTTTTTAAAAGTGAGTAAATTTTCTATATGTTCTTTGAAAGACCTCTAAGAAAATAAAAATCATGAAATATCAGCCCTTACAAATAGAATAGTTTAAAAAAAATTCAAGAGCTAAAATTGGGTCCAATGGATCCTAATGGTATACCGGATCAAGAGAATTATTCTTAAGATCTTAGGGTATAACTGACTTAAATTCATAAATAGGAGCACTCGGTGAAAGATCTTGTTTAATTTTTAAATGTACAATATTATTATCTTGAATTAATGATTGTCTATTAATATAAGTTTCTTTTCCATTCATTTTAAGGGCATAAATATATTTGATCTGTTTGATAAAATGTTTATAGCAATAATAATAGCTATTGTTTCCTGGGTCTTTTTTGTACCGGGAAACTTAGCTAAGCCTTCATTTAATCTATCTCCCCTTAACCAAGGATGAAACTCAGGCACCAAGAGATCAAGGAGCTCATTTAGGTTCAGATAGCTAATAAATTAAGCTGAGATTTGAACTTGGGTCTTTCTAATTTCCAAGCTCATGTTCTTTCCACCTTTCTCTTCTTTCTTTTTTTTTTTTTCAAAACACTCATCAGTGGCTTTATTTACTACACATCAGAGACCCTGCTAAGAGTTTTGCATGTATCATCTCATTTAATCAGCAGAGCAGCCTTGGGAGCTACGTGCTTCCTTATTTGACAGATGAGGAAGCTGAGGCCAGGAGATGTCACATAGTTGATGAATGACAGAGCCAAGACTTGAACCTGAATCTGTCTAGAGCTCATGTGCTAAAACCACAAGGCTGCGTTGCTTGAATGGCCTGCGACCATCTGGAAACACAGCCTGTTTATATTTTTATAATCATTTATGTACTTCTTCATATGTAAAATATATATATCTTTTTTATTTTTTCAGGGATAATGTTTTTTTAATTTTAATTCAATTAATATATAATGTATTACTGGTTTCAGAGGTATAGGTCTGTAATTCATCACTCTTATATAATACCCAGTGCTCATTACATCACATAACCTCCTTAATGTCCATCACCCAGTTATCTCATCTCTCCACCTCCCCTCCAGCTACCCTCAGTTTGTTCCCTATGATTTGTCTCCCTCTCTGGTTTTGTCTTTTTTTGTTTTTTCCTCTCTTCCCCTCTGATCCTCTGTTTTGTTTCTTAAATTCCACATATCAGTGAGATCATATGATAATTGTCTTTCTCTGATTGACTTATTTCGCTTAGCATAATACCCTCTAGTTCTGTCCATGTCATTTCTATACAGGTGAGCAAAATATATGGCAATACTACATTTATTCTGCACTCTTAGAGAACAAGTAAATAAATTTTTTAGGCAACATACATAACTCATGGAAGGCCACACATTTGCATTTTTAAAAACTGCAATACAGTAGTTTATATTGAATTAGTTCTGATTTATTTTGTTTTATGTATTTTTAAAAAACCTTATAATCTAATTTTTTGGAATTAGATTAGTTTTAAGTTATAATAGTAACTCTTAATATCTTTGAGCCTTAACTCTTTTTGAAAATGATGATTGTCTCCTTAGAAAAAAAACTCACACATATATGAAATTTTGTTTTCAATGTCATAAGTTTCATAGACTCTCTAGAAATTCATGTAAGCTTGATTTAAAGTAACATTTGTTTTGGAGGTACTCTTTTCAAAAGTTTATCAATTGTCTGCTTGATGAATACTATGTTTAAAATGCAGTTTGACTTCAGACTCATGTCTCTGTGGGCATAAAGTAGTCTACCACTGTAATATAGATAAACTTTTTAAGAATGATTCATTTTGTCCTTTCCACTAAATTTTTTGAAATTCATTCCTGGGCTTTTTTTGCCTAAGGTTTTTCTATTTTTTCCCTTGAGTAAAGCAACCAGAAGGTATATGGTTGTTTGGAATTTAATTTTTCCCTACGATTTAGACACTTCTGTGCTGTTGCTGGTCATGATGTTGGTGACTGTGCTTTTGCTCTTCCTTTGCTATTTACCTTTTTTTTTTTTTTTAATGATTATGGCAGAACTGAAGATGTATGTGATGGTTAAGGTAGAGCAAGCTACTCTAGAAAATAGATCAAACATCTAATGGCTCATGTACAACTATAGTTTATTTCTCTCTTTTGTCTGAATGTGTAGGGTGGCTCTTCTATTTAGTGATTCTAGGTTCTTTCCATCTTCTGGCTTTGCCATCTCTTAAAATCTTACTGTAATCTGCACTCGTCTGGTGGAAGGGGCAGAGCATAAAGAAGGCACACCAACTCTTCTTAAAAGCACAGAGCATTTCCATTTAAATTCTGTTGGCAAGAACTTAGCAATCCCTCAGAGGTAACAGAAGCTGGAAAATATCATCTCTTCATGGATCCAGCTATATTGCTATTACTTTGGGGGAAAAAACTGATTTTTTATAGACCTGTGGTAGTTTTTCCACAGTTGCCAAGTGTGAAATCAAATCTTTCTCTCCCCCCACCCCCCCAGGACCCCTCACCACTCCACACACATTTTTTTTTTTTTTTTTGGACAGAGGAGGATAACAGGGACTGCTGTTTTATTTGTGCTTGAGACATTTTCACCCAGAGTTCCATTTTCTGGGGTGTGATATGCTAGAAAGTTTAATATAATCAGTGGGCTGTACCCTAAGTATGAATATATCCTTCAGAAGACTCCAGCCACAATGTGGATTTTGAAATCATACAGACCTTGATTCTGTTAGTTTATATTTTGTTATTTTCTGTTATCTGATAGTTATTTAACTTTTCTGATTCTTGAATTTCTTCCTCTAAAAATTGGAAAAATATAACACTTATTTCTGAGTTGTTGTGAAGATTAAATAAGTCATGTAAAGTAGTGAACACTGTATTTGGTACAAAGAAAATGTCAAGTAATGGTAACTATTATTGTTATTAATGATTATTAATAATGATGAATGGTAATAGTAATTATTATCATCTTCCTCAACATTTATGTTTAGTTAGCCAGTCACAGTGATCTTATATTCCCAAACCCTTCTTCAGTGAAGCTACTCTTTCTCTAATGAGTACGGATGGCTTATTTAATCCCTTTAACAGCAGTTGATATTCTTTCCCAGTTGATGTTATTATTCCAAACAGTGCATTTCTGTTTTATTCCTGGTTCCTTTTGCTGTTTTATTATTATTTAAGAAGAAATGTATAAAATGTTGGAATTTTTTTTATTAGTCTATATCAAATTTATTCTTTTCCTCTATATTTTTGTATTTGTCTTTCAGAGTCAAAAATTATGTGTTCAAACAAAAGGAGGCAAAGTGATCTGTCTGGGAACAGTTTATGGAAATATAGATATTCGTGCAACAGATAAAAGTGTAAGATTGAAATTTTTTTTATTAGCAGTTATAATTTTGCTTCAAGGTGGCTTACACAGTTTGTAGGTAGGTTCTACAAAATTTGTAGCATAACATTCTCTCCTTTTTAAGGCACTTTAGTTCATTAGTAAATTCAAATTTGAAATTGAAGTGATTAAGTATTACACAACTTAAATTTTAGTTTGTGATTTAATACCTTTGACAGGTATTGATTTATTTGGAATTGATAACATCTTTAAATATTAAATATTTAATCCAAGTTCAGAAGGGATGTTTATGATCATGGATTAAACTTGATCATTGAGTATTACTGCCATGCTTAGGATTAAATTTTTTTTATGTCTTAGATTTATTTGAGCATTTTTCCAAGACCTGTTTACTTTTCCTTTGGACAGTTGAAGGTTGAATTCCAAAACTCAACTTTCTCCAGTATTTTCCACAAGGTGGCACCATTAGATAGCATCGCTACTCTCCAAAAGCTTTTATTATCCGTAGAGATTTTGGTTGCTATGGTATAGTTTGTATTTTTTATTTTATTTAATTTATTTTTTATTTTTTTAAAGATTTTATTTATTTCACAGAGAGAGACAGCGAGAGAGGGAACACAAGCAGGGGGAGTGAGAGAGGGAGAAGCAGGCTTCCTGCGGAGCAAGGAGCCCGATGTGGGGCTCGATCCGAGGACCCTGGGATCATGACCTGAGCCGAAGGCAGACGCTTAACGACTGAGCCACCCAGGCGCCCTGAGATAGTTTGTATTTTTTAATTAACTTTTGTTGCTTTCTGTGATTTAGCATAGTATTAGGAATATAGTTATAATTTTGAAGTATAAATTGTCACAGTTTTTTTAACATTATGGATAATGTTTTAAATCTTTGAGAAAGACCTAGTTCACCTTTTATTTTACATTTACACAATTTACAAGAATCTTTCATTATAAATTTAGATTCTCTACTGAGCTTTATTCTCAGGTAATTGTTGAGGATGAGTTATAAGTATATCTTGTAGGTAGATTATTATTATTATTTTTTTAAGATTTTATTTACTTATTTGAGAGAGAATGAGAGAGAGCACGAGAGGGGGTGGGTCAGAGGGAGAAGCAGACTCCCTGCTGCTGAGCTGGGAGCCCGATGCGGGACTCCAGGATCATGACCTGAGCCTAAGGCAGTCGCTCAACCAACTGAGCCACCCAGGCACCCTTGTAGGTAGATTATTGTTGGCGTGATTAAACAAGGTAGATTATAACAGTAATTGTTTCTACTATTGTCACTTTTATTTTCCATCACCTTTGTCTTAGAACCTGTGGGAGATTTTTAAGCCCAAATATTTAAATTCATCCTTTATATTAGACTAGGAAAGTATTGAAAGATACTGCCTGGCCGACCTGGCAGCTCTTTTAAGATGGCATTTAGTTTCACCCCTCAGATTGTTGTGGGCTTAGAAATGCAAAAGGGAAATTGGACAACTTTGCAGCTGCTTCAAACTGTCCTTTAAATGATGGCTTATGTTAATTGAAATGATCTAAGTTATGAAAATATTATATTGACATTCAAATAAACATTTCAAAGGAAAATTTAAATCATCTCTTAATTATTTGCTATTTTGAACATTTTGGCCACCTTTTCCACTGATTAAGTTATTTATTTGTTCCAACTTACATGGTTTATTGAATATTCATTTATTCCTACTTTCTATTATACTGTTTTTTTCTTTCCTGATTGAGTTTTGTGTTTTATTAAAGAATTAATCTGGATATTTATTTCTATTTATATTATATATACTGTTCATATTTAAAACTTATTTCTAAGTTTGTGGGGTTTTATATAAAATAAATGCTTATGATATATGTGAACTCTTAATACACAGCTTTCATAGAGGTGTGCTATAGATACTTGAGAGGTAGCATAATGAATTGGTTAAGAGCACAGAACTGAGAACCAGACTACCTGGGTTCAAATCGGGCTCAGCCACTTAAGCTATTTATTTATTTATTCACTCATTCATTCATTCATTTATTATTTTAAATCTTTTAAATTTTTTTAAATATTTTATTTATTATTTCTTTGAGAGAGGGAGAGCACACAAGCAGGGAGAAGGTGAAGCAGCCTCCCCACTGAGCAGGGAGCCCGAAGCTGGGCTCCATCTCAGGGTCCTGGGATCATGATCTGAGCCAAAGGCAAAGGCAGATGCTTAACCAAATGAGCCACCCAGGCACCCCTCACTTAAGCTTTTTAACTTCAGACAAGTTACTTAGTGTCTGTGTGTCTTGGTTTTCTGGAAAATGGAATAATAGTAATGGACTTAACTCAGAGGGTTATGAGGATTAAATCACTTAATACAGATTAAGTACTTAAAACAATATCTGGCACATAGTTAACTCTAATACAGTGTTTACTATAATGATGATGATAAAGGTAAATGAAACACAGGAAAGATGACTAGTCCTAGATCTGCCAGTTAACTTTACTGAGACTCGTTCCATTATTCATAAAATAAAGTTGGTATTGTTTCTTTTTCCTCCTCAGCAAGATTGTGAGAATCAAATGAGTACTGTAAACATTTAACAGCATTTTTAATATGTCATTTTAAATGGAGTGGCTGTTTTAAATAGTATCATTAATTTTAGTATCCTAAGTTTGGTACAGAGAAGTTAGAAATTCATTTCCTCTGATGTTTGGATGAACTGATGACATAGTTGTCAGTTGACCTCTCTTAGTTTGGGCTACAAAGCCACAATGCTTCCTTAAAGTGTGATTTTCATTATATATAATGTTGACTTATAATAACTAAACTTATGAAAAATTTTCCTTCTTGTGTAGAAAAGAAAATTTATAGTAATATCTCTATCAAGAAGGTACTAATTTTTGGATCTACTTTTTGATCTTTCTTTAAATAGCTACTTCTGTTAATAAGCAAGCTATACAGTTTAATCCAAAAAGTCTGTTTATGACTATTTGCTCCATTAGCATTAATAACTATAAGCAAGAGCCTCAGCATTTTGCTATAAACTATGGTGTCCTAGCTTTAATTTTTCTAGTTAGTATCTGACATAGTGCATTATATGTGGTACTCAGTGAATTTTGAAATTCTTTGAAATTAATTTTATGGAATGATTGGCTAAAATAACTATATTATTGTAGTGGGGAAGGTATATTTTCACTTGCTTTCATTTGCTTTGGTGCAGCAAGGGAGGATATTTTTCTAGTTTTCTACGAGGTAAAATATTTAGTATTTAATGAAAAAAGTAAATCCTTGACCGTTTCCAGATACTCATACAAAATCTCTTAAAGGCTTTATTTGCTTTTGGGGAGAATCTAATCAAAAGTGCCCCTTTGCAGGGGCGCCTGGGTGGCTCAGTTGGTTAGGCGACTGCCTTCGGCTCAGGTCATGATCCTGGAGTCCCGGGATCGAGTCCCACATCGGGCTCCCTGCTCAGCAGGAAGTCTGCTTCTCCCTCTGACCCTCTTCCCTCTTGTGCTCTCTGTCTCTCATTCTCTCCCTCTCAAATAAATAAAATCTTTGAAAAAAAAAAGTGCCCCTTTGCCAATTAAATCAACTTTCAAATATTCTTTCAATATGTATCTTTTTTTATCCCCTAAACCAGCCTCATTATCTATAAAAAGCTAGAGTTGTTGTCTGCTTAATGGAAATGCTTGGTGAGTTTGAAACCATGCATAAAGCAGCTTTTTGTGAAGAAACTTTGTAGATAAAAGACAAATTTTTCAGGAATTTTACATCTGTACTATAACACTGAGGAATGCAAAACATTTGTATTCTCACAAATCTGAATGAATGTAGGTAAAATATCTTTTTTTGACTGATTTATTGAAACTAAATGTAAAGTAAAAATTCCTATGAATCCATAATCAGCTTAAACGAAACTGTAGATAAGAAGCAGCTAGGTGTATATTATGTGCTTAATAAAAGTTTGAAAAGTTACTTCAAATCCAGAGGGCGAAGTCATTCTAATTTGCTTCCCAGTGGAACCTCTGAGTGCTTTTCTTTCTCTTTTTTTGTACTTCTAAATTTTAGTATTCTTGAAACTCAGTTCTTATTAAATAGTATTTTGAATTTTTAACAGTTTTTGAAGCACATATTGGGAATGAATGACACTGGTGTTGTGCTGATGAGGTATTGAAAAACAATGATCTCTCTTTAAACCTGGGCAATGATCTTTCTTTATCCTGGGCAAAACTGTAACATGCCTTCCTGGTGATTTGGTTTTTATGTCAACAATTTTGTATAAACACTCACTTGATGCTTATAAAACATGTTTAAAATTTGATAGAGATGATTTGGAATCCTTAAGTAGATTTCTTCATTTTACATTGTGCTCAATATTTGAAACAAATTCATGCTAAATTTTGATAGGGAAGCTGAGGAATATATACAAAATTCTTTTCATTTTGTTCAGTAGAAACCTATTTTATTATTAGATTTAATGTGGAAAAATTGTAGAAATAATAGTGCATTCACTATATTAAGAGATGACAGGAGAAAATCTGGTAGCCCCCCCCCAAAAAAAACCAGATAAAATTAACCCATTTATAATTTCAATTGTAACAACAAAACAAATTTGAAATAAAAGGGATATGATACAAAGGATCTAAAGGATATCCATAGCAAACATCTTAGTGAAGATGCTATATTGTAAGTTTTCCCTCTGAGAACAGGAATAAGATTAGGTTGCTTACTATCTCATTGCTTTTGTTCACTGTTGAATTGGAGGCCTGAGCCAGATAGTTAGGCCGGCCAGAGCAGGAAAAACTATTAATATAAGGATTGGGAAGGAAATAATAAAACTATCACTTGCAGGCAATACAAGTTATGCATGTAGAAAAGCTTTCTTAAATTCAGGTAAATTATTAGAGTTAGTGAATGAGTTTAGTGAAGTTGTTGGATTTAAGATCAAATACAAAAGCCAATTAAGATAAAATGAAGTTTAAAAAAAGAGTTCTTTTATAATAGCATTTAGAAAATACCAAATAGGAATAAATGTAACAAAAGCTGAAGAATTCTATATAGAAAATATAAAACATTATTAAGAGAAATTAAAGAAGCTCTAAATAAACGAAGGAATTTAATGGGTCTGTTCCATATTCCACAGACAATACACTATTGCTCACAGGGAGCCAGGGAATTAAAGTCAGTAAAGTGATTGTGTACTGGGTAGTAACTTTTTAGGTAGTTGCCCACTAAATCTGTAGGTACCATTTTGGTTTTTTACCAGTCTCTGTTTTATAATGAACTGATTTTTTTTTATTATGTTAATCATACATTACATCATTAGTTTTTCATGTACTGTTCCACGATTCATTGTTGGCGTATAACGCCCAGTGCTCCACGCAGAATGTGCCCTCTTTAATACCCATCACCAGGCTAACCCATCCCCCCACCTCCCTCCCCTCTAGAACCCTCAGTTTGTTTCTCAGAGTCCATAGTCTCTCATGGTTCATCTCCCCCTCCGATTTCCCCCCCTTCATTTTTCCCTTCCTGCTATCTTCTTTTTTTTTTTTTAACATATAATGTATTATTTGTTTCAGAGGTACAGGTCTGTGATTCAGCAGTCTTACACAATTCACAGCGCTCACCATAGCACATATAATGAACTGATTTTGAGTTTTTCTCTTAATAGACTGTGACCATAGATAAACTGCAAGGAAGTACTGTTAATATAACTGCTGAACATGGTTTGCTGGAAGCCAAGTATCTTTATACAGAATCGTCATTTCTATCTTCTGCTGCTGGAGATATTACATTAGGAAGTGTTCATGGTAAGATGACGAAGCCTAATACATCTCCATTCCATATAACATAAATTTCTAATTTCTCTGTAGTCAAAGAAGGATCTGCCCTCTAAATAATTAATGGCAGACTAATCATCTTTTTAAAAAAACATAAAGTGACTCATAAGCTATTTTATTTTGGTGAGAAATTAAATATGCTGTTATATTTGAAGGTAATAGTAATTGTGATTTTTAATGCATTTCCTTTGTTATTTATTTATTTATTTATTTATTGCTCAGCTAGGCCTTGAATAGTTCTGGTAATTTGTAACTCTTCATATTTTAATAATGACTTTTATCTAGCATTGCATTTCAGTTAATGACAGTGAAAAGTACTGTACTTAATATATTGAGTAGCTTTTAGTAGAAAAGCAATTCCTTACCAAGTCAGATGTTGATTAACACCTATGATAAGAATAGCACTTTTCATGGGCGCCTGGGTGGCTCAGTTGGTTGGGCGACTGCCTTCGGCTCAGGTCATGATCCTGGAGTCCCAGAATCAAGTCCCGCATCGGGCTCCCTGCTCAGCGGGGAGTCTGCTTCTCCCTCTCCTGCTCCCCCCTCTTGTGCTCTCTCTCTCTCAAATAAATAAAATCTTAAGAAAAAAAAAGAATAGCACTGTTCTTTGCAGTGTTTTATACCATATTTACACTAAATCCATTAATGTTTAATTTCTTTTGCTTTCTTTTAAGTTAGGTAAGAATTGAATTTGGTACAGTTTTCCATTAATAGCTTACATGATAGTAAACAGATGCACTTTTTTGAAGTAATCCTTAACAAAACTCTAGGTCTCTTGATTTTGATTAAAGTGATGAAATGGAAAACAAGTTGCTAGGGATAAAAGAATTCATTCCTTAGCCTTTGTAAAGCCTTTTGTATTTACTGACCTTTAATATGAAGTCAGATACCTTTCCTTGGGCGGTTTAAATTTGGGTCAGACCTAGATCCTCTTTGGGCTGTAGTCTCAGGTTGGGTTTCTTGAAAGCAGACTCTAAAATGGAAATCAGAGTGCAGCACATTTACTAGGGAGGTGTCTTGGGACCAACGCCATGCAAAGGAAGGAAGCCAAATTTCCACTGGAGAAGTTGGACTGTGATGCAGCCTTAGTAACCCCAAGGGGAGAGCTCTGAAGCTGGGATCATCCTCAGAATTGTCTGAAGTCGAGGTGAGGAAAGCTGGACCTTTATATCCCCAATCGTTAGATGCAAGATGCCCCAGAAAGGAGTATGATCTTAGGCCAAGATGACTCTTTTCAGCTGAGGCAATTCCCTAAGAGGGCTGACAGCTGAGGGCTGTCTGCCAGCAGTACTCCCATGAGCTGGGAAAATAAACCCTCAGGTATGGAGAAGTTCTAGATGATGAATTACAGCATTCACTGCAGTTATAGTTATTGATTCATTCAACACATACATTGATCACCTACTGTGTGCCAGATTTTCAGACACCAAGGATACATAGTTGGGCAGGAGGTGATCCCTATCCTTAAAGAATTCGTTGTCTTCATTTTTTGTAATACTGGTACAGCAATGAGAAGAAGTAAGGGAAGGGAAAATTTGATCCATTTGCCACTGTTGAAAAGCTTCCCTGTTGTTCAACCCTGCTTTCCCCGTCTGGTCTTTGGCCCACACTCTGCTTTGATTTTTCAGTAGTAGTAAGTTTGTAAAAGAGAGGTCCATAAGAAACCCTCCTCATTTCTTAGTCACACCAGTGCCTGCCTACTTTTTAATAACCCTTCAGACAAGCCTAAGTTTCTTGCCTCTACCATGCACCCCTATTTCCATCCTTGCCCTAAGGGTGTCCTGATGACATCCTTGTCATTATGTGAACATGCTACTGGAGTTTGGAGGTGGGATGGGTACAGAAGAATAGGTAATGTTTTAGCCCTACAGCCTAGTAGGTGAGAAGATCAGAGTCAGGGCTAGTGAAAGAAAGGAAGTCCCTATGTTCTAGCTACAGGGATTTTAGTAAGGAGAGGTATCTTCCAGGGATCATCCCAAGCTGGAACTTTGAATATATATTGCAGTGAATTCTTTGTTCTAAATGGTGATGGTCATCAAACAAATTATATTTTGGCTATATTTAAACAAGCTGGCTTGGGAATCTTAAAACTTGTTTTATGGGGAAATATGTCACTACCTCTAAACATCTGACTTATAGAAAACAGATTTGGGAAATATATGCATTCTAAGACCTGCCTGTCCAGGATTTATTTAGTTTGGCTTCCTTTTTCTTAAGCAAGGCTTAAGCTGATTTTTTTTTCAAGTAGATTTTTTTTTAACCCAACATACAGATGTTGTAAAAAGCCATTTTTTTTAACCACAAATATGATGGCAATACCTGTCTTTTGATAGATTTACCAAGTATATGAGTTCGGGGTTTTGGTATTGGTAGGTGGATGGTTTGAAAGCAAGTTGAAAGCAAACATGTATTGAGGGCCTCAGTGGGCTAGCCCCTTTCAATTAATGGACAATTAGCTGTTTACAAAAGAAGAAACAAAACTTAAAAATGTCTAATTGTTTGCTCTCAATTACAAGTTAATTAGTGGAGGAGCAAGGATTTGGTCCAGATTTCTTGACCTTCCAGGAGATGTTTTAAACAGTGTTCAAACAAATCTGTGTAATGGCCAGGGTGAACCCAAATACCATCATTGCTTTGAGGGCCTCCTGGCATGCTCTAGAGATGTTTTCTCTAGGCAGACAGTGCTACAGCACAGATGGACTGCTTCAGCTATGTTCTATATTGTAAACTCCAGTTTCAGTAATACTTGTTATGCCTTATGACATCTGGCAAAAAATGTGGATGTTCTGTATAGTGTTCAGGTTCAGCTTACCTCCATGGAGATATTTAGATATTGAATTCATTCCATAAAAGTGCTGCTGCTATCTTCAGTGTATGGTTTCTAAGGTTTCTATGAAAGGAAGAGAGAGCATGAAGTTTATATCTTGTTTATATTTTGTCTTTGTTTATATACCCTGATGGCAAACCAATACCCAACATAATGCTAAGTACTTAGAGGATGCCCAGTAAAAGGGATAATGAAAGCAGTAATATGTCTTTTCTGACCTTCCAAATTGACTCCTATGTGTAGAAAAGAAAAAATCTATCCAAATGTTTTTCCAAATGGAATTTTTAAGCATAGTTAACTATATTTTCTAGGTAAGAAAATGTGTAAAGTTAATTGGTAATACTTACTATTTGTAAGGTTGGTTGAATCATACCTGTTAAGTATGTGTGCCTTCTAATGTAAAAGAAACTACTTTATTCATGATCCAACAAATATTCTGTACTGTTCTGGCACTGACAATCTAATAGAATAGGTAGTTGGATAGTTTGTGTTTAGGTATAAAATTTTGCAACAGTTTATTCTCTTGATTTTCTTCTAAATTATCAAAAATTAGATTCTATGTGAATTATATTTTATTATATTCTGCTATTTGAGTATTTATTTTAAAAGAATTCTGTACATGTATATGTAAGATATACATACACGTATATGTATTCTACTAAATATGTTTTTAAAATATAAATATATGTAGTCTCCTGACTCTTTAGAGAGAAACAGAAGCTTCCTTGAAATGGTTTGCTGGGGTTGGTTTTTACTTATAATATAATTTAAACAATTAATGAGTTTTTAATATGTAGGCATACTCATGACCGTTGTTTTAGCATTTTATATTCAACTTATGTTATTATTTGGAATAAGTGATGAATAAAAGTGCACTTTATTGCCTTTTTTTTTTTAAAGATTTTGGTTTATTTGACAGAGAGAGACACACAGCGAGAGAGGAAATATAAGTGGGAGGGGTGGGAGAGGGAGAAGCAGGCTTCCCAGCGAGCAGGGAGCGCAATGTGGGACTTGATCCCAGGACTCTGAGATCATGACCTGAGACGAAGGCAGACACTTAATGACTGAGCCACCCAGGCGCCCAAAAGTGCACTTTAAATATTTAGATTCCCCATGTAACTTAGGGTCTTATGCTAGGTTCTTTGGGAATATACGTTGATAAATAAATTGCTGAGTATTAGTTCTCTCATTTTCTCTGTGCTTTACTACTTTGGATTTTAGAAACTCACAGAAATAAAAGTTCCATTAGCTATACAAGCACAGTTGATAACTTTGATATCAGAATTTCATAAATAAATTCCCATTTTGCTTTAAGAAATGACATGTAGTCACTGATGAATTTGTACATCTGCCATGTGAATTTAGGAAGTCAGAAATAATATAAAATTTCAAAAGAAAAGCTTTTATTGGATTAAATAGAACTTTTCATGAAGTTCATGAAAATGCTTTGTTTAAATTCTAGGATTTATTGTTAAGTCTGTTGTAAAGTTTTGGTTTGATTATCATTTTGACATATGATAATGTTATGTTAATGTTGACTCTGGACACTTCAAACTTTTTTATATAAATACTAGAAAGGAATTACTGCTTGCTTTGTGGTACAGACAGCATAAATTTTTTTTTCAGGATTTAGACATGTGATACATGCAGTATTTGGACTCAGCTTCTTAGATGGACTTGGCTCTCTCTGTAAAGGTGATGCTGCCATTTTTGTTTTGTGGCTTCCAAGCTTCCACCAAAGGAAGAGAGATCAGAGGTTGATGGGAAAAATTTCAGAAACTAAGCTGATTCTGCCATATATTTTTAGCCAGAATATTTTATTTTATTTTAGATTTATTTATTCAAGAGGAGAGAAAGCATGTGTGTACACACAGGATTGAGGGGCGAGGGGCAGAGGGAGAGGGAAAGAGAGTCTCAAGCAGACTACCCACTGAGTGCGGAGCCTGAGGCAGGGTCAATCTCACAACCCTGAGATCATCACCTGAGCCGAAATCAAGAGTTGGATGCCCAACCAACTGTGCCACCCAGGTGTCCCTAGCCAGAATATTTTAAATGACTTTATCAAACCGCAAGAGGCTGAGATTGAGAATTTAGCAGTATTCTAAGGCAGGAAAAAGCATAAAATATTAGTGGGCACTGGCAATCTTTTTCATTTTTTTATATTTATAATTGATCTTTCTCAAATTTCTATGAGTTCCTCCTTTTTTCCACCCCTTGGGGTATTCACCAGGATTTCATCCTGTTTATTGTTCCTTTGCTTCTTTCTTTTTCTTGGGCAGCTTATATACTTTTTAGTCTTAACTACTCTTATATTCTGATAATTCAAATTTATATCTCTAGCTCTGACTTCTGACTTACACACCCATCTGCTTGATAGATGTAGCTAATTGGATCTTTACAGGCATCTCAAACCCAACATTTCTAACTTCTTTTCTCTTACTTTCCCCCCTCCTTCAAACCTCATCCCTAATGTGTTCCTCCTCCTTTATTTACATTTGCAGTTCTGATATTACCATGTACCAAACACCCCAAGCTAGAAATCTCGAAGTAATCCTAGATTCCTCTCTCTTTCACATCCCACTCATCTAATTAATCGCCAAGTTTAAGTAGGTTTTATCACCTAAATATTTCTTCAGTCTATCCCATCTTTTTCTTTCTAATTTGTACTATTCTATTTCAGATTCTTGTCATCTCTTGCTTCAACTCTAACAGTAACTGCTTCCAGTCTTGCTTTCTTCAAATCCATCCTCCTTACTGTAGCCTGTGGTGGTTTATGAGAAACGCACATTGAACATGGCATTCTCTTATTCAAACCTTTCCCATTGCCTGAATGACGTACCTAACTTTCCATTTCCCTCTTTGGACCCTATGCTTTCCCTTCCAGAATTACATAATCTCT
Source organism: Zalophus californianus (assembly GCF_009762305.2). NCBI lineage: Eukaryota > Metazoa > Chordata > Mammalia > Carnivora > Otariidae > Zalophus > Zalophus californianus. The sequence continues at coordinate 21,124,655 of NC_045606.1, read as the reverse complement.
TACTTTCCCATATATATCCTTACCTGTTTTATACTTTGGAGTCCTTGATCAGAGCCTTTGACTATACTGATCATTCTGTTGATAGTTTTCTTAAAATGATTTTCCCACCTTTCTTTACCTCATTGACTTTTAGTAATTTTTCAATACTCAGCTAAAGCATATTCTCCTCATCTCTGGCCTTCCATTGACCCATACATTTTTGCCTAATTATAAACTCCTCAAGAGCAAGGATCATGTTTTATTCATCACTATATTAGCATTTAGCATGTGGTTTACAAATAGCAAGTGCCTTCCTTCCTTCCTGCTCCCTGCCACCCCCCCCCAATACAAAAAGAATTTAACCTTTAAGGATATTTGATTGCTCTGTTTGGATTGTTAAAGTATATGTGCTTTAAAACCATAATCAGATTTCTTTTAGTGAAGAAAAATAAACTAATGTTCATCTGTAATTGATAGCTTATTTTTTCTTCTGAACATACTAGAATGAAGAATTACTAGCTAAGAAAAGGAGTATATTTTCTCAAACACTGGGGTTTGTGGAGAAGTTGCATAACTTGAGAGTAGAGTAAGCACACATAGTTATTACAGACCACATGGCATGTGCTTTATTGCCGAGAAGGCTTTTACGAAGATCCACCCCTCTCAAAGAGTTGATTTGCTTATTGTTTTTAGTGATTGGAGATGAAATAGGTAGAACCAAAATGTAGAAAACTGTGCTAGTAATGCCTGTTTGGTTGAGTTGAGTCCTTTTAAATATTCTGCCTTATTCCACAAAGTATTTGAAGTAAGAGGTCCATTTTGTATATTCTAACAACTTTGGAATATTTCTGTTTAGGCTAGAGTTTTCTAAATATTTTGATATTTAAAAGTTTAGCATTGGGGCGCCTGGGTGGCTCCGTCGGTTAGGCGTCTGCCTTCAGCTCAGCTCATGATCCCAGGGTGCTGGGATCTAGCCCCGCATCGGGCTCCCTGCTTAGCGGGGAGCTCCCTCCCTCTCCCACTCCCCCCGCTTGTGTTCCCTCTCTCGCTGTGTCTCTCTCTGTCAAATAAATAAATAAAATATTGAAAAAAAAATAAACGTTTAGCATTGACAAAAATATTTTGAAATATTCTTTATAAATATTCCTCATTTTTGTAGTTTTTCTTGTTCCACTCTGCTTTTACTATATAGAATTCTTAACAATCAAAAGAGATGTAGTCTGAGACTCTAGGTGCCACTATAATATGAACTAGTCCTCATTCTTTAATAGATCTAAAACTTCTGTCTTATGGCTGTAGGAACCATAACTTTCTTTGAGATCACTTTACTTTCATGATGAGCACTAATGATTGGCTTTTGAGAAAGACCATGTTTTCATTTAAAAAAATAGCAAATTTTTATAGAATTCATTGAGACTAGTATAAGATAATAAAGCTCTTTTGCCTTGCTGAGTGACTGGACTCACTAGCTAAATGACTGACTATAAAACTGTCATAGTTCTTTACTAATAGTTAAAAATCATAAAAATCAGTGGTCTACTTCATCTTATTTTTGAAGTGTTCAGGAGGTAGAAGCGATAAAGAGAATTCTGACTGGAAGTCCTAACTGTTTTACACTAGACTAATCTCCCTAAAGCATGGTTTTCTCTCTTTTTCGTTTTTTTTTTTTAAGATTTTATTTATTTATTTGTCAGAGAGAGAGAGGGAGAGAGCACAAGCAGGGAGAGTGGCAGGCAGAGGGAGAAGCAAGCTCCCCGCCGAGCAAGGAGCTCAATGCAGGACTCGATCCCAGGACCCTGGGATCATGACCTCAGCCAAAGGCAGATGCTTAACTGACTGAGCCACCCAGGTGCCCCTAAAGCATGGTTTTCTTATTGTTACACATCTTAAAATTCTTCAGTGACTCTTTCTATTTAGGATGATAAAGTCAATAGACTAGCACCCCATGGTTCTTCTACAGGTTGCTCGTCACTTGTTTTTCCAAACTAAATTTGAACATTTTAAAATCATTCAAATCAATAAAAAAAAAAAACATTTAAAAAATAATATTGACTATGTACTGGGTACTGTACTATGCTTTTAGGATATAATGCTAAATAAGAAAGACATGATTCCCCATCCTCATAGACTTCCCTAATTGCTTCAGTTTAACTGATTTGTATGATTTAAACCTAGCATGTGTAGTTCTGCCTTTTTACCTTTGTTTATGTAATTCTTTTTCCCAGAAAATCCTTCCCCCTCAACATATTCAAATTTTATCCATATTTCAAATCTCAGCTCTGGTGATATCTCCACTATGACTCTTCTCCTTGTTCATATCAGGTCATTTTAGTCTCTTCTGAATGGCCGTGGCACCTAATACATATTGTTTGCTTATGACTTTCACTTATAATTATTTATAAATACTAAATTTTAACTTTTCATGTGTGTATTTTCCCAGATATCATATAAGGCTTTGGATGGCCAGCCTGTCTTCTGGCCCCTCCCCCAAATGATTTATGTCCCTCCCACATGCAGAATACACTCCCTTCCGTCCAAGTTTCCTAAAAGTCTCATCCCATTATGCACCACATCACAGTCCAGAATCTCTTCATCAAAATCAGATCAAGGTGTATGTGAGGCTCTTCAAGTATAGTTGCTTAAGTACAATTCCTCAAGAACAATTTCTCTGAATCTGAAGACCTGTGAACTAAAGAGACAAGTTATCTAGCCCCGCTCCCACCCCCATGCATACCACCTACACACCCAACATACACTGATGGGACAGGTATAGGATAATTGCTATAGACTTTCCTGTTCAAAAGTGGGAAAATGAGAGGCACAAAGGGGTCACCGGTCCATAGTGATTTTGAAATTTGGGTGGGCAAACATTGGAGTTTCCTTGATTATATCAAAAGGCCTGGGAATAATTCTTTAGGGTTTCAGGCTTTGCCCTCTGTGTTTTTGTCCTCCCTTTGAGTCATTCTTCCTTTTTCATGAAATACATCATGTGTTTGCATCTGAGTGGTTTTCTCAGTCTGCTTCCTGACAGAATTTTGGAAACCCAGTGGTCTCTTTACTTTCTACTGTAACTGTTCCTTTCAGTTCAGTTTCGCAGTGTGTTTGCTGTTGTTATTCTCTCAAAAATTTTGTCCGCCTCCTCTGAATCATGTTGGGGTTTATTCCATAAGATAAAAGCCACATCTAAGAATCTCTTTTAAAAAATGTGGACTTCTGCAGAGATACTGAGGTAAAATGTACTCAAGCTTTCTTGAATGTCTATTGTTTGAGAGGATCTATGAAATACACCTTTAATTTTTTTAAATGGCTTTTTGTATAATTAGTACTGTGAAGTACCACTCTTGATCTTTCTGGGGTCTTAAAAAGAGGTTTTGCAGTCACCCCTTAGCTTCATTTTTAGACCATGTACTGCCAATGCCCTGGATTCAAACTTTGTTGGGAAGCTATTCCTAATTTTAACATCTTTGCCATCTTGAGAGGCTGAAAATTTTCAAAACTATGTGTGTCTTGGTTTTGTTTGTTTGATTAACAGTCCTTTCTTTAGATTAGTTTATCTCTCTTCTTTTGCATTTTACAGTAAGTGGCAAAAAAAAAAAGTAGGTAGCACTCACAACACTTTAACCTTGCTTGGAAATCTTAGTTAAATCACTCCGTTCATTAAGGTACATTTCCTAGTTTCCACATTACTGAAGATAATGGCATTGTTAAGTTTCTACAACTACTTAACAAGAATCCTCCTTTCTCCAATTTCCAAAAACGTTTTCCTCACTTCCTCTTGAGCCCTTGTGGGAAGAATACTCAAAGTCCAGCTTTCTCCTAACAGTGTGTTCAAGGCAATTTAAGCTTTCTGTAACATGTTCCTCAAAATCTTTCTAACTTCTACCCACTGCCAAGTTCCAAAGCTACTCCTACATTTTTAGGTATTTATTATGGCAGCACCCCACTTTCATCTTTCAACATCTATACTAGTTACCTCTTCCTGCGTAACAAATTACCTCAAAACTTAGCAGCTGAAAGCAACAAACATTTATTGTCTTATAGTTCGAATGGATCAGGAATCTTGGTGTGGCTTAACTGGCTCCTCTGCCTCAAGACCTCTTATGAGGTTGTTATGAAAGTGTCATCTGAGGCTGTGGGGTCCATTTGAAGCTTCCACCAAAGGTCAGTCGGCTTCCTAGCTCATTCCTGTGGTTGTTGGCAGAATTCAGGTCAGACCTGTTGGCTGGAGGCCTTTTTTAGTTCCTTCCTAGTGGGCTTCTTTCATAGGGCAGTTGTCAACATGGATAGCTGGCTTCCCACAGAGCAGAAGAGGGCTAGCAAGACAGAAACCAGAATCTTTTTGTAACCTAATTTTGGAAGCAACATCCCATCACTTTTGCCTTATTTTCTGTGTTAAAAGCAAATTATTAGGTACAGCCTATACATAATGGGAGGAAATTATACAAGGGCATGAATACCAGGAGGCAGGGATCATTGAAAGCCATCTTAGAAGCTATGTGATCTTTGGCCACTAATTGCATGTGATGGTGAATCTGCATTTACTGGATTTGAAAATTGGAAGAGAGTGTCTAGAGCACGCCAATGAAATAATATTTACATAACACATTTAAAAGAATCTTTACAACCTTGTAACTTACTGAGACTTGAAAATTTTAGGAGCTTAATTTCTCCATACAAACCAAGTTTTATTCCTACACAAATGTACCCCTTGTTCATATCCTCAAATGAAGTATGATGGAATATAAGACTTTTAGAGAGATTTTTGCAATCAAAATACATCTAACTGTTGAACAAATGAATCAAGTGTTTTGTTTGATTTTGCTCAGGTACTTATACACGTCAGTATTTACAGTGATGCAAGAAATTAAGTAAAGGAGTCCAGTTACCCTAGATTATTTCTGAGATAAAAGCTATTCCTTTACTTTTTAATGTAGTTTTGGAATGATGATAGAAGAGGCAACGTTGCTTACATTTTCAGTGCAGTAAACATAGGTAGTATGGGTCTAGGAGTAATTCTCCAAACAAATACACATATGAAGAAAAATCCTACTAATTTTGGTATTAGAGGAAAGGAGGCTGGGGAGAATGGTTGCAATATCCTATTCTTGTCCTGGAAAAGTATATTTTTATCAAAAGACAGGAACCTCTGAAGCCTTTTTCTTTGCTAATCATACTTCAATGTGTTCATTATTCCTGCCCCAAACTCTGTAACTCTTGGCACAGAAACTACTATAATAGACATGGCAGAGTGACCTGAAAAACAACAGTAATAACTTTTTTCCATAGATTATTTTAGTGTTAGTTGTTCAAAATTTAGTTTTGAGTGATCGGATAAATACAGTGATGTTTATGTTGAAAATACATAGTGAGTACATCTAAGTAACTTTTTCATTTATGGATTATAGAAGTATCATTTTTCTTTCATGTTTCACAGAAAGTATGGTGGTTTGTTTTGTAGTTATTCTAGAGAAGCTTAAGGTGGAATAGAGGAAGAGAATTTGTATAGATGACAAAAACTAGTTATTTCAGAGTTGCAGCTAAATCTCTTACTAGATTTGTAATACTGAGAAAATTTGTGAACAATAATAATGTTATTAAATAATATTATGGATGTCCAACCATGTTTTAAAATACTATATAACAGTTTCTTTCTAAATTATCCCTAATATATAAAATTGTCTTCTTTTTTCTTTTACAGGTAATATAACATTACAAAGCAAGATGGGTAATATCACAGTAGGTATGTACTAAGCTGCTGGTTGGTAAATTTTGCATCCTTTAAAAAATTGCTATATTTGTGATATTTTATTAGGGTAAATAAAATCTGAAGTTTAGCTGATGAACCCAATAGGATTCTGATAATGCAAGTCAAATATAGGTAGACCCAATGTATGAATACATAAAATTATTTCTGGAAATTCACTGACTCATCATCCTATAAATAATGTCTAATTCTAGATTTGGTATCAATAAAGTTTGAATTCTGATTTCATCACTTTCTAAACATGGGCTAATTACATAACTTCTCTGTGCTTCAATTTCCGCATCTGAAAGAAATAGAAATAATAGTTAAGTACCTATCATGCAGGATTATTGTAAGAAGTGAGATCGTATATATAAAGTACTTTAGCACAGTGCCTGACATATGGTAAAGATTCAATAAATAATAGTCATTTTTATTATTGTTCTAATCCTAAGCCAGAACTAATAGTGGCTAATGGTACCTTAGACCTCATCACTACATGTGATACTGTGCCTGTGGGAGAAAAAGTTCAGATTTCCAAATAGTTTAGATAGAGTTTTTCTCTGTCCCAAGTAGCACCTGCTTACCTATTAGGCAAAGGCACACTCTAAACCCTAAGAGTGGTGGTTGTTTTTAGGCCTTAGAGGGTTGGGGGTGGAGATGGGAAACTAAGATCTTTGTGGGGAAGCTGTGGCTTATTGCCAGTACGAATGCCCAGGGCCTCCTGGCTTTGTCCTTTTTGATGTTTTACATTTTTCCTTTCTTTGTACTGATTGAAACAGTGAACATGTTCAATAGTCCTTTTTACCATCACTCCTGAATTTTCTGGCTTAAAGTAATATCTTTTTTAAAATTTTCAAGAGATTGAAACTTTTTTGTTCAGTGAGAGATTAAGTTGAAAATAAAGCCTTCTTGGGGTGCCTGGGTGGCTCAGTTGGTTAAGCGACTGCCTTCAGTTCAGGTCATGATCCTGGAGTCCCGGGATCGAGTCCCGCATTGGGCTCCCTGCTCAGCGGCGTGTCTGCTTCTCCTTCTGACCCTCTTCCCTCTCGTGCTCTCTGTCTCTCATTCTCTCTTTCTCAAATAAATAAATAAAATCTTAAAAAAAAAAAGAAAAGAAAGGCTTCTTAAGTGATAGTTTTAAATCATACTAAGACATGACAGAAGGATTTACCTGTTTCCGGTGGGAAATCAAGACTTACTGTTGACTGTTCAGGCCATTTCATCAGAGGACACATCTAGGGATGGTAAGGGAAATTTCTAGTGTGAACAAAAAGGTACACTGGTGAGAAGCTGAGCTCACTGGGGAGAGAAAATGCTAGACATGGGCAGAGTTTGTAGCAATAAGGCAAGGGAGGAAAAGGAGGAGAATGTTGCAAATTGAGAGGCGCAGGGAATTTCACTACCAACTAGAAGGCCCTTTAGGCAGATATGAATTTGAGGAATACTTGTAATATGATATAATACAATAATGCTAGTGTTATTCTTGGATGTAAATATGGGAACATGAAAACCATTCTCTCTAAAATTGGAAATAAATGGTTATTTATCCATACTGGAAAAGAATCGTAATAGCAGTAATGTATGTATTTGAAGATGGTTTCAAATTCTGTATGAATGATTAACATTATGAATTCGTTTTAATTTTCCATATGAACTTTTTCTTTTTCCCACTATTAAGTACTAGAGGGATTTTCAGACAAAATGTTTTATTTTTTTTAGATAAATCTCTGTCCACTCAAAGAAAATGACCTGAGTCCACTGTTAAAATTATAAGGGTGTCTGGGTGGCTCAGTCGATTGAATGTCCAGCTCTTGGTTTTGGCTCGGGTGGTGATCCTTGGGGTCCTAGGATAGAGCTCTGTGTTGGGCTCCATGGTTGGCAGGGAATATGCTTGGAGAGTCTTTTTCCCTCTGCCTCTCCCCTCACTTGCACGTGTGCCTGCTCTCTCTCTCTCTCTCTTGCTCTCTCTCTCTCAAATGAATAAATCTTAAAATATATATATATAATTGACCACAATTATAGAAGTAGTTAATGACCTTTATAATTTTCTTTAGCAAAACATAAATTGTGTCTGTAGTTTTAGGTTCTTAAAAATCCACAAGTATGTGAAGGTAAATAAAGGTTGAATTCTTATTTTATAAACATGGTTGATACATTTGGGGTTTTATTTTGGAAGAATCTCTTAAAATAAGAGAAAATGTATACATTTGTTGAGTTATCATATTTTGATCTGTTGTAGTATGGAAAAACATGGACTTTAGAAGTAGATTTGATTGTGAATTTTGGTCCTACCACCTATTAGCTGTGTGACTCTGATCAAATTAGCCTCTCTGAGTTTGCATTTTTACACATAAAATGGATACCACTTATATAGCACAAGGTTGTTAAGATATTAAATAACGTAGTACTAACAGCCTACTGTTGACCAGAGGCCTTAACCAATAATACAAGCTGTCAATTAACATATATTTTCTATGTTGTAGGTATTAAATACTGTATTATATAATAAAGTAAGCAAGAGAAAAGAAATGTTAAGAAAATCATAAGGAAGAGAAAAAGGATGTATAATACTGTACTGTATATTTGTCCAAAAAAATCCACTTATGAGTGGACTCAGTTCAAACCTGTGTTGTTCAAGGGGCAATGGTCTAAAGTACAGCCCAATGCATGATAGTTATCCAATAAACTATCCTTCTCTTTCCTTTCCAGTTTATTATCTATAATATAAAACTAGTAAGCCACTATGTTTTAACCTTAATTATGAAGAAAATATTCATTTCATATATTCCTTTATTTCTTTCATTATCTCTGTTAAGACTTTGGAAGGAAGATATAAATTATGTCTCTACTGCTCTCAACATTGTGTTAATGTTTGAAGACAGTCTTGAGTATAGCAGTAACTAGTCAACATCTATTTATTGAGTACCTACTCTCTATCAGGAACTCTTTTAGGTACCAGGGAATATTATGATCAACAAGACATAGTCTCCATGCTCACCTTCGGCCTGAGAAGAAAGACAATAAGCATGTAAATAACCAAAGATAACTTCAGGTTGTGCAATGAATAAATAAGAGAGGGAAATGGAATAGAGAGTAGGGAAAAGAAAGCTACTGCATTTAGCAATCAGGGAGAGTCTGAAGAAGGGATATTTGAACTAAAGCCAGAATAATGGGAAAGAGGCTCATAAAATTCTGGATGCAGAGCTCCCCAGGTAGAGGAAAAGCCAGTGTAAGCCCTGAAAATGGAATGAATCTACATTTTCAAGGTATAGAAGGAGAACTTGGGGAGAGTCGTGGGAGATGAGCTAAGTGAGGGCTAGATCATAGGACTTTATAGACATTGTAAGAATAGGGACTTAATTCCAACTACAACAGGTGTTAGCAGGGGAGTAATATATAATTTACATTTTAAAAGAGCAACCAAGGGGCGCCCGGGTGGGTGGCTCAGTCATTAAGCGTCTGCCTTCAGCTCAGATCATGATCCTAGCGTCCTGGGATCGAGTCCCACATCAGGCTCCCTGCTAGATGAGAAGCCTGCTTCTCCCTCTCCCACTTCCCCTGCTTGTGTTCCCTCTCTTGCTACATCTCTCTCTGTCAAACAAATAAATAAAATCTTTAAAAAAAAAAAAAGAGCAACCAGGATGTTGTTCTGTGATATACCAGAGGGTGTAGAAGTTGAAGCAGGCAACTAGAAAGCTTAATTTGTTTATTCTGTTGATGGATACCTCGGCTGTGTCTAGTTTTTGGCAATTGTAAACAAATTTTCTATGAACATTCTTAGAAAAGTCATTTTATGGAGAGCTATATGGATTATATATATATGTATATAAAATATACATATGTATATATAAAAATACATACACATTTATATGTATGTATTTTTCTCCTCTAGGGTAAATGCCTAGGAATAGAATTGCTGATTTGAGTATGCGTGATAAACTACCAGTCTTTTCCCCAAAGTTCTATTTTACACTTCATTCTATAGTGTATGAGAATTCTAATTGTTCCACATCCTCACCAACATTTTTATTATCAGTCTTTTAATTTTACCCATTCTGGTGTGTGTATAGTCGTTTTCCTATGGTATTAATTTACATTTCCCAGGTGACTAATGATGTTCAGTACTTTTTCATGTGCTTATTGGTTATTAGTATATCTTTCTTTTTGAAGTTTTGTTCAGATATTTCGCCCATTTATTTTTCAATTGGATTATTTGTCTTTTTATTATTGAATTGGAGGAGTTGTTTATATATTCTGGGAACAACCCTTTGTCAGATATTCTTTTTCCATATTTCCTCTCAGTCTGTGGTTTGCCTGTTCATTTTCTTAATAGTGTATTTTGATGGGAAGATTTCTTCTTTGATGAAGTCTGATTTACCGATTATTTTTATGGTTATTGATTTCTGTGTCCTGAGAAATCTTTGTTCTGCCTTCAATCATAAAGCTGTTCTCTTGTTTTCCTCTAGCACCTTTATAATGTTTGCTTTCACCTTTGATCTATCTCTAATTTTTTTAAAGATTTTATTTATTCATGAGAGACAGAGAGAGAGAGAGAGAGAAGCAGAGGGAGAAGCAGACTCCCCGCTGAGCAGGGAGCCCGATGCGGAACTCGATCCCAGGACCCTGGGATCATGACCTGAGCCGAAGGCAGACGCTTAACCATCTGAGCTACCCAGGCGCCCACTGTCTCTAATTTTTTGTGTTTAATATGAATTAGGAATCAAGATTCTTTTCCCCATATGCATGTTCTAGTTATTACATCACCATTTGTTGAAAAATCTTTCATTCTCCAATGTTTTATTTCAGCATCTTTGTCTAGAATCAAGTGACTGTATAAGTTAATAGATACTTTATTATTGTATTAATACTTTCTGTTTTATCTGGTTTTACATTTGGTAAGTGGTATTTTCGAGAAATTTGTCTATTTTATCAAATTGTCAAATTTGTTCACATAATGTTGTGCAAAGTATTCCCTTATACTCCTTTTTATGCCTATAGGTTGTATAGGGATTTCTTTTTTTTTTTTTAAGATTTTATTTATTTATTTGACAGAGAGAGACACAGTGAGAGAGGGAACACAAGCAGAGGGAGTGGGAGAGGGAGAAGCAGGCTTCCCGTGGAGCAGGGAGCCGGATGAGGGGCTTGATCCCAGGACCCTGGGACCATGACCTGAGCCGAAGGCAGATGCTTAACGACTGAGCCACCCAGGCGCCCTGTATAGGGATATTTCTTTCCTTTTCATTCCTGATATTGATACTTGTATTCTCTTTTTCTTGATTAATAAAGCTAGGCTTTATAATTTTGTTAATCGTTTCAAAGAACCAACTTTTCACTTAGTATCTCTATTGTTCTAATGTATTGATTGATTTCTTCTCTTTACTATGTTCTTTTATTTGAGTTTCCTTGCTCTTCTTTTTCTAGCTTCTCCAGGTAAAACATTAGGTCATTGATTTTAGACTTTTTTTTTTTATTCGGGGGATTTTCTTTGTTAATATTAGCATTTAAATTACAAGTCTGTTAAAAGCAGTGTATTCCCCACATTTTGAAATGTTGCAATTTTTTTTCTTCCATAATTTGGCTATTGTAAATAATGCTTCAGTAAACATAGGGGTGCATACCTTTTAATTAGTGTTTTTTAATTTTTTATTTTAATTCCAGCGTAGTTAACATGTAGTGTTATATTAGTTTCAGCTGTACAATATAGTGATTTAACAATTTCATACATCACCCAGTACTCATCATGACAAGTGCCCTCCTTAATTTCCATGACCTATTTCACCATACCTCCACCAACCTCCCCTCTGGTAACCATCAGTTTGTTCTCTATAATGAAGTCTATTTCTTGGTTTGTCTCTCTTTTTTTTTTCTTTACATACGTCCATGTATGGATCCAACATAGATCCATCCCTCTACCTATCTCCCCTCTGGTAACCATCAGTTTGTTCTGTATAGTTAAGAGTCTGTTTTTACATTTGTCTTTTTTCTTTGTTTCATTTTTTTTTTTTTGTCTAAATTCCACATATGAGTGAAATCATCTGGTATTTGTCTTTCTCTGACCAACTTATTTCACATAGCATAATACTCTCTAGCTCCAACCATGTTGTTGCAAATGGTAAGATTTCATTCTTTTTTATGGTTGGATAATATTCTGTTGTATACCATATCTTTATCTATCCGTCAATGGACATTTGGGTTGCTTCCATAATTTAGCTATTGTAAATAATGCTGCACTAAACACAGGGATGTGTAGTGTCTATATATCCCTTAGAATTAGTGTTTTCATATTCTTTGGGTAAACACCTCCTAGTGTGATTGATGGATCATATAGTAGCTCTATTTTTAATTTTTTGAGGAACCTCTCTACTGTCTTTCACAGTGCCTGCACCAGTTTGCGTTCCCACTGACAGTGCAAGAGAGTTCCTTTTTCTCTATATCCTCACCATTACTTGTTGTTTCTTGTGTTTTTGATTTTAGCCATTCTGACAGGTATGAGGTGATAATTTCATTGTGCTTTTGATTTACATTTCCCTGATAATGATGTTGAGCGTCTTTTCATGTATCTGTTGGCCATCTGGATGTCTTGTTTGAAGAAATGTCTGTTCATGTCTTCTGCCCATTTTTAAATTGGATTATTTGTTTTTTTGGTGTTGAATTGTAGAAGTTCTCTATATATTTTGGATACTAACTATTGGGTGAGTCATTTGCAAATATCTTCTCCCATTCAGTAGGTTGTCATTTAGTTTTATTGGTTGTTTCCTTTGCTGTGCAGAAGCTTTTTATTTTGATGTAGTCCCAATAGTTTAATTTTTTATTATTTCCCTTGCCTCAGGAGACATACCTAGAAAAATATTGCTACAGCTGTTGTGAGAGAAATTACTGCCTGTGCTCCCTTCTAGGATTTTCATGGTTTCAGGTCTTACATTTAGGTCTTTCATTCATTTGGAATTTGTTTTTGTGTTTGGTGTAAGAAAGTGGTCCGGTTTCATTCTTTTGCGTGTAGCTGTCCTGTTTTCTCAACACCATTTACTGAAGAGACTGTATTTTTCCCATCGGATATTCTTTCAAGCTTTGTTGAAGATTAATTGGCCATATAATTGTGGGTTTATATCTGGGCTTTCTATTCTGTTCCATTGATCTATGTGTCTGTTTTTGTGCCAGTACCATACTATTTGATTACTACAGATTTGTAATATGACTTAAAGTCTAGAATTCTGATACCTGAAGTTTGCTTTTCTTTTTAAAGACTGTTTGGCTTTACTAGGGGTCTATTGTGGTTCCATACATATTTTAGGATTGTTTGTTCTAGTTCTATTAAATGTTGCATTTTTTAAAATCATCCTTTAGAGGATTTTTAATTTTACTTTTCATTTCTTCTTTGATCCATAGAGGTCTCTTGTTGAATTTTCATATATTTAAGATTTTTATAGATCTCCTATTTTATTGATTTCTAAATAAATTCCATTCTGGTCAGAGAAAATACTTTCTGTGATTTCAGGGTTGTTGTTTTTACATTTGTTGCAGTTTATTTTACCACCCAGCATATGGTTTTATCTTGTAAATTTTCATATCACATGCCTTTGAAATGAGTGTATGATAAAATAAATTATTTTTGTTGTTTAGTTCTATCAGTTGCTGAGAGAGAAGTGTCAAATTTTTCAATGAATTCTGTCAGCTTTCATTAGCTTGTGAATCCCTGTTATTTATGATATTCATATTCATGATTGTTATGGTTTCCTGATGAATTAACCCTTTTGTCATTATAAAATGCCCTGCTTTATCTCAAGTAATACTCTCTGTCCTGAATTAACTTCATCTAATGATAAAAACACTCTTCCCTTATGCTTAATATTAGTAATAATAAAAGCACTCTTGCCTTCTTATGCTTAATGTTAGCATGGTTTATCTTTTTCTATTCATTTACTCTCAATCTATCTTTATGTTTAAAAAGCATCTTTTGTAAACAACATGGTTGGCATTTTTTTAAAGTTCATTTTGCAAAATCTTTGTCTTTTAATTGGAGGGTATAGTCCATTAACATTTAATATAATTATTGATATGGTTGGATATGGATATACCACTTTATTTTATTTTGTCTCTTCTATTTTTTGTTTTTTTCTTTTTTGCATTAATTCGATATATTTCAGAATTCATTTTAATTTTCCTTTTGACTTTTTAGCTATACCTTTTTGCATTACTTTTTAGCAGTTTCTAGTGATTTCAGTATAGAAACTTAACTTTTCACAGTCTATTTAGAATTAATATTATGCCACTTCATGTTATGTCAAATAAATTCATTTACCTATTCCTGTCCTTTGTAGTATAGGTTGTCTTACACCAACATAAATTATAAATCCTTTAATATACTGATAGGATTTTTGCTTTATATTATCACATATAATATCATCTATTTTTTTTTAAAGATTTTATTTATTTATTTGTCAGAGAGAGAGCACAAGCAGGGGGAGCAGCAGGCAGAGGAAGAAGCAGACTCCCCGTTGAGCAAGGAGCCCAATGCAGGACTTTTTTTTTTTTTTAAAGATTTTATTTATTTGACAGAGACAAAGTGAGAGAGGGAACACAAGCAGGGGGAGTGGTAAAGGGAGAAGCAGGCTTCCCTCTAAGCAGAGAGCCCAATGTGGGGGCTCAATCCCAGGACCCTGAGTTCATGACCCAAGCCGAAGGCAGACGCTTAATGACTAAGCCACCTATCACATGTATCTTAAAGAATTTAAGAGGGAAAAGTAATTTTTTTCCTAGTATTATATTTCCTAGATATATTTACCATTTCCAGTATTCTTCATTTCTTCCTGAAGATAAGAGTTTACTACTGACATCATTTCCTTAGCATTTGTTATAGTCTAGATCTGCTAACAACAAATTCTTAGTTTTCTTTAATCTAAAAATGTCTTTATTTTTGCCTTCTTGGGTTCGCTTGTTGTTTGTTTTTCTTAGAGAGGGAGGGGCTGAAGGAGAAGGAGAGAGAGAATCTTAAGAGGCTCCATGGCTAGCATGGAGCTCAACGCAGAGCTTGATCTCACAACCCTGAGATCATGACCTGATTCGAAGTCAAGAGTCAGAGGCTTAACCAACTGAGCCACCCAAGTACCCTATTTTGTCTTCCTTTTGAAGGATATTATCACTGGGTACATAAATCTCAGTTGGCTGATTTTTTTTAAGTATAAATAAAATATAAATTCGGATAAAAGACAAGTAACAAACTAGAAAGTTATCTGATATATATCCATACACATATAGGGTGTGTGTGTATGCATTTATGACAAATGAGAATAAAAGGAACACTCAGTGACAACGTGGACAAACATGAACAAGCAGTTCACAAGAGAAATAGCCAGTACACATATATAATATTGTTCCTTTTTTTTTTTTAAAGATTTTATTTATTTATTTGACAGCAGCAGAGGGAGAGGGAGAAGCAGACTCCCCCCTGAGCAGGGAGCCCAATGCGGGGCTCAATCCCAGGGTCCTGGGGTCATGACCTGCACCAAAGACAGACACTTGACCGACTGAGCCACCTAGGCACCCCTTGACATTTTATTAAACGAAAAAAACAACATAAAACATTGTACTATTATTTCATATGTGTACACTTAACAGTGAGTATTAAATCAGAAATGGGAAGGAGGGAAAAGAGGAGAGAGCAGAGCACAGTAAAAATTATCCAAAACTTAAATTGAATTCAAAGTTGTTTGGGTCCTGTTATAGGTTTCTTACTTTTAATATATCTGGACCTAAAAGTTACTGATTTGTGGAAATACATCCCATTTCTGCTGACATCCGGAGCTGGAGATATCATACAATTTTTCAAGAACCCACTTGTGCTCCTTTATAAGCAAACAAACACTGCTAATTTTTTGTTTAATAGGAACATACAGCTTAGGTTAAACAAACAAAAATGTGGTGACATAATCTAAGCAAGTCCACAAAGTCCTAGTTATATACTTGATAATGTGCTATTTCTCACTTTAATAAATCTGGTGGAAGCATCTCCATTACCCCTAGAAAATAGTGAGCAGTCAGGGTCAGTGAAAAGTTAGAACTGCCCTAAGACAACTTTTTTCATTTCTATAAGCAAGAATTTAATATCTATCTGTATACTACTAAGGCCTTAGGAAAAGAACTAATTTCAGTAAATTGGTAAATCTCTTTGTCTTAAACAGAATTAAATTTTACTTTTTTGGAGGGGGGAGAGTGGGGGAGAGCTTACTTCCTCAAAACAAGATGTTTTGCTCTAGGGGTCTGCAGACTTTGTCTGTAAAGGGCCAGATATTAAGTATTTTTGTCTCTGTGGGCCACACAGTCTGTCTCTACTATGCAGCTCTCTCATTTTAACACAAAGCAGTCATTGACAGTACACAAATGGATGTGTCTATGTTTCAATAAAACTTCATTAATAAAAATAGGAGGATGGCTGTGTTTGCCATCCCTGATATAGAACCTAAAAGCCATTGTTGTCATGAGTCTGGTGAAATTTTGGATATGATGCCTTAATCCCAAAGGTGATAAGCATAATGTTTATTTGAAGTTTCTTAATGCTTGGCTTGTGTTTTTCATAAAAGGTTTGCTAGAGAAAGTTGAAGGCTACTCTGCCATGATAACCTAATTAAAGTCTACTGAGTAACTTGGATTTTGAGGAATTGAGATTAGCAAAAGCAAATTAGTTACAAAGAAATAAAAAGTGATTTGTAGGAACCTGAGAGGAAATTTATTAGAATAGCAGAGGCTTCAAAATATTGGAATGGGTGTTCAGAAAAAGTTATATAATATTATCAAGTTTAGAATATTAGAATCACTTGAGATGATTTAGGTATTCTATCTGATTTCAGGAAAATAGACAAAGTATTTTTCCCATGATTCTTTTATTAAGAAGAATATTTATAATTCAGGTAAAAGGAGTTTAGATAATATAATTGATCAGGTTCTTAAGTAATCTCATCAGTCATTTGGATGTTATATACACATTATAATCTACCTCCCCAAACCCTGTTCTTCCTAATTTCCATAACACTCTCTCTCAGAAACTGAAGTGCTATAAAAAATTTGATTGTGTATATCAAAACCATGATTTTCCTTGGACTCATATTTTAAAAAATAATGTCTTTTTTCTGGAATTACCAGATCATCCATTTAAAATGAGTCAACAGGGGCACCTGGGTGGCTCAGTCAGTTGGGCACCTGACTCTTGGTTTTGGCTCAGGTCATGATCTCGTGGGTCATGCAATAGAGGCCCCCGTTGGATCTGTCCTCAGTGTGGAGTCAGCTTGAAGATTCTCAACCTCTGCCTCTCACACTGCTCATGAGTGTGCTCTCTCTCCCTCTCAAATAAATAAATCTTTAAAAATAAAACAAAAAGACAACAGGAGAAAGCAAAACTTGGTAATAGATAACAGTAGGATTAGAGTACTAATAAGAGTTGCTTACCTAGCTTTACTTTCTCTGCCCTATGTTGCCTCTTCTGGAAGGCACTGCCAGGGCTATGTACTGGTAATTTTATCTTAAAAAAAAGAATATCTTCATGTTTGGAGCAGGAAGTGGGGTGGCTTGCCTTGTGTGTCCCTCGTAAGCCCAGCCTCCTAATGTTCCCTACCTAATACAGAATACCTAGGCAGGATACTTAGAAAACTTTACTTAAAATGACCCTACAGTTCTGCCTTCGCAAATCCTTTACATCCTGTTTGTGAAATCGGTTCCTTGTTCTTGTAATTGGTGTAGTTTTGGAAGTGTAGGAGTTAAGTTGCAGAAATGAAATATCTTTTGTTTTGCTTTTCCTTAGTATCCACATGTTGAAACTTGAGGTAAAATGGTAAAAATTCAGAACTTTCTGAACATGTTTGACTGATTTAAAAGAATTCTCCCTTTATCTGAAAGTTTAGAATTCTAACCTTTCAAGTAGTTGTTATTCTCTGCTGTTAGCTAAATGAATATTACAAATATCTCAGTTTTTCATTGTATGTAGTGATTAGCTAGTAATTAACATCAGTTTTTTCCCTATTGTATGTGTAATTTTCGAGGATAACTCAGTGGTCTCTATGAGACCAACCAGATCTTTGTCCAAAATTGTTTTTTTTTTTAATTTTATTATGTTAATCACCATACATTACATCATTAGTTTTTGGTGTAGTATTCCATGATTCATTGTTTGCATATAACACCCAGTGCTCCATTCAGTACGTACCCTCTTTAATACCCATCACCAGGCTAATGCATCCCACCACCCCCCTCCCCTCTAGAACCCTCAGTTTGTTTCTCAGAGTCCATACTCTCTCATGGTTCATCTCCCTCTCCGATTTCCTCCCCTTCGTTTTTCCCTTCCTACTATCTTCTTTTTTTTTTTTTTAACATATAATGTATTATTTGTTTCAGAGGTAAAGGTCTGTGATTCAACAGTCTTACACAATTCACAGTGCTCACCATAGCACGTACGCTCCCCAGTGTGCATCACCCAGCCACCCCATCCCTCCCAGCCCCACCACTCCAGCAGCCCTCAGTTTCTTTCCTGAGATTAAGAATTCCTCATATCAGTGAGATCATATGATATACATCTTTCTCTGATTGACTTATTTTGCTCAGCATAATACCCTCCAGTTCCATCCACGTTGTTCCAAATGGCAAGATCTCATTCCTTTTGATGGCTGCATAATATTCCATCGTGTATATATACCACATCTTCTTTATCCATTCATCTGTCGATGGACATCTTGACTCTTTCCACAGTTTGGCTATTGTGGACATTGCTGCTATAAACATCGGGGTGCACATACCCCTTCGGATCCCTACATTTGTGTCTTTGGGGTAAATACCCAGTAGTGCAATTGCTGGGTCATACGGTAGCTCTATTTTCAACTTTTTGAGGAACCTCCATGCTGTTTTCCAGAGTGGCTGCACCAGCTTGCGTTCCCACCAAGAGTGTAGAAGGGTTCCCCTTTCTCCACATCCCCGCCAAAATCTGTTTTTTCCTGACTTGGTAATTTTAGCCATTCTGACTGGTGTGAGGTGGTATCTCATTGAGGTTTTAATTTGGATTTCCCTGATGCCGAGCGATGTTAAGCACTTTTTCATGTGTCTGTTGGCCTTCTGGATGTCTTCTTTGGAAAAATGTCTGTCCATGTCTTCTGCCCATTTCGTGATTGGATTATTTGTTCATTGGGCGTTGAGTTTGATAAGTTCCTTATAGATTTTGGATACTAGCCCTTTATCTGATATGTCATTTGCAAATATCTTCTCCCATTCTGTAGGTTGTCTTTTGGTTTTGTCGACTGTATCTTTTGCTATGCAAAAGCTTTTTATCTTAATGAGGTCCCAATAGTTCATTTTTGCCCTTGCTTACCTTGCCTTTGGCAATGTTTCTAGGAAGTTGCTGCGGCTGAGGTCAAAGAGGTTGGTGCCTGTGTTCTCCTTTAGGATTTTGATGGACTCCTGTCTCACATTTAGGTCTTTCATCCATTTTGAGTCTATTTTTGTGTGTGGTGTAAGGAAATGGTCCAGTTTCATTCTTCTGCATGTGGCTGTCCAATTTTCCCAACACCATTTGTTGAAGAGACTGTCTTTTTTCCATTGGACATTCTTTCCTGCTTTGTCGAAGATTACTTGACCATAGAGTTGAGGGTCCATTTCTGGGCTCTCTATTCTGTTCCCTTGATCTATGTGTCTGTTTTTGTTGCCAGTACCATACTGTCTTGATGATGACAGCTTTGTAATAGAGCTGGAAGTCCGGAATTGTGATGCCACCAGCTTTGCTTTTCTTTTTCAACATTCCTCTGGCTATTCGGGGTCTTTTCTGGTTCCATACAAATTTTAGGATTATTTGTTCCATTTCTTTGAAAAAAGTGGATGGTATTTTGATAGGGATTGCATTGAATGTGTAGATTGCTCTAGGTAGCATTGACATCTTCACAGTATTTGTTCATCCAATCCATGAGCATGGAATGTTTTTCCATTTCTTTGTGTCTTCCTCAATTTCTTTCATGAGTATTTTATAGTTCACTGAGTACAGATTCTTTGCCTCTTTGGTTAGATTTATTCCTAGGTATCTTATGGTTTTGGGTGCAGTTGTAAATGGGATCGACTCCTTAATTTCTCGTTCTTCTGTCTTGTTGTTGGTGTATAGGAATGCCACTGATTTCTGTGCATTGATTTTATATCCTGCCACTTTACTGAATTCCTATATGAGTTCTAGCAGTTTTGGGGTGGAGTCTTTTGGGTTTTCCATGTAAAGTATCATATCATCTGCAAAGAGTGAAAGTTTGACTTCTTTATGATTTGGATGCCTTTTTCTTTCTTTCTTTCTTTCTTTCTTTCTTTTTCTATCTTTCTTTCTGTCTTTCTTTCTTCCTTTCTTTTTTTTTTAAGATTTTATTTATTTATTTGACAGAGAGGGACACAATGAGAGAAGGAACACGAGCAGGAGGAGTGGGAGAGGGAGAAGCAGGCCTCCTGTGGAGCAGGGAGTCTGATGCAGGGCTTGATCCCAGGACCCTGGGATCATGACCTGAGTCAGAGGCAGATGCTTAACGACTGAGTCACCCAGGAACCCCTGCCTTTTATTTCTTTTTGTTGTCTGATTGCTGTGGCTAGGACATCTAGTACTATGCTGAATAGCAGTGGTGATAGTGGACATCCCTGCCGTGTTCCTGACCTTAGGGGGAAAGCTCTCAGTTTTTCCCCATTGAGAATGGTATTCACTGTGGGTTTTTTATAGATGGCTTTTATGATATTGTGGTATGTACCCTTTATCCCTATACTCTGAAGAGTTTTAATCAAGAAAGGATGCTGTACTTTGTCAAATGCTTTTTCTGCATCTATTGAGAGGATCATATGGTTCTTGTTCTTTCTTTTATTAATGTATGGTATCACACTGATTGATTTGCACATGTTGAACCAACCTTGCAGCCCAGGGATAAATTCCACTTGGTCGTGGTGAATAATCCTTTTAATGTACTGTTGGATCCTATTGGCTAGTATTTTGGTGAGAATTTTTGCATCCATGTTCGTCAAGGATATTGGTCTGTAATTCTCCTTTTTGATGGGGTCTTTGTCTGGTTTGTGGATCAAGGTAATTGTGGCCTCATAAAATGAGTTTGGAAGTTTTCCTTCCATTTCTATTTTTTGGAACAGTTTCAGGAGAATAGGTATTAATTCTTTAAATGTTTGGTAGAATTCCCCAGGGAAGCCATCTGGCCCTGGGCTCATGTGTGTTGGGAGATTTTTGATGACTGCTTCAATTTCCTTAGTGGTTATAGGTCTGTTCAGGTTTTCTGTTTCTTCCTTGTTCAGTTTTGGTAGTTGATACATCTCTAGGAATGCATCCATTTCTTCCAGATTGTCTAATTTGCTGGCATAGGGTTGCTCATAATATGTTCTTATAATTGTTTGTATTTCTTTGGTGTTGGTTGTGATCTCTCCTTTTTCATTCATGATTTTATTTATTTGGGTCATTTCTCTTTTCTTTTTGATAAGTCTGGCCAGAGGTTTATCAGTCTTATTAATTCCTTCAAAGAACCAGCTCCAGTTTCGTAGATCTGTTCTACTGTTCTTTCGGTTTCTATTTCATTGATTTCTGCTCTGATCTTTATTTCTCTTCTCCTGCTGAGTTTAGGCTTTATTTACTGTTCTTTCTTCAGCTCCTTTAGGTGTAGGGTTAGGTTGTGTATTTGAGACCTTTCTTATTTCTTGAGAAAGGCTTGTTTTGCTATATACTTTCCTCTCAGGACTCCCTTTGCTGTATCCCAAAGATTTTGAACAGTTGTGTTTTCATTTGCATTGGTTTCCATGAAATTTTTAAATTCTTCTTTAATTTCCTGGTTGACCCCATTCATTCTTTAATAGGATGCTCTGTAGCCTCCATGTATTTGAGTTCTTTCTGACTTTCCTCTTGTGGTTGAGTTCTAGTTTTAAAACACTGTGCTCCGAAAATATGCAGGGAATGATCACATTCTTTTGGTTCTGGTTGAGACCTGATTTGTGACCTAGGATGTGATCAGTTCTGGAGAATGTTCCATGGGCACTAGAGAAGAATGTGTATTCCGTTGCTTTGGGATGGAATGTTCTGAATGTCTGTGAAGTCCATTTGTTCCAGTGTGTCATTTAAAGTCTTTTTTTCCTTGTTGATCTTTTGCTTAGATGATCTGTCCATTTCAGTGAGGGGGGTGTTAAAGTCCCCTACTATTATTGTATTGTTGTCGATGTGTTTCTTTGCTTTTGTTATTAATTGGCTTATATAATTGGCTGCTCCCATGTTAGGGGCATAGATATTTACAGTTGTTAGATCTTCTTGTTGGATAGACCCTTTAAGTAGGATATAGTGTCCTTCCTCATCTCTTATTATAGTCCTTGGTTTAAAATCTAATTTGTCTGATATAAGGATTGCCACCCCAGCTTTCTTTTGGTGTCCATTAGCATGGTAAATTGTTTGCCACCCCCTCACTTTCAATCTGGTGGTGTCTTTGCGTCTAAAATGAGTCTCTTGCAGAGAGCATATCAATGGGTCTTGTTTTTTTATCCAATTTGATACCTTGTGTCTTTTGATTGGGGCATTTAGCCCAATTACATTCAGCATAACTATTAAAAGGTATGAATTTAGTGCCATTGTATTGCCTGTAAGATGACTGTTACTGTATATTGTCTCTGTTCCTTTCTGGTCTGTGTTACTTTTAGGCTCTCTCTTTGCTTCGAGGACCCCTTTCAATATTTCCTGTTGGGCTGGTTTCATGTTTGCAAATTACTTTAGTTTTTGTTTGTCTTGGAAGCTCTTTATCTCTCCATTTTCAATGAGAGTCTAGCTGGATATAGTATTCTTGGCTGCATATTTTTCTCATTTAGTGCTCTCAATATATCATGCCAGTTCTTTCTGGCCTGCCAGGTCTCTGTGGATAGGTCTGTTGCCAATCTAATGTTTCTACCTTTATAGGTTACATATCTCTTCTCCCAAGCTGCTTTCAGGATTTTCTCTTTGTCTCTGAGACTCGTAAGTTTTACTATTAGATATCTGCGAGTTGACCTATTTTTATTGATTTTTGAGGGGGTTTCTCTGTGCCTCCTGGATTTTGATGCCTGTTTCCTTCCCCAAATTAGGGAAGTTCTCTGCTATAATTTGCTCCAATACACCTTCTGCCCCTCTCTCTCTTTGTTCTTCTTCTGGGTTCCCAATTATTCTAATATTGTTTTGTCTTATGTATCATTTATCCCTTGAATTCTGCACTCATGATCCAGTAGTTTATCTCATTTTCTCAGCTTCTTTATTCTCTGTCATTTGGTCTTCTATATCACTAATTCTCTCTTCTGCCTCATTTTCCTAGCAGTTAGAACCTCCATTTTTGATTACATCTCATTAATAGCCTTTTTGATTTCGCCTTGGTTAGATTTTAGTTCTTTTATTTCTCCAGAAAGGGTTTCTCTAGTATCGTCCATGTTTTTTTAAGCCCAGCTAGTATCTGTATAATCGTCATTCTGAACTCTAGTTCTGACATCTTACTAATGTCCGTATTGTTTAAGTCCATGGCAGTCAGTACTGCCTTTTGTTCTTTTTTTTTGAGGTGATTTTTTCTGTCTTCTCATTTTGTCCAGAGGAGAATAAATGGAAGAGAGAACAAAATGCTAACAGGGTAACAAGGACCCCAGAAAAGTATACACTAAACAAATTAGAAGAGACCTGTAACCAGGGGAAAAGAAGGGGAAAGATAGAAAGAAAAAAAAAATCAAGAAAAAGAAAGAGATTAAAAAAAAAAGAATATAGGGCGCCTGGGTGGCTCAGTCAGTTAAGCGACTGCCTTCAGCTCAGGTCATGATCCTGGAGTCCCGGGATCGAGTCCCGCATCAGGCTCCCCGCTCAGTGGGGAGTCTGCTTCTCCCTCTGACCCTCTTCCCTCTCATGCTCTCTGTCTTTCATTCTCTCTCTCTCAAATAAATAAATAAAATCTTTAAAAAAAAAAAAAAAAAAGAATATGATCAAATATGATCAAGCTGGTAAATAGATCAGTGCCACACACTAGATTTTGGGCGTATTTTGGTCTGTTAGAAGAAACTGCCTACCAAAATTTTAAAGAAAGAAAAGCTTCTATATATACAAAAATGAGGGTAAATACAATGAAGGGATGGAATATGACTATAAAGATGAAAATTATAAAAGATTTTTTAAAAGGAATTGATAAATTGGTTGAAAAAAGAAAAGAGAAATTAAAAGGAGAAAATGTGATCAGGCAGAAGACTAGAACAAAGCCATACACTAGAGATTTAGGGTATGTTTTGGTTTGTTAGAAGAAACTATCTCAAAATTTTAAAGAGAGAACAACTTATATATATACCAACAATAACGTTAATTACTATAAAGGGATAGAATATTTTAAAAATGAAAAATAAAGATTTTTAAAAAAGGGATTGATAAGATGGTTAAAAAAGGGAAAAAGAAAAAGGAAAAAAAGAATATTAAAAAAATTAACTTTGAAAGCCTAACGAATCACGAGGGAAAAAGCCATGAATTCTATGTGCTGTATTCCGCTAGTGCTGGAGTTCTGCCGTTCTCATTGATCGGTAAACTTGGTCTTGGCTGCCTGTTCTTGCTGATCTGTCTGTCACAGTGGTTCTCAGATGTCTTTGCCGGAGGCGGAATTGCCCTGCCCTTGCCGATCTGGGCTAAGTAATCTGCTCGGGTTTGCTCTCAGGAGCTTTTGTTCCCTGCAAGCTTTCTGTACAGTTTTGGAGGATGAGAGTGAAAATGGCGGCCTCCTAGTCTCCACCCCGGAGGAGCCGAGTACTTGGGGCCCCACTCCTCCGTGAGCCCCCAGAGAAAAGCAATCACTCCTGTCTCCCTGGTCTCCGGCCGCATTCCATGCTCATCTGGCCTGTGACCCAGCGTTTCTATCTCTGACACATGACCCTGGGTGGATTCTCCAAACCCCACAGATTCCTGCGGTGTGCTTCCGCACCACTCCTCCCAGGGGAGGAAGGGGAGTCTCCCCGGATCAGCCACTTGTTGGGTCCCTGCTGGAAGAGCAGTGGCCTGACTGTGCTGCGGATCATGGTTTATGGCAACCCCGAGAGCCCACACCTTGGCTCCATCTCTTGCAGCCGGCTTCCCTGCTCCGATACCTGGGAGCTCTGCCGCACTCAGGCACCCCCGATCTTTCTGTGACCCCGAGGGTCCTGAGACCACACTGTCCCAGCTAATGTTCCACCCCCTGCTTAGCCACCGGAGGACATCCCTCAGCGGAGCCAACTCCTAAAAGTTCTGATTTTGTTCTCTGCTGCTCTATCTCTTGCTGGTAGCGGCTAACAGAGGCCCCCTCCCCTCGCCCTCTGTCTTCCCGAATATCGCCTTGGATTCACTTCTCCGCATGTCCTACCTTCCAGAAAGTGGTTGCTTTTCTGTTCAGAGAGTTGCTGCTATTCTTTTCTTTGATCTCCTGTTGAGTTCGTAGGTGTTCAGAATGGTTTGATCCCTATCCAGCTGAATTCCTGGGACCAGACGAAATTTAGG
This sequence comes from Zalophus californianus, assembly GCF_009762305.2. Lineage (NCBI taxonomy): Eukaryota > Metazoa > Chordata > Mammalia > Carnivora > Otariidae > Zalophus > Zalophus californianus. Next base: position 21,099,441 of record NC_045606.1, on the reverse strand, counting down.
TCTCTTCCTCCTCTGCCATCTTGCTCCTCCCTGTCCAAAACTGTGATGATAGAAAGCTCTCTGTGAGTCCACTTATTCCAAACACTAGCTGGACTGATAATTTCTGTTCACTTCTTAATCGCCCTCTAATGCATATTTCCCTTAAGGCTTTTTCTGAGACCTATAGAATTTCTCCGTTATGTGAATTTCCAAAAAATGAAATTTTGTAGAGGAAGTCTTAATTTGATAATTAATTTTTAGTTCCAATCATTTGCTACATAGCTTTTCAAATATCACTTTTGCTTTCTCTTTTGAAAACATATCTTGAGTTTTATTTTATTTTATTTTTTTGACAGTCTCCAAGGGATGGGCCATTATCAGAGCTCAAGACTGATAACATGAGGATGTAGTTACTCAGTATCTTGTGATAAAATTATTTAGCTGTTATTTCCCATTGGCTTGGGGGAAGAAGTGAAAAGTAGTGTTTATTAGCCTCATGAAAATCTTGTGTTTTTTTTCCCCCTAGAGAAAGCAAGAAATCAAACTAATATTTCAAATATTTGACTTTGTTCAACCTGGGATAATACACACATTGTGTATTTCCACATTTTTTTAAATCATAATGTATTTTTACTTGGCTTCTTTTAGGATGCATTCAGAGGTTATTTAAGAGGAGTTTCTGTTGATAATTGAGGAGAGAGAGATTCATCTTTGCCCAACTATTCTGTGTCATTTATCACTAATGGCTTAATTTCCCAGCATCAGTGTTTACTTTTGAACTTAAATAAAGTGGGTCCAATAAAGGCCATTTTCAGTTTAGATTACAGATAATTATTATGAATTACCTTGGGGCCAGATTTTAACCAGTTTATTCAAGTTGCCTTGTTTAGGGTCGTAAAAATTTGAAGAAAAATGTCTAGTATACAAATGTTTTTTCTTCACATTTTATTAAAAGTTTAATATAATTTTTGGCATTATTTTCACCACACTCCCTAATTTGTTTCACTTTGAAGTAGTAAAGTTCCTGATAAAATATGCTTTTTAAGAGACTTTTCTAAAAAAAAATATGCTTTGGCCCTCCCAGGGCAGTCAGACAGAATATTAAATTAAAGATTCAGTTGCCATGGTTGAGGAGGAAGAAGCTATTTAGTGCTGACTCTTCAACATCATTCTCTTACTTCTTTATCTCTAATTTGGTCAGTTTTCCCTTGAACTTGAAATGTTGGCTTTTTGAAAACTGGGGTCAGTGATGACAGAGATTTGAGTTTCAAATCAGCACCACTTTAATTAACTATGATTTTCTTCTCCTGACTGAAAGATACCTGTTCAATTCCAGAAATTTGAAAAGAAATACTTAGATATAAACAAGCTTCACCCTCTCTTTAAGTGACTCCCTTTTTCTCCATTTCTGTTTGAGAAATGCAACAAAATCTTATCTGGAGTAAGCTTTCACTATTAGCAGTAATTTTTTAGCACTACCAAATATGCTAAAAGGAGAAAGTATAAGAAGTTTTGATTTTTGTTAACTTTGCTACTACTTCTGTGTGTCTGTACATGAGATAAAATTCTTTAGTAAATATTGAAATTTGATAATAAACTAAATATATCAATGGTGCTTAATAGTCTTGGCTGTCAAAGGTCCACTGCTTGTGTACTGTCCTTCCTATATATTAGGTTGCAGAGTAAGCATGTTTATCAATAAGTTATGCAGGTTACTATAGACATAGGAATATTTCATTATCTAGGTATAGATTTGTAGATTTCTGATTCTGTTTTCATTTTAAAGTGAAAGATGGCATAACTATGGGGAAAATACAAAACCTTGCAAGACTCTTAGTGCCTTATCCTATTGCTGAAGTAGAGTCTTTTATTTCAAATTTATCATTTCAGTTACTACAATAAGAATGATTATATTTATGGTTTTTCTTTTTTCCTAGATTCATCCTCTGGATGTCTAAAGGCCTCAACTCATCAGGGTGCAATAGATGTTTATGTCAGCCAACTAGGGAAAGTGGAGTTGAAATCCCATGAAGGTTAGCCACGTGGAATGTTTTATTTTGATATACAGTGTACGGAAGGTTTATGTAACATCCAGGAAAGAGATGGTCAGATTATTTTATCTGTACTGACATCATGAGTTCAAGAAAATTTCTTTTGATAGAATTTGATTTAAAGACTGATGGAGGGAGGCACCTGGGTGGCTCAGTCGGTTAAGTAACTGCCTTTAGCTTAGGTCATGATCTCGGGGACAGAGCCCTGCACTGGGCTCCCTGCTCAGTGGGGAATCTGTTTCTCCCTCTCCCTGTACCCCCCCCACCTCATGTTCTCTCTCTCTCTCAAATGAATAAATAAAATCTTTTAAAAAACAAAATAAAGTAAAAAATAAAATAAAATAGACTGACCAGAGGGGCACCTGGCTGGCTTAGTTGGTGGAGAATGCAACTCTTGATCTTGGGGTTGTGAGTTTGAGCCCCACACTAGGTGTAGAGATTGCTTAAAAATAAATTCTTTAAAAAGAGAAAAAAGAATAATAAAGACTGACTGGAATACTGGCCCTCTAGACCAATGATTTTTGAAACTTTTGGAACAGATGGCCATAAAGACTCTTGTTCCCTTTGTAGTGCAAACAAAAATGTTAAAATATATTGACTGTTACTGTGGAATTATTTAGTGTTAGTGTTTGGGCTTGCCGTTTGGTTTTATGTCTGAATTAGAATATTCTTTGGAGGGAAAATGCTGCCGTACATTCTTTTGGAAGCTTTTCTACCATCCTGTAGTACAACCTTCTCAAGCCATCACTCTATAGTAATTCTTTGCAATTTGTGATCCTGAAATAAAGATATCATCAGGAAGGTCCTCTAAAGTGATTGTTGACTTAATCTCTTGAAGTATTAAGTCTTATTATGACATGTCTCTTCATATAATCTTATTTCTGTTACAAATAACTTATTCTAAGAATTCAAGTATTTCATTAAAACTAATACACTTTTTAGTCATATGAAGACTGAATACGTGTCTGTGTGTACATGGTGGCAAGTGGCTTGGATACTTGGAGTAGCTTGGCCATAGGGGCTGAAGTGACCTGGGTGCAGAAAGTTAAGAATATGTAGCTCTGTTTAAAAATTTTTTTGAATAAAATCTAGAAGATCTTGCATATTGGCCAGAACAGGGCTATATATGTATAACAAGGAAAATACTTCCTTACAGAAACCAGTTATTCCTGCTGTTAGCAATTTCTTGGTCATGTTGGTTTAATAGTTTTTGTTCAACAAGGCTCTCTTGTCAGAGTGTCAAAATAAAACTACAAACACAGAGACCTAAAACAGAAGTTTTTTTTGCTGACACAGGTGTGATTTGATTTCTCAAGATTACATTTTTTTCTTTTAAAATAAGATAATATTGTGTTCTCACTGAATTCCTGAGAGCTTCAGTAATGCCATTCAGGATATTTTATAAGTGCCATAAAAATCATATAATGCATTCTCTTATTATGAAGGCCGTAAGAGAAAAAATGTAAACCATTACTAATTTACTATAACTACTAACAGAGTACAAAGTTTTCAATAAGTAGCTCTTATATGAAAGTTATTTCCTGTTTTGTATGGATGGACAAAAAAGTAAAATAAAACAAAAAACATTGTTAATTTTCATCCACATAAAATATTTTTAAGCATTATTTGGGATGTTCCAGTAAGCTATTGAAAATAGCATATGATGTTGCAAGATTTAAGTTTATAATTTTGTGGGTTTTCCTATTGGGACTGGCATGAAGCTTAAAAATAACTAGAAACAAAAATTTCTGTCTTACTTTAGGTCTTTTAATTCTAACTACACTTAGGAACAGTAACTTTTTAAAAAGAGTAATGGAGGGGCGCCTGGGTGGCTCAGTCGTTGGGCATCTGCCTTCGGCTCAGGTCATGATCCCGGGGTCCTGGGATCGAGCCCCACATCAGGCTCCGTGCTCTGCCAGAAGCCTGCTTCTCCTTCTCCTACTCCCCCTGCTTGCGTTCCCTTTCTCACTGTGTCTCTCTCTCTGTCAAATAAATAAATGAAAAAAGAACAAGAATGACCCATTTAAAAAACAAAAAAGAATAATGGAAAATTATTCAGGATTCTGTTGCTTAATGGTTAGTATAGACATCTAGAATGCTTTCTAGCTCTGCCCCTGTCTTGCTGTAGGGTTTGGGAGCCAACCACTTGAGTCTCTTAAATGTTCTCCATTTCGCCATGTGAAAAAGAATGTTGCATGCTTGTTTTCTCTCTTCCTATGAGTTAACCTTATTAATTCTTTCAAAAAGGCTATATTTAGGCTTAAGAGTCAGACCTGCATCTGAATACTGACTCTTCCATTTAAAATTTGTCCTTGATGAAACCATTGATCTTAATATAGTATGTCTTCAGTAAATGGTATAGTTAGTATCAGTTCACATTATAATGTAAAAAAATGGTATTGATGTCAGTAACCATGAAAACAGTTTATGAAGTAAAAGGTTAAAGATATAGCAAGAGCTCTTCTTTCTAAAAAAGATAGTTAAGGATGGGACCTTTGGGCAAGTTTTCAAGTCATGAGAATTCTTCTTTCACAGACAGTAATGGAGTTTCGGTAGTGACAACTTGTTTTTTAAGGATATGGAGAGAGATTAGGATAAAAGTAGTTGCATTGCTTAACATTTTTAAAGCTCTCACAGATTTAACATCCCTTTTTCATTTAAGAACAGAAAAAAAAGTATTCATAAAATTACCACATTTGATGTATTTGGAGATAAAAAGTCCTACAGAAAAGTTTTTAAAAAATCTATTTTTTTCTGCTTTTTAAAGTATGTTTGGTAGAGGGGCACCTGGGTGGCTCAGTCGTCAAGCATCTGCCTTCAGCTCAGGTCACGGTCCCAGGGTCCTGGGATGGAGCCCCGCATCGGGCTCCCTGCTCGGCGGGAAGCCTGCTTCTCCCTCTTCCACTCCCCCTGCTTGTGTTCCCTCTCTTGCTGTCTCTGTCAAATAAATCAATCTTTAAAAAAAGAAAAAATAAATAAAGTGTGTTTGGTAGAAAAACATGCATCTTCTATTCATTCTGAAATTTTCCAGGTCCCCCCCCCGAAATCCCTCATATCTGTTGTTATGAGGAATCTCCTGTCAGTAGTTTACATTTAAAACCTGAAAAGCAATTTGTTTTATAAATAAAATAACCCAGTTGTAGTGATATGCTTTGTTCCCCCCCACCCTTTTTGAGGGGTAATTATGAGAGTTTTATCAGTTTTACCCCAGACTTTCTAGCTCCAGGTAGGAAGTGGAGAAGATAAGAAATTAGGGGAACTTGGGCTGATGTTAACCAAACTAAAAGACAAACAAGAACTCATAAATAAGTGCATTTTAAAAGGAATCTTTACAACATTCACAATGAAAGTCCTCCTGACCACCTTTGTCCACAGAGGAAATCGGCTTAACGTTCTATGGCTGGGGCCTCTTACTTTATTTGATATATGAGAAACAGAGAAATTTAAACTTCTGAAACAGGAGTGTGTTGGTGAGTTTGCACTGCAACCTACATAGTTGTTTTGGAAAATTATTTGTTAGCTAACAGAGTACTTTTTCTTATTTCCTCCTCTAGAAGCTTAAATTACTATAAGATTGTAGTGGAAATAAACTTGAGTGTCTTGTCTCAGGTACCCAAAAGACTGTAATCCATTGAAATTATTTACTTGAAATTCAAATGTTCCCTTTTTTTTTTATTATTGTTATTTCTCACAACCACCCCTCCCTCCCCAGCACACATGCACAAGGTACAACTAAAAGCCCAAGAGCTTAGGATTCTAGTCGTGTCATAGTGATCAGTGAAATCACAAGTCCTATAATATGATGAGGGAGCAGTGTGTGAAATACCACCGTGGTTAAGAGCATGGGCTCTGTTGTCATTGAAGTGAAGCTAGATTCCAACACTAGTGCTAGTGGGAACTTGAGCAAGTTCTCATTTTAAAATTGGGATTATAATAATACCTCATAAAGTCGATATGTAAATTAAAAGAGATAATCTAAGCTGTTTTACTCTCAGTAAATGCTCAATTAATGATAATATTATCTACAAGCTACATGTGTAGTAAACTACTCACTTTTCTGATATTGGATAAGCTGACTAGGGCTATTGGTAAAAGAAGTTCATAATATTCTAATGACTCATGCCTTGACAGAAGTTACTGTGAATGCCTTGGAAGTAAGGAGAAGACACTGCCATTTAGAAATATTTTTTAAAGATTTTTTATTTATTCATTTGAGAGAGAGAGAAAGCGAGTACAGTCAGGGGGGTAGGGTTGGAGGGAGAGGGAGAAGCAGACTCCTGGCTGAGCAGGGAACCTGATGTGGGGCTTAATCCCAGGACCCCGGGATTATGACCTGAGCCGAAGGCAGATGCTTAACCGACTGAGCCACCCAGGTGCCCTGCACTGCTGGGTAAATAAAGTGTGCTAAGGAGTAAAGACAGTGTTCTAGGAGCAATCCTACCCTTTCAATCATCTTTCAAATAGCCCCTGGTATTTTTGATTTCCTTGCATTAATAAACTTTTTAAAATTTATTATAGGCTCTATTCTTGTCAAGGTTGCATCTTCTCTTCAGGCTCATTTACAGCTATCAGGGAAAGAGGTTGATGTGAACTCAGAAGTCCATGTTCAAGAAATGACTGAAGTTCACAAAGATGATGGTGTAATAATTACTGGTAAGGGTGCTGCATTTTGCTATGTAACATAAATAGTCATCATCCATATGTAAGTAGAAATACGGTATACTTAACTGCAGTTTTACTCTTTTATTCCTTTCCATTGTCACATTTTGGTGTTTGACACTCTTTTCTTCTAACTGCTTAGCACAATGCAGACATTTAGTTTGAAACACTCACCAAGATGGCATTGGATAAAAAAACAATTTAAAATTTTTTCTATCTCTAGGAGATGTTTGCACACCCATGTTCACAACAGCATTCCTCACAGTAGCCAAAAGGTAAAAGCAACCCAGATGTCTATTGGTGGATGACTGGATAAGTGAAATGTGGTATAGACATACAGTGGAATATTATTTAGCCTTAAAAAGGAAGGAAATCTCATCACATGATGCAACATGGATAAACCTTGAAGACATCATGCTAAGTAAAATAAGCCAGTCACAAAAAGACAAATACTGTATGATTCCTCTTATATGTGATATCTAAAGTAGTCAGATTCATAGAAACAAAGTAGGGGAAGGGGAAAATGGGGAGTTGGTCAATGAGTATAGCGTTTCAGTTTTGCAAGATGAAAAAGTTCTGGAGATCTGTTGTACAACGATGTGAGTATACTTAACACTATTGAACTGTAAACTTAAAAATGATTGAGATGGTAAGTTTTATGCATTTTTACCATAATTAAAAATTTTTTAAGACCATGATTTTTTTTTTCTGATACACCTGCTTTCTAACTCTTGGCCTTCAAAATCATCTAAATATATATAGTACAAGACTCAAAGTTAACTTTGTATGATTGGAATAAACACAAATGTGGTTTGGTGTTATGCACGTTGTAAACTTGCTCTTTTAAAACAACAAATTCTCAGTCCCAGAAATGTGAATGACTTGCACATTTTTTCTGATTACCTCTGGCTGCACTGATGGTTGATACTATTTTTTAAAATATTTATTGTATACATATAGTAAATACATGTACACAGTACAAAAAAAGGGGGAATTAATGCTGGTGAAGTTTTCCTTCAGTTCTTAGCAGGATGGCATTGATAAAGACATTGAAAAAGTGCGTGGTGGTGGTGGTAGCAGTGGAGTGTTTTCAGGAGATCAGTTTCAGTTTTAAATACAGGCATACCTCAGAGATCTTGTGTGTTCAGTTCCACACGACTGAATATTTTCAGTTTCCCAGTGCATATAAAAGCTATGTTTATACTATACTGTAATCTGTTAAAGTGTACATTAGCACTGTGTCTAAAAAACAGTGCAGATACCTTAATTAAAAATGCTTTATTGCTAAAAAAAAAATGCTAACCATCATCTGAGCTTTCAGTGAGTCATAATCTTTTTGCCTTGATGTTGGTGGCTGGTGACTGATAAGGGTAGTGGCTGCTGAAGGTTGAAGGTTGGGGTGGCTGCGGCAATTTCTTAAAACAGTAGTGAAGTTTGCAGCATTGGTTCTTTTACAAATAATTTCTCTGTAACACATGATGCTGTTTGATAGCATTTTACACATAGTAGAACTTTCAGAATTAGAATTATTCCTCTCAAACTCTGCTGCTGCTTTATCAAGTAAGTTTATGTAATATTCTAAATTCTTTGTTATCATTCCAATAGTCTTCACAGCATCTTCACCAGGAATGGATTCCATCTCGAGAAACGACTTGATTTACTTATCCATAAAAAGCAACTCTTCATCCATTAAAATTTTATCTTGAGATTGCAGCAATTCAGTCACAGCTTCAGACTCTACTTCTGCTTCTAGTTCTTTTCCTCTTTACACCACATTTGCATTTACTGCCTCCACTGAAGTCTTGAGCCCCTCAAAGTCATCTATGAATCAACTTCTTCCTGCTAATGTTGATATTTTAGTTCTTTCCATGAATCATGAATGTTCTTAATGGCAGCTAGGATGATTAATCCTTTTCAGAAGGTTTTTAATTTACTTTGCCCAGATCCATCAGAGAAATCACTTTCTTTGGCACCTATAGCTTTATGAAATGTATTTCTTAAACAATAAGACTAGAAAGTTGAAATGACTCCTTGATCCATATGCTGCAGAATGGATGTTGTATTAGCAGGCATGAGAACATTCATCTCATTGTACATTTCCATCCAAGCTCGTGGGTGACCAATGCATTGTCAATGAACAGTCATATTTTGAAAGGAATCTTTTTTTCTGAACAATAGGTCTCAACAGTGGACTTAAAATATTTAGTAAACCATGTGGTAAACAGATGGGCTATCATCCAGGTTTTGTTGTTCCACTGATTGAGCACAGACAGAGTAGGTTTAGCATAATTTTTAAGAGCCCTAGGATTTTCAGAATGGTAAATGAGCATTGGCTTCAACTTAAAATCACCAGCTGCATTAGCCTGTACCAGGAGAGTCAGCCTGTCCTTTGAAGTTTTGAAGCAAGCATTGACTTCTCCCTTCTAGCTATGAAATTCATTAAGTGGCATCTTCCTTCAATATAAGGCTGTTTGTATACATTGAAAATTGGTTGTTTAGTGTAATTGGTTGTTTAGTGTAGCTACTTTCATTAATGATCTTAGCTAGATCTTCTGGATAATTTGCTGCAGCTTCTACATTAGCCCCTTGTGCTTTACCCTGCCCTGTTATGTTACAGAGACAGCTTCTTTCCTTAAACCTCATGAACCAGCCTCTGCTAGCTTCAGACCTTTTTCTTTCAGCTTTCTCACCTCAGCCTTCATAGAGTTGAAGAGTTTTAGGGCCTTGCTCTGGATTAGGCTTTGGCTTAAGGGAATGTTGTGGCTGGTTTGATCTTCTATCCAGACCTTTAAAACTTTCTCCATGTCAGTAATAAGGCTGTTTCACTTTCTTATCATTCATGTGTTCACTGGAGTCATACTTTCAATTTTCCTTCAAGAACTTTCCTTTACATTCACAACTTGTCTAACCATTTGGCACAAGATGCTTAGCTTTCATCCTGTCTTGACTTGGGACAAGGCTTCCTCACTAAGCTTAATAATTTTTAGCTTTTGATTTAAAGTGAGAGATGTGTGGCTATTCCTTTCACTTAAACACTAAGAGTCTATTGTAGGATTATTAACTGGCCTAATATTGTTGGCACAATATTGTTGTATCTCAGGAAATAGGGAGGCCTAAGAGGAGAGAGAGATGGGGGACTGGCCAGTCCATGGAGCAGTCAGAACACACACATTTATCAATTAAGTTTGCAATCTTGTATGGGTGCCATTTGTGGTGCATCAAAACCATCCCATTAGTAACAGCAAAGACCGCTGATCACAGATCACCATAACATGTGTAATAATAATGAAAAAGTTTAAAATATTGTGAGAATTACCAAAATATGACACATAGACACAAAGTGAGCAAATGCTATTGGAAAGAAGGTACCAATAGACTTGCTTCATGCAGGGTTGCCACAGACCTTCAATTTGTGAAAAATGCAATGTCTACAAAGCACAATAAAGCAAAGTGCAGTAAAGCAAGGTGTGCCTTTATTCATTTTATATGACATAAAAGTTTAAAAAGTAATTTGTTGAAAATCACAGAATGTTAACAAAAAGCATAACAGGTGATAAAAATAAGACCTGTACACCCATCCTCATCTAACTCAGTGCCTAATGGGCAGACTCTTAGTGACATAGTGAAAATTTGATGAAAATTTAACTATATTAAATGTAGTAAGAATCAACTTCTTGTGATCTAATCTCTTGATTTTAATAAGGAGACAGTAGAGTTACCTTTTTTAGTCCCAGTAATCTAAAGCAATAATATAAATTTGTTTAATAATGTTCTGAATGATAGCATAATCAAATTATTTTACATATATTAAGAATTTTTGAATTAGAAGTTAAAGTTACTTTGTCATTTTTTTAATGTTACTCATAGAATCATGTCCCTTCCTGTAAATTCAGATATAGTTTTAATTCCATTTTAAAACCCTATTTTCAACACTTAAGCCATTAAAAAAAAGACCTCATTAAATCATTTAAGAACACTTACTAGTCTGTCACTGGATAAAATCAGTATCTGCAGACCTGATCTCTTTTCTCTTGCCCATTCTTATTCCACTAAACCAGTACCACCTCAAGCATAATATATTTAAAAACAAACATCAGGGCGCCTGGGTGGCTCAGTCGGTTAAGTGTCTGCCTTCAGCTCAGGTCGTGATCCCAGGACCCTGGGATCGAGCCCCTCGTCAGGCTCCCTGCTCAGCGGGAAGCCTGCTTCTCCCTCTTCCACTCCCCCTGCTTTTGTTCCTGCTCTTGCTGTCTCTCTCTGTCAAATAAATAAATAAAATCCTTTAAAAAAATAAAATAAAAACAAACATCATCTTTCCTTTGCCTAGCTCCTCCTCCTGTCTTATGTATTTTCCTTTATTTGGTCAGTCAGGCACTCAACAAACATTTATTGATTATTGAGCCAGACACTGCTAGAAACTAGGAACGAAAGGTCTCTCTGTCATCTTGAGAAGCTTACATCCTAGTAAGGCAAGAGAAATCAGTGAACATAATAAAGTGGAATAAATGTATTAAATGTTTGTATATGGCATAATGAAAGCATGTATGTGACACATCTAAATTAGACTAGCACTGTGAGTTTGAAGAAGTGAGAGAAGTGCAGTATAGCTAGACTACGGGGAGTAGGGGAAAGTGGCATAAAGGAAGGCTGGAGACTTTGGGAGGGGTCAGATCATATAGGGCTGATTTGAATTTTATACTAAGTGCATTGCAAAGGCACCAGAAGGTTTTCATCAGGGTTTACACAACCAAATCTGTGCATTACAAGTATCACTGAATGTTGAGTGGAGAAAGATTGGAAAGGACGATGGTGAGTGAAGGAAAAGCTAATTAGCATGTTACTGCAGTAATTCACAAGAAAGAGGTCAGTGGCCTGGACTCCACAGTAATCTATCTTAAACTCAACAGACACATAAGCCTTCAACAAATTTTGGTTGAAGAAATAGATAAATGGATGCTATGAGGAAGATAAATGCTTACTTCATTGGTTTTATGAGGCTCCTCAGAGTATTTGTTTTTGTGTGTTATATGTTATTATGTCTTATACTCTAGCCCCTCCCTCTTTCCTAAACCAGGAAGGCCCAAGTTGCAGAATGTTTATTTCCTGCCCACAGCATAAGAATCTAGGTACTGATCAGCAGAATTTTTTTGTAGAGTACCACATGACATACTGTTAGCCCCAGATGTATCTATAGATTGTCTCTCATATTAGGTTAAGTCCATTAGAGTAATTGTGCAGAGGAAACTCAGATAAAAACAGAGCAGTTTTTCTCTTTGGAGAGAGCTGTATGAACAAGTGACTGAGTTTATAGAAACTTTCATATTTTAATTCTAAAACTGTTTGGTGCCCAGATCAAATGGATGGGATAATTTAAGAGGCCTAGAAAATCAGGGCAGATTGCTTTTTCTGTGGAGATTTCCAACATGAAACCCAGTTTTGGAAATAATGAGCAGCTTTATATGTGAGTTGTTATTATAGGCAGCTGAGCTCAGCTCATCTGGGCCTTCCTTACAGAGCCTATGAGGCATAAAAACAGAAATACCCCCACTGCTAAGAAGTCTGGATTGTGTCTGTACTGCATGATTTCTGCAAAAAACCATGCCAGTAAAAATTAGTCCCTAGGGCTCAGGCTTCCCACAGGGTTTGATATGCCAGCCTTATAATTTTATTTGATTTCCTGCTTCATGGTTTCCTTTGCTGTTGCTGTCACTAATAACTGTATATAGCACAATTCTTAGAGTGATTTACAAGTATTAAATGCTATTCTGAGGTCAAAAGAAAGGCCAGGACTCTCAGGCTGAAACATTTATGTACTTTAAAAGCTGTGCACAGCGTGTATTCTTTGGAGAGCATTTTTTAATCTTTATAAGATACTTGATTCCAAGTTTTGTGCTCTACCCATTTATGGCGAATTTAATGAGTGATGAGCGGCTTAGGTAACGTATTTCTTGGAAGAAATTGACTTCTCTATTAGGTTTTAGTCTTGATTCATCAACTTAGATATGAAACCTCACTGTGGTATATCAAGACATTATGTGAGCCAAAACTGCATGCAGTACAAAATCCTTTTGTCTTGAAGCCCCCAGTTTAAATGTTTAGAGCATATTAGAGATAAAGCTTGTCACTAGCCAAATGATGTTTGTCCTTGTCTGCTTAGTAGAGAACGTGATACTACTAGGTTCTCTTTATTTTAGTCAAACTGGAAATGTAAAGCATGTAAAAAATGAATTTATTTGGGATTAGACCACCAAGTCAAAAGAGAGTTCTCAGCTTGTTTTTAGGCCAGAGAGTTATACATTTAATGATATTGTGATTTATAATGGAAAACTGGTGCATGGGTTGGAAAAGAGATTCAAATGGGACTAAGCCCATAGAATGCCACTTTTAAGATCTAGTGACAGTGTTTTCCCTCCAAATGGGAAAAAAACCTAGTTTTTGATATGACTCATAGAAATAATTCTTTTTTTAGAGCACACTGAAGTTTGAGTTTTCTCCAAGCTTATAGCACATGGATTTGTCAGTTTTGTAAATGTGCTTTTTAAGATGACATGGAAAAAATTCAGTAAGAGAATGAAGAATACTATAGGTTTATGGCTGTCTGCTTAAAAATACTTTGACAGGGAGCTAATGTGGAAAAACTGCCTTCAGATTTAATGTGTTTTTGTTTCCCCATCATTTTTTAAAGTATGAGATACTGGGAATGTCATAGAAATTAGACATCAAGTTCATTTGTTAATGTTTACCAAAAAAGACCAGGTTTTGTTTCTTTTCATCTGCAAACATTACCTGTAAGGCTAGATAGTAAATATGTTAGACTTTGCAGGCTACATATTGTTTGTGTTGCATATTCTTTTTTGTTTTTTTTTTTATAACCCTTTAAAAATGTAAAAGTCATTCTTAGCTCTTAGGCCATAAAAGCAGGCCTCAGGCCAGATTCGGCCTGCGGGCTATAATTTGCTGACCCCCTGGACTAGAGATCAAAGTACAGGCCCTAATTTTAGAGCATATGAATTCTGTTTGTAATGCCTGGGGATTTTGTTTGTTTTTGTTTTTGTATTTATTTTGGTCATTTAAGAAATACTGAACCACAGCCAAATCTTACCCTGAATGACCTGTTCCCAGTAATAAGGAAAAAATGATTTGTGCCCATAAAAGTGTGATTATGTAAGATTTAAGAAACAATGCAACCATAGAAGATATATACAGTGGCAAATAAAAACACAAAAATGTTCAACATCACTAGCCATTAGTGAAGTGTAAATTAAAACCAGATTAAGATACTACCTATTAGAATGGATAAAATAAAAAATACTGATAATACCAAATGCTGGCAAGGATATGGAGAGATTGGATCTCTCCTACATTGCTTTTAGGAATGTAAAATGATACAGCCACTCTGAAATTCAGTCTGGCAGTTTGTTAAAAAACTAAACATAAAACTACTCAATGACCCAGCAGTTATATTCCTGGGCATTTGTCTTAGAGAAATGAAACTTTAAGTTCACATAGAAACCTATACACAACTATTTATAGCTTTGTTTGTAATTCCCAAAGCTGGAAATGATGAAAATACCCTTCTATCAGTAAATGGTTACACAGACTGTAGTATGTCTATATAATGGAATACTATTCAACAATAAAAAGGAATGATCTAGGTGTGCCTGGGTGGCTCAGTCAGTTAAGCGTCTGCCTTTGGCTCAGGTCATGATCCCAGGGTCCTAGGATGGAGCCCCATGTCAGGCCCTCTGCTCTGCAGGGAGCCTGCTTGTCCCTCTCCCTCTGCCTGCCACTCCTCCTGCTTGTGCTCTCTCTCTGTGTGTCAAATAAATAAATAAAATCTTTAAAAAAAAAAGAATGATCTATTGATATATACAACTTGGATGGAACTAAAGGGCAGCATGCTGAGTGAAATCTCAAAATGATATACACTGTATGATTCCATTTATATAACATTTTTGGAGTGACAGTATTATAGAAATTGAGAATAGACAAGTGGTTGCCAAAGGTTAGGGAAGGAGAGGGAGGATAAAACTATAAAGAGACATCACAAAGGGGCGCCTGGGTGGCTCAGTCGTTAAGCGTCTGCCTTCGGCTCAGGTCATGGTCCCGGGGTCCTGGGATCGAGCCCCACATCAGGCTCCCTGCTCGGCGGGAAGCCTGCTTCTCCCTCTCCCACTCCCCCTGCTTGTGTTCCCTCTCTCGCTGTCTTTCCCTCTGTTAAAAAATAAATTAAAAAATCTTAAAAAAAAAAAAAGTCACAAAGGACTTGCTTTGTGGTGATAGAACAGTTCTATATCTTGATTATAATGATGTTATAAATGTGATAAAATGTCATAACAGTATACACAAAAAAGTAAGTGTATGCAAAAAATGATGAAATCTGAGTAAGGTCTGTAGTCTAATTGTACTTTGCCAACCAATTACCTGGTTTTGATAATGCACTATGATTATGTGACCATTGAGAGAACTGGGTTAATGGGTACACAGGACTTCTGTGTACTATTTTTGCAACTTATTATGAGTCTTTATTATTTCAAAATAAGTTAGCATAATAGAGGGAATGAGAGGGGGAAAGTAAAGGGGAGAGGGAGAAAGAGAAGAAAGAAACAATGGAGGCTTCCAGTCAAGAAGTGGATTAAAACGGACTGATATACCCTTTTATCTAAAACAACAACAACAAAATTTTGTAAACAGAAAAAATACATGAATAAACAGTTTCTAAGACATTATACATCAGGCAGTGAGAGAAAGTGATCACTGAGAGATGGGAAATAAACAAAATGAGCCCCTACTTACTGCCTGGAGAGAGTCTCAGGGTACAGGGAGTACACAGGGAGAGAGAACCATTGTGGAACCCAGCAGACTCCTGGAGTTGAGGAGACCATGATGAGGGTCCAGACAGACCGAGACAGTGAGAGTTTACAGGACCAAGTACCAGAGGGAAAAGAACCTTGTGTTCACACCAGTGCAAGAACAATGCCTGTGCCACCTGCCAGACTGGAAAAAACCGTAACTTACGAGGCATTGGGTAGAACACTTAGTCGTTAGAAGCAATTATCCCTAGACTGAACATTCCTCTAGAACTGCCTAACAAATCACAAAAGCAAAGAGATAGAAGGCATAAGCTGTTTCCAAGTAACTTAACTGCCTCCCTGAGCCAAGCTCAAGATTTCCAAGTAACTTAACTGCATCCCTGAACCAGGTCCTGGGATTGAGCCCCACGCAGGGCCCTCTGCTCTGTGGGGAGCCTGCTTCTCCCTCTCCCCCTGCCTGCTGCTCAAGATTTACAAAATTATCCAGCACCCAAAAAAATAAAACTTACAATGTCTGGCACCCAAAGATTATCAGACATGCAAAAAGGCAAGAAAATATAACCCATAATAAAGGGAATATCAGGTGAAACCCACCCAGAACAGATACAGATGTCCAAATGAGCAGAGAAAGAAAATAAAAGTTATATTATAACTGTATTCCACCTGTTAGAATATAGAATAAAGTTAACTAAAGACAAAGACATGAAAATTCTAAAAAAGACCAAAATTGGATTTCTAGAAATGGAAACTACAATGTCTGAGATGAAAAATACAGTGGATGGGATTAAACAAAAGATTTGAGGAACAGTCTTTCTGAGAATATTTCTTGGGCAAAACGGGTTGGCTGCTTGCTCAAAACCTAGAGTACCGTTGACTTTGTTATTATTCCAGGTAATTGAGAGAAAATATAAATGATGGGAACCATTAAAACTAGCTCAAAAATACTTTCTCGTCAGTAATAACTTGTTAAGATGCCTGGGGTTGCATTTTTTTTGTCAAGGGCAGACTGTAAACAGTTATTGGATGTTGACAACATTAAAATATTTGGTTATAGAATTGTGTGTGGTTAGAGGTTTTATTTGTGAAATATATGCATTACAAATAACAAAATTTCAGAGTAATTATTTTCATGTTTCATAAGTGTATGATTTACTTTCCTAGCCAGTTGGTAAACTTTTCGAAGATATTGTCGTGTCTTTGTACATCTTTTGAATGTAAAGATACAAACTGCTTTAGCATGGTGCTTCCCATAGTGGGTGGTCAGTAGTGTTTATAATGTAAAAGAGGGAATCCTCCAACTATGAATCATTGAAGTTAAATCTGCTGCTAATTAGGCAGCACCAGAATTATCTTTTTTTTTTTTTTTAAGGGTATGAGATTTTTTTTTAAAGATTTTTTTATTTATTTGACAGAGAGAGACACAGCGGGAGAAGGAACACAAGCAGGGGGAGTGGGAGAGGGAGAAGCAGGCTTCCCGCCGAGCAGGGAGCCCGATGTGGGGCTCGATCCCAGGACCCTGGGATCATGACCTGAGCCAGATGCTTAACAGCTGAGCCACGCAGGCACCCCAGAAATACCTTTCTGAACCAAATGTTAAAGTCTGTTATAAGGGTTGGGAGAGGGAGGTGGAGGCTCAGAACAAGGGGCGGGGGAAGGAAGAAGCTGACCTTAGCCAAGAAGCTTTTTAAGCCTATTTTTAAACCAGAGAATTAAATTCTGCAAATTACTACTTAGAGTCCTATCTTTTTCCACAGCTAGTGCTGATTAGATCAGGTGTATTTGGCGTTAAATAATGATTAATGCTTCTCAACTAGGTATTTGGGGGAAAATAGAAGAACCTGGAGATTCATATATTTGGTTAGATTTGTACAGGGCAGATTTAGAGAGCAAACACTAGAGTTTAAAAACATGTTCTGAGGGGCACCTGGATGGCACAGTCGATTAAGCATCCAGCTCTTGGTTCCAGCTCAGGTTGTGACCAAAGGTCCTGAGATCAAACCCCACATCAGGCTCTGCGCTCAGCACAGAGTCTGCTTCAGATTCTCTCCCTCTTCCTCTGCCCATCCCGCTCGTTCTCTTTCTCTCTCAAATAAATGAATATTTTTTAAAAACACCCAAAACCATGTCCTGAAAAGAAACTTTTCCTCCTACTTAATGGAAGCCAAACTACATAGGAGTAGGGTCGTCATTTACCATTCTTGGCCAATAAAACATTGATTATTGGGGCGCCTGGGTGGCTCAGTCGTTAAGCGTCTGCCTTCGGCTCAGGTCGTGATCCCAGGACCCTGGAATTGAGCCCTGCATCGGGCTCCCTGCTCCACGGGAAGCCTGCTTCTCCCTCTCCCACTCCCCCTGCTTGTGTTCCCTCTCTCGCTATCTCTCTGTAAAATAAATAAATAAAATCTTTATAAAAAAACATTATCATTGGCAAAGGGAATTAAATAAGGAACATGTTTTCTGCAACTGCAAGTTCCAATATGTGTTGCAAGATTTTTGTAGGAAGGAATTTATAAACTTTACAAATTAGAGTTTCTACAGATTCAGGCCAACCAAAGTGTGAAAAGCTTTCAGTATATTACTTATAGGCAAGATAGGGAAAGCTATTTTCAAGTAACCTAAGTGGAATTGTATAAACTGTCCTGCTTTTTGATTATTGTCTCTAGGCTAAAATTGCTGTGTGTTCATTTTGTTAGTAGCATTAAGTGCAGTATGAGGGCCAAGGGTGGGCTGCCCCAAGATGGACCACTTTGGGATAAAGATTATTTCAAGTTAAAAGTAATCAAAACCCAGCAGATGCAGGAAAAGCTGCAGGAAAAGCCTCCCCCTCAGTTGCCTAAATTTGCATTGCAAAGAACAGCCTGTGCCACCCAGAGAGCTAGTAACAGAGACTCCCCTTTACCTAAGAAACTTATCTGCATAATAGGGCAACTTTTGTTTTTCAGAACATCTCCTCTCACTTTCTTGCTAATGGTCTTCTTCCCTTTGTAGCCTCAGGCCCTACCCCTCTTCTTAGCTTATATAAACTTCATGTTGCCTCATTGTCTTTGGGATTTCATGTCTTTGTGGATTCCTCATATGTATACCTATTAAATTTTCTCCTGCAAATCTGTCTCATGTCAGTTTGATTCTAAGTCCAACTAGAAGAACCCTGGGCAGGGGAAGGTCTTCCTCCCCTACAGTAGCCTCTACTGCTGCAAAAGGAAATGAGTAGATTGGCTTTTTCCGTAAGCAAGAAAAGCATGACTGGGGAGGCGATGAATTAAATATATTAAGGAAAAAATCTTAGATAGTTGGGAAGACCTTACTGTTGTTGATGCTTTGCTATTGATGCCAAATAGTGTGAAAAAATAATAAAGTTAGAGCAACCAATGTTCAGGATTTCCAGTTCTTTCCTCTACCTTTATTTGAATTACTAGAAAAAAAAATTCTGTGTTACAGAAAAACTGTTGGGTGCAGGTACCTCGAAATTGTGACCTACCAAATGCAGCACGGGCCAAAAAGAAGAACATTTAAATTGACTGAACCCCTTAATAATGAAGAGTTGGAGGGAAAAAAGAAGCTCCCATGAAATAACAAAATTCAACCGGGTAAATTTGAAGATCTAATTGGCTTTATTAAACAATTCATGAATTGGGCGGCACCTCACCTAGCAAGTAGAGAGGCACACCAAGGAGTTGTACAAAATGGAAGGTTTTTCTAGAGGAGGAAAGGAGCAAGAAAGTTATTAGCAAAAGAAAAGGATCGTTCCAGGCTAGGC
This sequence comes from Zalophus californianus, assembly GCF_009762305.2. NCBI lineage: Eukaryota > Metazoa > Chordata > Mammalia > Carnivora > Otariidae > Zalophus > Zalophus californianus. The sequence goes on along the minus strand of NC_045606.1, from coordinate 21,080,182 downwards.
CCTTTCTAGGCGGGGGGGGGGGGGGGGGGGGGGGGGGGGGGGGGGGGGGGGACAAAGGGGTCTTATCATTCAAATGACCTCATCTTCCTCTGGGATGGAGAGGGCCCTTAATGGCAGACCTATTGACAGTGACTGAAAAATTCCTGAATGACCAGCTAAGACTACATTTCTAGGGGAGTTTGAAACTGCAGTTAGATTTTATATTAAACACATGTTTGGGAACTTGGTCTAAATGACACCATTTTGGCCTGGGGTGGTTTTTTGGGTTTTGGGGGTTTGGGGTTTTTTTTTTTTTTTAATTTTTCTAACAGGGATTTACCAATAGGAATGATATTTTAACCAGTATACTGAAAAGTAGAGTAATGATGGAATTGAAATATAGCAAGAGAGGTAGAAGGAAAAACTCCAGAGGAAGTCATTGGATACTTGAAAGATGCAATGAATTCTAAAACATAGACAAGATTATGGCTCAGATGAAAGGGGTGAGGCAAGAACTCACAGAATTTGTATCAAAGAGGCACTTGACATGAAGATTGGATGGTACAAAGCACCTTTTCATCAGCTAGGAACATCACATGGTACTAACAAAGGAAAAAACTATACTAAAGAAAAGAATTGTTTCCTGATTTGCGTGCTTGGATTTAGCAAAGAAAATGTATATAAGGAACTGAGACGGTGTATTCACAAGTCTCTTCAGTTCAGATTTGACTGATCTCTTAAATCCAGAATGGCAATGGAACTTGAGGTGTAACACCGTAATTATTTCGATCGAAAGAAAAAAACATAGAACTATATGAGAGATGGGAAATAAACCAGGTGAGCTCTATGCCTGCTACAGCATATTACCTGGAGGGAGTTTCCAGGCTGCAGGACAGGAAGGGGTAATACAGACAGAGCCCAACAGACTCCTGACAAGGAAGAGACTAAGCATCTGGGGAGACCAGGACTGCTAGATTTCACAAGAGAGAATTCCAGAGAGGAGGGAGCTGCACAGGGTGCTCGTGAGCATTCAGGAAAGTACTGATCATCATGTGTGTCGGGAAACTACCTGATACATGTTACGGTGTGAATGAATCTCAAAATGATTATGCTGAGTGAAACACCTAGATTTAAAAAACTTAAAATATATATTGTTTGATTCCATTCATTAAAATTTTAGAAAATGCAACTAATCTGTAGTGACACAAAGTAGATCAGTGATTGGGGTGTTGGGGGGACTGTCTGGAGGTGACAGGCAGGGAAGGGGCAAGAGGAAGAGATGACAAAGGTGTATGGAGGCAACTTGTAGAAGTGATGGATATATTCATTATTTTGATTGAAGAGATGGTTTCACAGAGTTATACATGTCAAAACTTACCGTATTGCATATGTTAAGCACTTGTAGTTTGTCAGTTGTACTTAAATAAACCTCTTTAAAACCTGCATACAAAAAAACAAAAAAAAAACAACAACAAAAAAGTAGCTTCCCTTTCAGTTGTTCTGAGAAAATGAAAGGAGGGAATAAGCCCAGGTAACCTCTTTGCAACTCTCCCAACTCAGACTATCTTTTCTAAGATTTTTGCTGTTCCAAAGTATTTTTCAGATTCAGAGATGTGTTGTTAGGATCTATGTAGTCAGATATTGCTCTTGTCAATGAAGATATAACTGTATGCAATTTTGTGTTTCAGGGCTCATGAATCAAGCAAGCAAAGATGAAAAATGGATTAAGGCTGACGCCCCAGAAGGCACTGTAAAATTTAGAAGTCAAAGCTGGTTTCAGTCCCTGAAACTGCAGGAATAAGAATGGTTTGAGTTGTATTTATAATTTTTAACAATGATTAGCAGATCTGTGACTACAAAAATGCAAATACCACAGTTCATATAAATGTTGAAAACAACAAATTGGAATGAATACTGGTGAATTGTCTTGTGGGGGCCTTTTGAAAATTTGTACTTAGCTATTCATTTTCTATTGCCCTGTAATGAAATTACCACAAACTTGCCAACTTAAAATCACACTTATTTTTAGCTCACAGTTCTGTAGGTCAGGAGATCTGCATGGCTAGGTTCTCCGCTCAGGGTGGACAAGGCTGGACTCAGCATTAACCAGGCTGTGTTCTCATCTAGATGCTCTGGGGGGGGGGAATCTTTCAAGCTTGTTCATATTGTTGGCAAAATCCAGTTGCCTGGGATTACTACTGAGGTCTCTGTTTTCTTGCTGTCCGTCAGCAATCACTCTAAGCTTCTACAGGCCACTCACATTCCTTCTCATTTGGCCCTCTCCATCTTTAAGCCAACAATGTTGCATTTAATGCTTCTATATCTGATCTCTTCTGCAACCAGCTGGAGAAACTGCTTTTAAAGGGCTCACTTGATGTAATCAGGCCTGCCCAGAATAATCTTTGTTTTGCCATATAATGTAACATAATCATGGGAGTGCTATCTCATCATATTTATAATTTCCATTTACACTCAAGAAGAGGCGATTATACAAAGGCATAACTAATGGGGGGGGCAGTTATCTTAGAATTTCTTGCACCATAGCTCTCTCATAACACATTTGCTACTTAGAACTTCTTATGACATCAGTGTAAATTTAAGCTGTGAATAAAACACATCTAAAATGTGATGCATGTGCTACTGAGTCTTAATTTTTTTTTGTATAATTTAAAATATAATGCATTGGGAAGAGGAGAGACATTCAGTGATATAGCCTCCTGTATGAAGATTGATTTTCACTTTTACAATAGTGTACTGTATAAGGTTATTTCCTGAATTCTCTTTCAGACCTTACTTGTCTGCTTCTGGGGCATTTAACGTATACAAGACTGAATAGATCTATCTTTTGGATTACGTTTTTTATGATTAGGATAAATCGGTTCTTAATGCTTTCTAATAAGCCTTCTCAAATACTATGATTTATAATAATCCGTTTGTTAATATTTTATTTATTTAGAGTTCTACTTTTAACTTTATATTTACGAAACAAAAAGTAAACTTTGTGGAATATCTCAAAGTCTCCTTGGGTGCCTGGGTGGCTCATTCGTTAAGTATCTGCCTTCAGCTCAGGTCATGGTCCCAGGGTCCTGGGATTGAGCCCCACATCGGGCTCCCTGCTCAGGGGGAAGCCTGCTTCTCCATCTCCCACTCCCCCTGCTTGTGTTCCCTCTCTCGCTGTGTCTCTCTCTGTCAAATAAATAAATTTTAAAAAATCTAAAAAGTCTCCTTTCGTTCAATCTTCATGAAATCAAAATTTATAGAAGTTGGGGAAATACTCATGTTAGTATGTTTGATGTTATAGTGTATGTGTGCTAAATTATTAAATAGAGGAAACTGAGGCAATGAGGCAATTTTTATAATCTTTTTCACCCTCATACAATTATATAAATATTTTCATGACTGAAAATAAAGTTTATGAAACTAGTCAACGACAGCCAGAAAGGTCATGAGCATAACAGCTGTAAACTGTATTTAAAATTTTTAAAGGAACTGTACATATTTGAATCACATAGTCAAGTCCAATCAAGGACAAGCCGCCATATTTTGCTCTCTTGAACAGTCACCCATATATAGCAAATGCTTAAGAGCTGAAGACCTAAGTAATATTTTGGATGTTTTGAGTACTTTGCACTGAGAACTTGAAGATTTCACCACCTGTTCATTCTGCTTCTTGGTAGCCTTTTATAGCCCACTTTTTCTAACATCTACCCCTTTTTCTTTCATTTGTGTAGTTACAAAATTTGTCTTTCCATAAGGAACAAATGTGTCTCCTGTTTTTGTTTAAAAGAGGATCTTACTCAAAGAGTTTTGGAGCAAGCTTTGGTAGTTAAATACCAAACACGCTGCCTGGTTTCTAGAGAACATAACAGGGTGTCTTTCTCCTTACCCCTTCATCTTCCCCATGCAGGTTTTATTCCTTTAGAAAGCAGTTGCCTCTTTTATAGGTCTCTCCAGTTGTGTGCGAAACACTTAGGGATCAGAAGCCAATTTTTCTGCAGCTGCCAGAAATCTCTAGATTTAGGTAAAAATTTCCCTCTTAAGTCTCTTGACTCAGGTCTGAAAACTTCCTACTCAGCTGATTCCCCTGCTGTCCACTTTTAGAAACCATTCTACAGGTAAGTAATACTACCTTATTTCAAAAACTCACGAAACCTTAAAAGGGGGAGAATTATTAAAAGCATTTAGCTAATACAGAGTACCTTATAATAATACCTTATGCAGCCCATTTTATTTAGCCCATTTTAAACTTTTCAAAATAACTCATATTCTTTACCTTAAGTTTTATCCTTACTTCAGATTTGTGGGATACAAAGAGACAGTGATCAACTTAAGAGATAAGGAACCAAAAGCATTTTTCACAGAATAAACAATACTAAAATTGTTTTTTCATAGAACAATCCTAAAATTGTGTGGAACCTCAGTAGACCCTGAATAGCCAAAGCAGTCTTGAAAAAGAAAAAACTGGAGGTATCAGAATTCCAGGTTTCAAATTATTTTACAAAGCTGTAGTAATCAAAACAGTATGATACTGGCACAAAAATAAACAGATTAATGGAACGGGATAGAAAGACCAGAAATAAACCCACAATTATGTGGTCAATCTTCAACAAAGGAGGCAAAAGTATGCAATGGGAAAAAGTCTCTTCAATAAATGGTGTTGAGAAAACTGGACCACTGTCCTACGCCATACACAAAAATAAATTCAGAATGGATTAAGGACCTAAATGTGAGACCTGAAACCATGAAAATCCTAGAAGGGAGCACAGGCAGTAATTTCTCTGATGCCAGCTGTAACAACTTTCTAGATCTGTGTCTCCTGAGGCAAGGGAAACAAAAGCAAAAATATTGGAATACATCAAAATAAAAAGTTTCTGCACAGCAAAGGAAACAACCAATAAAACTAAATGGCAACCTACTGAATGGGAGAAGATATTTGCAAATGACTTACCCAGTAAAGGGTTAGTATCCAAAATATATAGAGAACTTCTACAGTTCAACACCAAAAAAAAAATCCAATTTAAAAATGGGCAGAAGACATGAACAGACACTTCTTCAAACAAGACATCCAGATGGCCAACAGACACATGAAAAGACGCTCAACATCAGTCATTATCAGGGAAATGCAAATCAAATCCATAATGGGATATCACCTCATACCTGTTGGAATGGCTAAAATAAACAAGCAGTGGTGAGGATATAGAGGAAAAAGGAACTCTCTTGCACTGTCAGTGGGAATGCAAACTGGTGCAGGCACTGTGGAAGACAGTGCAAAGACTCCTCAAAAAATTAAAAATAGGGACCTGGGTGGCTCAGTCAGTTAAGCTTCTGCCTTCGGCTCAGGTCATTTTCCCAGGGTCCTGACTGAGTCCCATGTTGGGCTCTTGGCTCAGTGGGGAGCCTGCTTCTCCCTCCGTCTGTGCTCTGTCTCTCTGACAAATAAAATCGTTAAAAAAAAAATTTTTAACTAGAGCTACCATATGGTCCAGCAATTGCACTAGTAGGTATTTACCCAAAGAATATGAAAACACCAATTCTAAGGGATGTATACACCCCTATGTTAAGTGCAGCATTATTTACAATAGCTGAATTATGGAAGCAACCCAAATGTCCACTGATGGATAAAGAAGATGTGGTATATCTATACAATGGATTATTCAGCCATTAAAAAGAATGAAATCTTAACATTTGCAACCACATGGTTGTAGCTAGAGAATTTTTATTTTTAAGGGTGCAGTGTTTGTTTTTTAAGATTTTATTTGCGAGAGAGAGCATGAGCAGGGGGAGGGGCAGAGGGAGAGGGAAAAGCAGACATCCTGCTGAGTAGGGAGCCACACAGGCCTCCATCCCAGGACCCTGGGATCATGACCTGAGCCAAAGGCAGACACTTAACCAACTGAGCCACCCAGGTGCCCCTGGACCTAGAGAGTATTATGCTAAGTGAAATAAGTCAGAAAAAGACAAATACCATATAATTTCATTCCTATGTGGAATTTAAGAAACAAAGAAAAAAGACAAATGTAAAAACAGACTCAACTATACAAAACAAACTGATGGTTACCAGAGGGCAGGTGTGTGGGGGAATGGGTGAAATAGGTGAAGGAAATTAAGAGTACACTTGCCATGATGAGCACTTAGTAATATATGGAATTATTGAATCACTATATTGTATACATAAAACTAAGATAACACTGTATGTTAGCTACACAGGAATTAAAACTTAAAAAAAAAAGATAAAGGGGGCGCCTGGGTGGCTCAGTTGGTTAAGCGTCTGCCTTCAGCTCAGGTCATGATCTCAGGGTCCTGGTATAGAGTCCCGCATCAGGCTCTCTGCTCTGCGGAGGGCTTGTTTCTCCCTCACCCCCTGCTCTTCTCTCTCTCTCTCTCTCTGTCAAATAAAATCTTAAAAAAAAAAAATAAGTAATGGAGGAAATAGGTTAAAAGACTGATCCAATATTACCAACACAGCTTGTTCATGGTAATCAGAACAGAGTTGGGCTTTTTCCTGGACTCTTATCAACAGGAGTATCACATAATATCAAATAATGATAATACCAGCATGTGATCATTTAAATTCTGTAGTATGATCTTTTCCCAGAGTGGTAAAAATCCACAGATGAAAGCTCTTTAAAAATAATGAGGTAAAAAAAAATAGTAATAATAAGGAGGTACACGATAACCCATACCTCTTAGCATAAAATAGGGAGAGCATCTTTTTCGACATAGCATAGTTTTTAAAATTACTCCATAGCTCCAATGTGATTAAAAAGAGACCTTTCTGAAACATTGCAGGGACAGCCTACCAATTCATAGGTAGTTCATGTTTCATTTAATTTATCCCTGACTGTTAAGTCAAATGTGGAGTTGAGTCCAGGGTTAAGTGGCATTTAGTTCTTACTGTAAAATATCTGGAAATAACAAGAAAGCCTTGTTTCCTTTAAAAAATATATGTCTATACTTTTTATATCGTCACAGATCCTTAAAATCATTGCCCTGGCTCAAACTCTTATGCTGACTCATATGACCATCTCTGCTTTCTTTTGTAAAGAAAAGCTTCTAAATTCCTTGTTAAGAACATCACATCTCTCAGGATGGTTTTATATAACTATAACCTTAGATTTGATAATCTCATCAGAACTGTTTGTTTGATTAAAGTAAATTTAAGTGGAAAAATTACATTGTAGCAATACTTGATTTGGCTTTTTTTTAAATATGATTAAACCAATTAGAAGAAATAATGTATTTAGAAATATTTGTAGTTGGAATAAAAATCAGGAGATGATTTGCTGCTTGTTTACACTGTTGAGATCCAGGTGGTAAAAACACTTGCATCAGATGAAGTTACCAAGTTCTAGATTTTTTGTTCTTCCTGTTGAGGCTGAAGGTCATACTACTTCTTCTTCTCTACTGTGTGTTGACTCTGTCACTATGACTTCTTCATCTCCTTTAAGTGGTGTTATCTCATGTTGTCTTTTAAGGGGCTTGCCTTCATAATCATAGCCAAATCAAAGTGGAGGGTCGTTAGGGTTATATTCCTGCTGCTGAACAATAGATGACATTCTCTTTGCTGCCTCCCTGCAATAATAGTAATTCGCATTAGCCAGAGAAGAAGTAATTACTAGTGCAGAATATTCAAACTAGAGCAAATTTGGAGTAAAAGAACTGTCACAAGTCAATGAATTTCACCGCTCTCTTGCAATCCTGAGAGGGAGGGTAAGGATAATTATGCAAATATTCAGGGTCCCAAAGCTTAAGTAGCTCAGTAGCTCTCTGGTACAGCCAGTTCAGAGATTAACAGACTCCGTGAATGGGTAAGGAAACTACACATGGCAATGGAGTGGGAACACTGAGGGCAACTCTGTAGTGCCCTTGAATGAGTCTTCTGCCTGGTATTTCCAGTTTCTTTGATGAGGGAGTACCCTAACCAGCCAACCTGTGAAGTCCCACCATGCAGGAGCTCTTAACCCAGAGTCCACAGATCCCTATTGGATAGATGGATGAACTTCAGGGAGGTCCATGAATTCCCTGAAAATTCATGCAGTTTTGTATCTAATACACATTTTTCTGAGGAGAGGGTTTGTGACTTTTGTCAAACTCTCAAAGGTGTCAGTGACAAATATGATGAAAAATACTATTGTCTTTCTTAGGAAGAAGTAAGGAAGAAAGCAAAAAAAGTATCTAAAAGTCATTCTGGACCCCAGTTTTAAGAAGGGGCAGGGGGTTTCCACCCCCAAGCAATTCTTAGCAGCTGATGTCCTACAATTCAACTCAATTCCAGAGACAGCATGAAAGATTCCACAGGTTAAAGACTCAGTCTCACTAGACTGCCCTCCACTTTAGATACCAATTACTCCAGGTTGTCACTCAGGCTTCTGACTGACCAGCTATAGAGCAGAAGTTCCAACAATTCCTTGCCCCCCGCCCCTTCTTGGGTTCAATTAATTTGCTAGAGCTGCTCACAGAACTCAAAGAAACATTTTGCTTACTGGATCACTGGTGTATTATAAAAGGGTATAACTCAGGAATAGCCAGATGGAAGAAATATATACGACAGGGTGTAGGGAAATGCTATGGAGTTTCCATGCCCTCTCCAGGTGCACCACTCCCCAAATCTACACACATTAACCAACCCAGAAGCTGTCCAAACCCTGTCCCGTTAGGACTTTATGAAGGCTTCATTATGTAGACATGTTTCATGAAATCATTGGCCATTGGTGATTGATTTAATCTCCCCTCCCAGGAAATCAGACCAAATACTATGACAAAAGATGCTCTCATTGCTCTTACTGCCCAGGAAATTCCAAGTGGGTTGGTAGCTCTGAGCTAAGAATTATGAAGGAAGACCAAACATATATTGGTCATCTAAATGACCAAAATATATTTCTCATAAAATCACAATATCACAGCATCAGAAAAAAACAGTATATCTAACTTGAAAATGCCTTTTCAAGGGTAGAACAATGCCATTTTTCTAGGAAGTTGGTTTGAATGTTGAGATCAGTACTCAAAAAAAAAAAAAAAATGAGTAATTGACAACTGTAGGATCAGAAATGAGTAATGATGCTTGCCCATGAAGGGGCTACTTTGCCCACTATTACCATATATTACATTGAGTTATTGATTGCAAAGTTCTGGAAATAGTCATTGATAAAGAAGCTGGTATTACCACATGGTTTGAGTTAAATTTGTGCTCGATGGCTATATGAGTGCAGGCAGCACAATGAAATTGGAAAAGGCTGAGATGCACCAGTTGTTTAAAATACTATTTCCTTTGAACCAAATTTTAGATGTATTAAAATAATTATAACCAAACTCAACAGGGAGACAACCATAGCATTGCTAATTCCATCTCTTACCACATTGCTTTTGGCATATATAATTGCACTCACATAAAACAAAACAAACAAAAAAAACCCCACACAAGTTTAAAGAAAAATATGAGTAAAAGCAAATATGCAAATTTCTAGTTCTGAGCCACCAATCCTATGGACTAAAACTTGGCAAACAAGTGTCTTCTCTTTAGAGAAGTACTTATTCTCAAATTTGAAAATGATAAGTTTATTGTCAAAGATGAAGTTTGGCATTCTGTTAATGTTTTAATTTTTTTTAAGTGTGGTCCTACATTTGAAACTTCTTATATGACCTTTGTATGTCCTCTAAGTAGGACATCATTATGCAGTAATAATAGTGTTACATCTTTAGCTTTCTCCCATTTTCCTCTGAAGATTATTCTCCCTTTCCAATTCTGTGGAGTTGAGATTGCCATGTCTTTGAGGGTGTTTTTCATGAGATTGTTTTCCCTTGAGTACTTACTGCAACATAATACCAAATGCTGAGGGAATCCGAAGCATAAAATACTGGCACCATCAGTTTCAAATATAAAACACTACCCTAGGCAACGGAGCTTCATTGTTACTTACCCTTCACCCCATGTCTGCCTATTTAAACTCGATCCATCTTTCAAAACTTCAAACCAATGCAGCCTCCCGTAAAGACCTAAACCCAGTCCCTTTCTCCTCTGAACTCTGTAGGAAGTTGATCATGGAGTTAATTAGTTTCCAATACATAGCTTCATGGCATTAATTGTTTATACTTTTAAACTTTATTATTTTCCTTTTGTTTAAGAAGGTAGTAAGTTATTTAAGGGTGTATTCCATTTCTTTGTGTCTTCAGTGACAACCAAAACAAGACATATTCAGCAGTTTACACCAACAAAGGAAGCCCCTTTTGCTCTCTTCTGAAGGTTTGAGGCTTTCGTAGGTTGCTATTCCCAGCCCCCTCTTGCCCCCTGCCTCCCAAACAGCAGAGCTCTGGACGTTCACAATTGTTGGTCATGATTCAGTGTCACTGATGATAAGACCAGTACGATTACAGGCAACAATGGTCTTAACCTTTAGGAAAAGGATGAGTTTGGGGAGTAAAAGATTTGTAAGTAATTGACCAAAGTATATGTAACTTTTGGCCTCAGAAGAGCAACAGTTTTTGAGAGGTCTGGTAGGAGGATAAGTACTCTTAATGCTGATTTGGTAACATTTAAATAATGGGTCATACAGTTCCTCAGTCAGCTACAAGCCAGGGTAAATTAGATGATAATTAGGGCAAATAACGGGAGTTTGAGAAAAAAAAAAAACAAGAAAGTTGGGGATACTGAATCCTCAATATAGACAAGAAAAATAGGGAATGAATAGGGAAGAGTACTCGTTAAATGCAATGCGATGAGATAGAATCAAAATAAGTTTGAGCACTACCCATGGGGGAAGTACCCAATGGTATATGCTGTTAACTTTAAGCAGAGCAAAGAGCAATTTTGTTTAAGATAAAAAAATAAGTTTATTTGGTAATAACAGAGGAATTGCAATTCAGGACAAGCAAACTATGGTGAACCATAGGCAAGTCCAAAAAGAAGAAGGGAAGGTCAGCTTTTATTATGTTTTCAGAGGAAATTGGGGAGGGTTGCTTTCAACAAAGTTTTTGGAGAAGACAAGAGTTTGAGGTTGTGACAGTTTCTCATTGACTGCAAGTGGTAGTCAGTGCATTGTTGCTGGGGCAGGAATGGATCTTTTTTTTTTAAGATTTTATATATTTGACAGAGACACAGCAAGAGAGGGAACACAAGCAGGGGGAGTGGGAGAGGGAGAGAAGCAGACTTCCTGCCAAGCAGTGAGCCCGATGCGGGGCTCGATCCCAGGACCCCGGGATCATGACCTGAGCCGAAGGCAGACACTTAATGACTTAGCCACCCAGGCGCCCCATGGATCTTCCTTCCTTTTCTGAAAAGTGGGAGATAAAATTCCTGTGAAAAATGTCTTCCCATGTTGAAATACAGTTGACCCTTGAACAACATAAGGGTTAGGGGAGCTAACCCCTTATTTCTTGGCTCCTTGCCACCCTTACCTTAGCTCTTAGTGGTAAGCACTGCTCTTTGTTCTACCCATAGTCAGCTTCAGTGAAACTAAACATCCGAGGGTCCCCTGACCATTGGAGGTAAATGCTTACGGACCAGAGAGGAGCAAAGGATCAGGTCTCAGACCCTTCTTCCCTTCCCTTCCTCCCCCAGTCTCAAAAGCCAGGAGGTTAAGGCTTTCTGTAGTCTACAGAGTGTTTCTAAGGCATATCTTAAAGCATGTAGGCTTTCACAGCAAGGGTAGTGGGGAAAAAAACTGAAAAATGTGAATCTGGACTGGGGCAAATCTGGGATTATTAGAATTTGAATGTCAGTGTACACAATTCCCTAATCTATTTCCTCTCCACCTTTTAGAAAATCCTTAGCCCATGAACTAGCTGTCCTCACCACCTTACTCAGATCTTTGGCATCCATCCTCTTAGGACTGACTCCTAAGACTCAGGACCTGACCAAGAGAACAGACCAGCGGGGTCACTGCCTGCAAATATCTCTGAGTTCTTTTTCACACATCCTGTTTTGCTGGGTGTTTGCACACATGCACTTTTGAACAGTATCCAGAAACTTGAAAATGAAGAAACTGAATGTTCCTGCCAAAAAGAACACAGACACTCTCTCTTTTAAAGTAGTTTGGTGTCCTGGTATGGTCAATATATGGGAGCTAGGAAATACTGAAAAGAAAATGTATGGTTAGGAATTACTATGTGTTCTAAATTTCTTAGAGTACATATGGAAGGAATCCTTTGACTCCCTTCCACTCTGGCTTGACCTAAGTGACACTAAGGTCCTTGGACCTTGTAGGAGATGTTCTGGGAACCGAACCAGTGTGCTGCAGTGGTTAGTCATCATTACTCATTTAACTTGGTGAGACAGGTTTCTCTGGATCAATAAAAAACATGATTTTCAAAATGATATGTCACAAACAGTTGTGAAGTAACACATTAAATGTTTAATTATAATGAGGTACTGAATTTTGTGATTTTTGGGTTTTATAAATTAAAGGAAATTCAAGGTTATTCCTATAATAACATTACTTGCCCTCACACACATTTCCTCCTAGTTTCTTGAGTAGGCAAAAAAGGGTGGGGGGTGTTGAAGCCAACACAAAGACTGCTGGTAACCACCAGCCTCTCAGATTTATGCATCAACAAGTAAACTGGGCACAACAGAACTTATGTGCCCCCTTATTGATCAAGTCGAGTGTTAGAGCTTTCAAAAAGCTTGAAAATCACTAATCTAAAGGCAAAAGAGCAACATAGTAATGATTAAGACATAGGTACAAAGTACAACTCTGCCTTTTATTTGTTTGACCTTGGGACTTATTTAAGCTGCTTAAACCAGTTTCCTTATTCATTTTTATGGTAATGGAGGTAATTATGAGGATTAGATGAGATAGTAAACATAAAATAGGATTAACACAATACATAGCAAATAATAATTGTTAATATTATTTGTTCATACTAACAACATTCAGTAGCTCCAGATCACAAAGGTTTTCCCCAAAGATTTTCCATGAGTTGGAGAAGAGAACTCTGATAATCAGAGTTTTATTTCCTAGCAGCAGACCTCTCAGGGTGCCTGGCTAGTAATTCATGCTGCCAGCAACTGCTACAGAAGGCCTTTAAGAAATCTCTGTACTGCTGTTTGGGGCTCTAAAGGCCCCCAAACTCTACTCATCTCTTTAAAGTCGAAAGTTTTGGACTCCAGACACAAAAACGTCAGAAAGGGCCCTTTATTCTTTGCTAATTATACTTAATGTCTCTTTTACTTCCTTGTGGCTCAGACCCTCCTGGGTTGTGGAGACCATTGTTTAGGTCTTTTTCCCTCTCTCCCACTATGCTTTTCTTCCTTCCTGTTGCCTTTCTCGTTTTTCCCATGGAGGGCCATATGTTGAAAGGCTTGTTGTACACAATTCATCAGGTCAGTTAAAACTTCTTGCACATTTTTACTCTCCGTCAATAGGAAAAAACTAAACAATGAAGCAAATAACTGCTTTATATTTAAAAACTCACAGGGTAGACACCTGAGACCTTCTACTTGTATAGATTGCTTATTTGCCCAACTTTTGCTTCAACAAAAACATTTTGCCAGTTGCAGGAACCAGCACGGGCCTGTAGCGGTCAAGCCAGAATGCTTTACCCTGAGCTCTAGCTCTTACAGGAAATCCCTAAATGAGTAACAAGGATCAAGCAAATAGCTTTGAGAGAGATGGGGCTTAGGGTAACTGTTAGTAATCTATACTCAATAGTTCACTGGTTTAATCGAATTATTTTTTAGCGCCTAGGGGAAATGAACTGAATGGAGATATTTTGAGAGGTGAGTAGAGGAAGAGGTGATGATAGTTCTACAAGGAGCAGAGTGGAGGCTTTGAACACCTGCATGGTCAAAGAAAGGGAAGTGCTTGGAGTGGAAGGGCTGCTGGGAAAGAGATCGGAAACCACAGAGACCATTTTAGAAGAGAGTTTCATAATGTTCAGCTCAAAATGTTGGCTTCCATCAGGCAAAAAATAGAATGACACTTTGTAACTCTGAAAGCCACTCTGTATTACACATGTCAGAATCAGTATTCTGTTTTCTCAGAAAGTAGTTCTCAAAGCTTTTCATATTCAGGTTCATACTTACTTGGAAATACATCTGCAGTATTGCATCTTAAGGATTCGAAGTTGTCTGCAGCCTCTCTGAAGGTCCTCAAGCATTTGGTCAGTAAGCAGGATACAACCAGAAATATCCAAAATGTGCAAGTAATGGCATTTTGCCGATAACATCTCCATTGCGGAGTCTGTAATCTGAACACACAGCCAAAGTACTGATTATTCCGATGAACTCCATCCTAGGGAAGAATTGTGTACTAATTGACTTGGGCTGCTGTAACAAAATGCCACAGACTGGATAGTTTAAACAACAGACATTTGTTTCTCACAGTTCTAGAAGCTGAGAAGTCCAAGATTAGGTTACTCACAGACTGTCTGGTGAGGACCCTCTTCCTGGTTTGCAGATGGCTACTTTCTTGCTATATCTTCACAGGGCAGAGTGAGAGCTCTACTTTCTTCCTATTCTTATAAGGACAGTAATCCATCATGGTGGCTCTACAATCATGACCTCAATCTACACTTAATTACCTCCCAAAAGCCTTACCTCCCGATCCTATCACATTGAGAATGAGGGTTTCAACATATGAATGGGTGGGGGGCAAAAATTCAGTCCATAACAAACAGAATCAAAACTCTTGCCAGCTTGTCACGTGATGGGCCTATAACTCACATTAGTGATTTGACTGTTTCCAGAACAGTAAAATTATGGTTCGGGTAGCACCAGTAGACTTTGTGATCTTGCTGTTATTTTCATTTGAGAGTTCTCTATTTTGGATGGGTGATGTCATCAAAATTTCCTTAGTAATACCCGTCACACCAATGTGAACAACTTATGAAATGCTGCCATAGTGGGATTTGGCTTTACCCTCAAATCCACTCTAAGGCATCATCAATTTAGAAACATAGGTTTAATAATATAACATGTTACAAGACTATAAAAAATATATATACCCTGAAGTTAACCTGCAGACAAGGTCAGATTGCTCTGAGAAGGAATGTGGACATCTCTAATGGTTTGTGTGGAGAGTAATATGGTTCTGGAAAGGGACAAGTAGGTAGACTGATGTTTGTAGGCGGGGAAAGAGAGAGAAGAAGCCACAGAGGCTACATGAATCATGATTCTTACTCTGAGAAATTCTGCTGAGGGTTCCAGCGTCTTGAGAGTTTGCCCAGATGCTCTGCAGAGATAATTCAACTTCACTTCTTAGATTATTTTACTTACTCAGGGTCTAGCTTTTGAATTCATAGCTGAACTGAGCCTTGCTGTAGAATCAATGAGATCACTTTCCTCAAAGGAATTTTTTTCCAACTGGATTTAATTTCTCATTTTAAATGTTTGAACATTCTAAAAAACATGCCATGAGGCTTGGCTCTTGTTTTTAATATAAAGTTGAGAGAATTATGCAGAAAACCCTTCAGTTTGAAATGTACACTTTCTAAGTTTGGAAAAATAGATGTTGTCATTGTCTAAGCATGGCCTGTTTTCAGAACATGCTCAGGACCAAGGTTGAACATTGTGCCTGATTCTCATAAAAATGCCTTCAGACATTCCTGCCATACTATGTTGGTCTCTGAGGATCTGATGTAATTGAAAAGAAACAGGAGAAAAAAAAAAAGCCCTCAGAACTGTAGAGACAAAGAAAGACCGTGAGAGGATAGAAAAGTCCAGGACAGGTAGAGTTCAGAGAGCTAGGTTTTATTGATTCTGAAGGAGTGAAAAAGGAGCCTGACATTTCCCACAGATCAGAAGCTCAAGATGTTCAATGACTGAACTGACGTTGTTGGGACTTAATGGGGCTGTAAACTCGAGGTGCGGGTGACTGGCTAAATTCTTAACTCCCAGATACAAGGTCCTAATATCCTACTGAGCAGAGATTGTTATTCCCATTTTAGTGCTGGGTAAGGTGGGGTCCTAGTACTAGGTACTGAACTTGGAGGGGAGCCGGTTACAAGGAAGAGCTGGCCTTCCAGCAGATGGATAAGGTGACCATTCAAGATGGACTCGTGGGCTTTGAGAAACCTAGCCTAGGATGATGAGTCAGAAACTAATGTGTTTTATAGCTCATCAAAACCAGTGTAGGTGGAAATATAACACTATGTGTCAACTATATTGGAATTTAAAGTAAAATAAGATTTAATTTTAAAAAACAATGTAGGTGGACTATATTAAACTGGACCCATAGCCTTATGATTTCTCAATGAAGAGTATTCCAATTGGCCCAAATTATGGTCACCACATCTTCTGAATCAGGATACTTACTTGACTCACAGAGATAGTAAAGTTAAACCCTTCTTCTCTCTTACATTGAGGTTCTGGAATAATCTACTCCCCTTCCCTTTTTTCACCCTAGATCTTTGATATAGGGTGATTTGTTTTATAATATCTTATTTGTGTAAAATCCTCCTTAGTTTCTAGGCTGCAAGACAGTATCCACTGCTCAGTTTACAGAAGGAGCTTCTCCTTACCAAAAAGCAAAAACAACAACATAACAACAACAACAAAAAACCCAAAATCAAACAAACAAAAAATCCTCTGTCCCAATTCCTATTCTCAGTGGAGTCTGTACTTCTCTCATTCTCCTACTTTTTCCCCTAATTAGTAGAGCCACTAAAAAGCCCATTCCCCATCTGTGCCTGCTTTATGGCCAGGGTAATTCCCAGGGAGCCATGTGTTGTCCATGTGTCTATGTGTCTGTGTGCAATGAAAACAAGAACTCTGCAGTGTCCACGGTCAGTGCTGCTAAGTGTGCTTAGTTCCTTGACCCACTTCTAGAACCATATGATGGTGACCAGAAAGATATTTCGTTTCTCTAGTTCTTTATTATTTTTTTTTAAGATTTTATTTATTTGACAGAGAGAGAGAGCACAAACAGGGGGAATGGCAGGCAGAGGGAGAGGGAGAAGCAGGCTCCCCGCTGAGCAGGGAGCCTGACATGGGGCTCGATCCCAGGACCACAAGATCATGACCTGAGCCAAAGGCAGATGCTTAACCGACTGAGCCATCCAGGTGCCCCAGTTTCTCTTGTTCTAAACAAGTACATTATTAAGGGGCACCTGGGTGGCTCAGTTGGTTAAGCTACTGCCTACAGCTTGGGTCATGATCCCGGAGTCCTGGGATCGAGCCCCGCATCGTGCTCTCCGCTCAGTGGTGAGTCTGTTTCTCCCTCTCCAGAGCTCTGTTATCTCTCTCGCTTTCAAGCTCTCTCAAATAAATAAAATCTTAAAAAAAACAAAAACAAAACAAGTCCATTATTAAACAGAATTTTGCTGTGAACTTTCTAGGTTAATTTTGTCACAGTTTACCACATCCTTTCCCCCACTGCCTCCTCTTCCTTACTACAGTACAAATAACTGTGGAGGAATCAGGCTGTTCTAGCTTCACTCTCCTAATCCACTCACCACACTAAACTAAACAGCCGAGAAGCTGAATTTTTAGACTAGCTAGAACGTAGGGCATCTTGAGAGTTTGACGCTTTACTAGAAAGAAGCCCATCAGTGTGCACAACAGAAGACAACACGGTTGTTCATGGTCTTGTAATTTCTGAGGATCTTTTTAAAAAGACTCTTTCAGGGGCGCCTGGGTGGCTCAGTCATTAAGCGTCTGCCTTTGGCTCAGGTCATGATCCCACGGTCCTGGGATTGAGCCCTGCATCAGGCTTCCCACTGGGCGGGGAGTCTGCTTCTCCCTCTCTCACTACCCCTGCTTGTGTTCCCTGTCTCTCTGTCTCTCTCTCTCTGTCAAATAAATAAATAAAATCTTTTAAAAAAAAAGATTTTTTCATTTTCTTCCCTCTGCATATTTTTCTTCCTCCAAGTTTTTTCTATTAATTTGTTTTGGTCTTTATCTTCCACTTCAGAGGCTTTTCTGTTATGTCTGGTAATCCTTGACTGTCTGCCATTTATCAATAGCAAAAGGGCTAAACCCTGATTAGAAGGTCTGAGTGCATGATGTGGGGCTTCTCTACCTAAAGTTTCAATGGTTAGATGGATTATTAGTTGATAAACCCCCAAACGTCAATATTTTTCTGTCTTTCATCCTGTGCTAGTTACAGTCTCCAGAAAAGAGGCTTTCAGTCTCCTGCCTGGAGGGAAAGATCTGAAAGCCACATTCTGGATGGGCTGTGTTGGAAGAATGCTTGAGTGTCTCTGCATTTGGCATTCAGTCACTTAATTCCTGCTTTCACTTTTGGACTCAAACTCTCAATTATACATTGTATCTCCCAGCCCAGCAACCTTCTGTTTCTTAGTTTTTTTTTTTTTAAGATATATTCATTCATTTACAGAGAGAGAGAGAGAGCATGGGCACGTACATGAGTGGGGGTAGGAGCAGAGGGAGAGAATCTTCAAGCAGACTCCCCACTGAGTGCTGAGCCTGATACCTCAACCCATGAGATCATGACCTGAGCCAAAACCAAGACCTGAACACTTAATCAACTGAGCCACCCAGGTGTACCCCAGCAACCCTCTGTTTTTACTATCTGTAGAACAAGTAGTAGAACGATTTTGCCCCCCCAGAGGACATTTGGCAATATCTGGAGACACTTTTCCTTATCATGATAAGGGGGTGTGGGGGACCAGGTGCTATGGACACATACTGGGAGAGGGCAAGGATGCTGTTAAGCATTCTACAGGGCACAGAATAACCCCCACTACAAAAAATTATCTCATCCAAAATATCAATAATGCCAGGGTTGAGAAATCTGGGAAATCTAGGAAATAAATATCCAACCTTTTGGTGAAGGTGGGGAAGGGCAGGTGCCCAGGGGTGTAAAGTAGGGGAGGAAATCTAGGGATCTGTCTGTACTTCTCAATAACTTTTAACCCAGTCTTCTTCAGTTTAGCCACCCTCTTAACTGAGTTCCAGTGCTAAACAGTGCTACAAATTTGAAGATCATGATATAAATCAATTTCCGCCCCCCGCCGCCCTCCCCCCCCAGCTTTCTCTACTGTTGGCTTAGGAGTCAAAGCTATCTTTGGTCTGCTAAATTAGTTCATCTATTTTCAAGCTTCCAAAATTTTCTTGCTCTTGTCTCCTCTCCTGTTTTCCTTATCAGCATGGGCCCTCACCCTTCTGCAGTTCTGTAGGGTTTCAAAAGGGAACAAAATTTTATGTGTATATTCAATCTGCCATATTAATCCAGAATCAGAGATCTCTGTTTCTTGACATGGAGATATGTCCATAGTGTATTAAGAGAAAAGAAAATAGGCTACGATGTGTTTTGGAAAGTGTGATTCTATCCTTAAAAAAAAAAAAAAAGACAAAACACAAATCTTCTGTAACTATTTCTAATCTCTGTGTACATAGAAAAATATTCTAGAAGATTAAGTATAAAATGCCAACAATGGTTATGTCTGGATGGTAGTATGACAACAGATTTTTACTTTCTTCTTTTTGTTTTTTATATGTAGTCCAAAGATTTTACAATAAGCATGTATTTCTTTTATAAACAGATGTCAGAAAAATTATCAGACACTGGAAATAAGACAAAAGATGATTTTATGTCTTTTCAGTGTCATACTGGAACATTGTTTAACAGGCCAGAGGAATTTTATAAGGAATTATGCCATACTAATTACTATTGACTAGGGCCCAAACTCAGTGAAGTTACATGTTGTAACTTGTTATATTTTTGTCCAAGAGAAATGTAAATTATTTCTATCTGGTAGAAACTATAACTCCAAAGTTATGGACTTACTACTTTAGAGGACATTAGCCAGTTTTGGGTCTAACCTAACAATCATATTCCAACATTCTTTTTCTTCAGTTCCTATAAATACTCAGTTTGATCAAATGTTCTATGAGCTGGTTTTACCATTTTGCTGATTTTCACATTAATGAATTAAATAAATCTTTGGCACATTTTCATATTTGAATAAGAATTTTTTTAACTTTTTGAATATTCTACTTTGAAACAAATGAAATCATAAAGCTATTTCCAGTTTGGGGAAAGGGGAAAAAATGTAATGAATACCTCAGACATAATGAAGAAAACGCGTTCTATGATGCGTCTAACGCCTGACTGCTACCCTACCTGGGTTCTTTGTCCGTGCTTCAGCTGGACATGTCTAAACTCTGACTCCTGCACGTACCTTTGGACAGCCAGCAATGCTGAGAGATGTGAGGTGAATGCAATAAATGGCCAGTGCTTTAATAATCTCATCTGTCAGCTGGGGGCAATAAGAGACATCCAAGTGTTCTAAGATCAGTGAGCCTTTGCAGAATGCCTACAAGAAATTCCAAAGTCAGAGGGGTTTTTTTCTCTTTGCTACCCTTACCCATAGCTGCTTACTTAGTATGCATTTCAGTGCCTGAAATAGAGATGTGTTACATCTTGCTGGGGGGAAAAAAAGCATTACATCCAATTTTTTTTTTTAAACAAAAGACATTCACACACCAGCTTAAGAGCTTAGTAATATTCATATTCCTGGTTAACAGAATTTGCTTTTCCTGAATTTAGTGCTAATAAGATTTTACCCAGGTGGTTATTAGAGTTATTATTAGAGTTACATTCAGCCAAATGACTGGAGGGAAAAGAATCTGGAAGGGAGAATTAGATGTGAGACACTCTGGGGTTGATGGTGTTCATGTAATGGAAAGACCACTGTCTTTGGAATCAGGTAGACCTGAGTTTTAATTTCATTTCCACCACTGATTAGCTCTGAAACCTTAGCAAATCGCTTCATCTTTCTGAGCCTCAGTTTCTTCTTTTTTAAATCAGGGAAAATAATATCTACCCTCTAGCATTGTTCTGAATACCAAAATGTTCATCCGAAATTTCTAGGGCTGGCAAAGGCCTGGAAATCACTGGAAATTCTTCCCTTTACCTTAGTAATTCTTAATTTTCATTTCCACTTTTCAGTAAAAAACAAGAACTTTGTGAGAAGAATCCATGAGGAAATAACATTCAAGATTTTACAACCCAGCAGTTATACAAAAACAAAATGATCCACAAAAGTAAACCTAATAGTAGTTGTAAAAATATCCTAAGTCAAGATGAGTAGGAATTGGAAACCATGACCAACTCAAGATATACTAATATTGTACTTATAAAAGTCCCTCCCCCAAGTTATAAAAATTAGAAATTATCAACATGTGCTCAGTCACTCTAGAGGTTTTGCCTCATTGAGAAGCGGTTCAAATTCTTAGAATACTAAAGTAGAGACCTCAGTAAATGAAAGTTTACCATTAATTTTAGTTATAAAGATTAGATTTTAGTAACTAGTGAGTTACTAGTAAGGCATTGTTTATTTATATGTAAAAATGGATGTCAAATAGACTACATGTCATTTTCCTCTCAGAACTGAGGTAAGGACCTGGGCTGTTGGATCACTTGATGGCCATCAGGATGACTCCAGAGGTTAAGACTACCAGGGGGCTTCCCTCCCACTGAGTATGCTAATTTCCCATTGTTTTTTAGCCCTAAGGACGACTGGAAAGAACGAGTTAGCCCACTATTTTCCTTAGCAAGTTAGTAAAAGAGGGAAAATTTCCAGGAGAGGCAGTTTAGCATAGGAGGCAAAAGATAGTACTAAAAGATATTGGTGATTTAACCCTCAATCACTATCTTTTCCTGACCACAATAATCAACAGTGATTCCTCTTTCCTCTGACCTCATGAGGAATCTTTTTCAATTGATTGAGCAGTTACAGTACTTGACTTATTCCTGTATTGTGGCTAACTTTGTACAAAGATCTATCTTCTCTAGCAACTAAGTGGTGTCAAAAATTGGAGGGGGCAGCTTGTCAGGAGATAGTGAGGTCCCTGTTATTGGAGATAACCAAGTATAGAGGGCACACCCAGTGGTGGTACAGAGGTGAATCTGGCTTTGAAGAATTGGAATTATTGGTCTTGAATCTCAGCTTGGAGATTCAACAAGTTTTTCAATGCAAATGCAGGAAGTTTCTCAGAGGTATTGTGTGGAAGTCTACTAGCTTTTTTTGTTTGTTTGTTTCAGAGGTAGAATTTAGTGATTCATCAGTTGCATATAACACCCAGTGTTCGTTACATCAAGTGCCCTCCTTAAGCCCATCACCCAATTATCCCTCCCCCCCCAACCCCACTCCAGCAATCCTCAGTTTGTTTCCTAGAGTTCAGCCTCTCTTACGGTTTGCCTCCCTCTCAATTTTCATCTTATTTTATTTTTCCTTACCTTCCCCTATGTTCATCTGTTTTGTTTCTTAAATTCCACATATGAGTGAAATCATATGGTATTTGTCTTTCTCTGAGTGACTTATTTCACTTAGCATAACCTCTAGTTCCATCCATGTCCTTGCAAATGGCAAGATTTCATTCCTCTTGATGGCTGAGTAATATTCCATCTTCTTTATCCATTCATCTGTCAGTGGACATCTGGGCTCTTTCCATAGTTTGGCTATTGTGGACATTGCTGCTATAAACATCAGGGTGCATGTGCCCCTTCAAATCACTATGTTTGCATCCTTTGGATAAATACCTAGTAGTGAAATTGCTGGGTCGTAGGGTAGTTCTATTATTAACTTCTTGAGGAAACCCCCCTGTTTTCCAGAGTGGTTGCACCAGCTTGCATTCCCACCCGCAGTGTAGGAGGGTTCCCCTTTCTCCGCATCCTCGCCAGCATCTGTTGTTTCTTGCCTTGTTAATTTTTCTGCTAGCTTTTTATACCCCCTTCACAAGCATCATATTTATAATTCGGTAGGTTCTCAATGTATATTAGTTGCTTGGTCCATCCTTTATAAGTGTCTTCAAGAATACAAAGAATTCGGTTTTGTTTTGTTTTTTATAAAAATTCTGTTATAATAATATAGGAATTCTCATGTCACAAGGAATAGGGTAACATTGCTTTCTACTTGGAGAATGGACAGAGTCCAGAGAGCCAGAGAAAATCTAAAGCAAGAAGGAATATTTAAACTAAGAATAATTTATTAAAAGATGAAGTGAGCTTTAAAGGGAGATTCAAGGTACTTAGTGTCTGAAAACCCTTAGAGTTACATGTTACATCTGTCAATGTTTTGGACTGCTTGAATCACTTCTGCTTTAAGCCTTTAAAAACAAAACAAAACAAAACCTCTAATATTCTTTGAAGTTGAACTTTCTCAGAGGTTTTAAAATTAAAGAATAACTTATAAAAACATATTAGGAGGTCTATGATATATTCATGGTAGCATTCTCATCCATGGAAAATCTGAGGCACAAAGATTGGTCTCAGGCTTTATGCTTGGCATAAGTCAGTGCAGATCCGAGAAGTAAGTCAGAACTTCTCTTTATAATTCATATTTTCCTTTAGAGACATGTAAGTCATAAGTAACTTAAGTCTGCAGGCATGTTTCAATATAATCACTCATGAAATTCCATTTCTCCCTTACAGATAAGATTATTTTATGCTTTTCTGGCTCCAGTGATGCAGATTCTTACATATATGAGTGCTGTTGATTTTCTTGTTTTGGAAAATGTCAGACTAAGCTTTCTCCAAGACAAAATCTTTTGTAGTGAAGGTGGGGAGAAAACACAAACATTATCAAGTTTGGCTCCCAACCCCCATATCAACCAGTTTTGCTGTGGTTAACAATTTTGAAGTAAACTTCCAAATGTCTTAGTGAGTTAAATCATTTCTTTTCGGTATCTCCTGAGCTGAGTCACAGTGTGGGAAGGCTGAATGACCACATTCCTCAATTGGGTATGTAGAGGAAACAGAGTCTCACTGACATTTTACTGACTGTCACAATGACGGCTTCTGCCAAAATCCTGATTTAGACCCCCTCAATAAGGTGGCAGCTCTCAGCCTCAAGAACGCTCCCCTCGTGGTGCATACCCATCTCTTGACTATTTACCTCATTAGGTTCTGATTCATTCTACTACTAAGTTTTGTGGGGTTTTTTTTTGTTTGTTTGTTGCTTGTTGGTTGTTTTTTGTTTTTGTTTTTGTTTTTGTTTTTTGCCTATTGATAATCTTGCGAAAATTTTGTACTGTCAAGAACAATTTTCACTAATGAAGACTATTTTTGGCTGTTGCAAAGGCTAAAATACAACTTCCACAGTTATGTTATAAACTGGATTTAAACCTACAGTCTCTTGGGCATCATGTATCCCACTGAAGATAGCCTTAGTCCCACTAGGCATCAGAACAGGTGGGGGTAGCTGTGGCCTGGGCACACCGAGCTGGGAAATCTGGGCACTGCCACCAAAACCGAACTCTATAAAGCCTCACCTCCTAGTGAGATGCCTCTCCTGTTCCCACCCTCCCTGCCAGGGAAACCAGACCGAGCAAGGCTTAGCTAAGGCATACTTCTTTTAAATATGGAGGGGATTCATAAAGGGGAAAGGCCAAAGCCCCAAACAGGCATTTCCAAAGATACTTTCATGATGCAATTTTTTATCTAATTACATGGTGATTTGGGAGATAAGCTTTGGCTTCAAGCCAGCTCAAATGTGGCTTACTCCACCAACTTTTCCCCAATTCCTTCCTCTGGACGAAATACCTCTTCCAAATCCCTACAGTGTTTAATTTTTTTGTCTTTCTGACTTTCCACTTGTATTATATAGCTATTCATATAATTGTTTTATCTTCTGCATTGACTATAGCTTCTTGAGAGCAGAATCCATGTCTGGCATATTTTTGTGGCCTCAACATCTAGGTGCAAAAGAGGTTCAAGATGAGAGAATGTCCAAAGGGAATGGAAAGTGCCTCGTAGCATAGGAGACAGGAAAATGAGCTCCCATAGATTGCTCTCAGGACGCGAAGTCCAGTCCTTCCTCACACCCTGCTTAATAACTGCAGTTACAAAGATGGTTAAGAGCGCAGAGTCTGGGGCCCACTGGCCTGAGTTCATATCCTGCCATTTAGAAGTTCTGTGTCTCTGGATAAATTACCCAACCTCTCAATTCTTCAATGATCTCATTTGCAACAGAGGAATAACATGGTAACTTAATATGGCACCTACTTCAGAGATTTGTTGGGAGGATAAAGTGAGTTAATATGAATAAAGCAACTGAAGAGTAGATGGCACATGGTAAGCAGTCAGTAAATAGTAACTAGTACTATTATTTGTATTCTGCTTCTCTTGTACTCTTCTGCTCTATGGTACGATTGCCAAATTTTTTAAATCATACACATCATAGTAAAAATATTTTAAGCATGCACTTTCAATAAATGTGTATTAATATACTTATAAATTATATAGACATACAACTATTCAAATATATATTATATTTAAAAACAAATATATATTACCTTACAAATGTATAGCATATGGATCTTATATATGATATATCATATCATATAAAAATAAAATAAGACAAAAATAACTCTAAATAGAACTTCTAATATTTTCTTGTCACACTGAAATAGATTGTCTTGTTCATTTACCAAAGTAAATGTTTTCTCTGGAGACGCCTTTGGTTGTCAGTAGACCTTGATTACCTACTAGCTGCATAGACCCCGGGGTATTTGGTATTATTGGTATATTAAAGGGATTACTTTTAAAATGTAAAATGTGACAAGTACATAAAGAGAGGTCAAATGTGGAGGAAGTTAAAGAACAGAAAGGGCAAGCAATCACAGAGAATGTATATTGGAAAGAAGACCTGGAAAAGAACAAAACAAAATATCTTTGAATTAGAATTTGTAATTAGAGTTTGTGGGGAAAAAATTCCAGAACAGTTTCAGGTTTTAGACTTTATCTCCAAAATAAAAATAGGCCAGGATTGGACTAACCAAAGGTCAATCAGGTATTTCTCTTGTGGCCTGTAGGAGAACCTACACTTTCTCTATTTTTCTAAGATAAGTAAAATAAAATGGGTGCTCAGTGGCCTCCTCCAGGGGCTTCTATGGGACAAAAAGGGCATAGAAAAATTATTTAAGCTATAATAATCAGCCTGAAAGAGTTGATAGGCTCCTTTTGCACAGCCAGCCACTCCAATTGTTCTCTTTCTCATTCTTTCCCAAGAAAATGGCAACTCAGAACTTTTACTCCAAGGACAAAGTCATGCTGTCCTCTTGTGAATTCTTCCATTTAAAGATCTCTAGGAAATAATGAGTTCATGAGCCATCAGTGCTGCTTTGATTTCCCATTTGGGGGCATAATGGAATAAGAGATGATGTAATCAAGGGAGGTTACTGGTTTAGCAGAAAACTTAGAGGGCCTGAAGTTGTGTCAGGGTGACCTTGAGGAAGTTACTCAACCTCAAGTTTCCTCACCTATAAGAGAATGAAAACAACTGTCTCACAAGCTTACTGGAAGATGAAAAGAAATTGTGTACTCCAAAAGCACTTGACAGACATAACACTGTTGACAAATGCTGGCTTTTGTCTCTCAGGAGTGGAACCGGAGAGGTCCTGGAACAGGACCATTAAGACCCAGGAATATACCCTCACAACATCTTCCACATGTTGAAGGCTTTGGGATGAGGAAATATCATGTGCAAAATTTAACTGAAGTTAATAGAGAGGGTAATTAGAAGTCATAACATGGAAAAATCATAACTCCTGTGAGACATGCCACAGGTACTCAGTTCATGTCATGTGAGGCATGATAAGCAAAGCCCAGGCACATGGCATGAAAGAGAGATCAAAAACAGATTGGCCACTTGGATTTAAGAAACAAAAGGAGCATAAACTCATACCCTTGTGGAAAAGTGGGATTTTGATGTTTATTTTTCCTGTCTTTTTTGTTTGCCTTTAGACAATCTGACCGGTTTTATTTAACTTTTTGCAAGTTTCATCATGCGCAGGATAAATTAGTATTCTAGGGGCAGCTTAAAGGTTGGGAGAGGCCTCCAAAGGATTATCTTCCTTTTGACACATTCTCTTATAGTTCTTTTCTCTGGATGCTCAACATGAAAATAACAGATGTGTGCATTCATTTAGCAAGTCTATCTGCTTCAATTGTCCAAAAATAGTTCTCCCCGGTGGGAGTGGGCAAGAAGCCAGGACTGGTGTTGGGTATTCTCAGTTCAGCTATTTATCAGCCGAAGAAACATGTCACCCATGACTCCAGTATCCCTTGGAACCTTACAGACTGTGAGAAAATGACAAGCTGTCAAACGCCACATCCTTTGAAGTCTGGTAAATTTCTAATTCTATTGAATTGGGAACATACTAAGGTGAGGAGCAACAGGAAATACTGAGCTTATTTCTTTTGCTTACAGCCTTTGAAGAGAGAATAATGCCTAGGTATCTTGGTAAGAGTTTGTCTGTGACTCTCAGTAATTCTAAGTGCCTCAGGTCTCTTAAAGGTATGCTGTTCTATTATAAGTTCTAGGAGACCAATCTTGGCATGGATAGCCATGAAACACAGATTTCTGTAACAAAACTCTTCCTTATTCTAGATTTTGTGGGAGTTTCTTTCTCCACAAGGTACCAGATACTTTCTTCTTAATTCTACCATAGGAATTCCTTGGTTTCCTCTCCCCAAACCCTGTAAAATGATTCTGAACCTGGGACCTTCTGGGATGT
Organism: Zalophus californianus; assembly: GCF_009762305.2. Classification (NCBI taxonomy): domain Eukaryota; kingdom Metazoa; phylum Chordata; class Mammalia; order Carnivora; family Otariidae; genus Zalophus; species Zalophus californianus. The sequence continues at coordinate 21,052,785 of NC_045606.1, read as the reverse complement.
TTATCACCAAGAGTTTAGTCAATTATTTCCTAACAGTAACCTAGAATACTGGATGAGGTAAAGAATTCTCCTGAGCAGTATGGCCAAAAGATAGTGTCCAAATGTCTGGATGCCCCATCTCCCATACAGAAGATTTCAGCACATCCACTGCATCAAAGGCCAAAGATTAAGGCCATTTTGGAAAGGGATCCTCTGTTTGTTGCTTCCCTCGCAACCAAGAACATAACTGTATCCCTGGAGAAGAGGTGGAGTTATTGAAATCTCATACTTTGACAATTTTTGAATGATTTAATCTTAGAAACCAAACAGAAATCAATGTTGGTTTTTTTAAAAAAATTGTTGCTATGTGGAGCCAACACATCTAATTCATCTTTGGCATTATAAGTCGGTATGCATCAAAGGCCACTGGAACCACTCAACTACCAAGGGGGTAGAGTCTATCAACTGATGAGAATGATTGATGAAAATCTTGCACAAACAACATTTTGTAGCTAGTCAAAAAGCTTAGTGATTCAAAATAAGAGTTTGAAATCAGAAAAGAGTCTCTGGAGAGTAATCTGCTGCTTGTTCCTTGGGCAAGAATGAATCAAACATGAATGTTAGGTCAAGACGTGAATCCAGTTCTTCTTACAGTTTAGAAAGACATGTCCAGAAAAGGCTGCCAATGGGCCATTCTTGAGGCGGAGGACTCAGAAATGTTGCTGAATGAGGTGGGTACTCATAGGCCGTTCTGACTTGAGTATCCATGTTGGCTACATGGTAGCTGTGAGGGTTTCAGTTCTCTCGCACAGGTAGTACAGGGTACAGGACTGAGAACCCTGAGCCCCCACTTGGACTCAGCCTGGAGCAGCCTCACATCTACAGAACCACTTGACTTACTGAAAAGTCCCGGATCGGGCTAAAAACCAAGTGAACAGTAATGGATCTCGGTCTGCTGTTCTCCCCGCTGTAAAGTAGCTCATGACTTAACCTGTACAGCTACCCTTCCCGGCCCCTTATTCCTTGATCCCTCTTTTCTTACTTCTCTATTTATAAATCAAGATAAATCTGTTATTAAAGTAAAGTTCAAATAAAAAGAAGTTTGTAACACAAGAGAACAAATGAAAGAGGTTAAAGGTTAAAACAGAAAAGATTAAAGGAGAAAAGGAACTTGTTATCTCAAGTGTCCACGCTGTTAGGTCAAGATTAGAGATCTCAGAAGAGAAGGGATTATAAGAGAAGAACGAGGGCAGTGTTTGTTCTAGCATCTCTACTGCTGCTTATGCCCCATAAACAAAAATTGTCAAATACTTTTGTGATCATCAGGGAACATGATGTTAACCTAGGCGACAGCTAGGCTCTTCAGATTCATCAGTGGGGCCATTTGGGGGATGTCCGTGAAGAATATATGCAACAATTAGGCAGAGAAGACACAAGAGAGTCAATAAAGCCGAACCACTACCACATGCCTCTTATTTTTCTTATGTAGTTATAAATACCACCTGCTGCATTCTGGTCGTGGGGCTTTAAAACACAAATATCTACCTCTATTAGAGTTTTTTTATATATATATAATAAAAGATAAGAGGAGGCCATGTCTGGGTTTGAAGAACAGTGATAATATCTAAATCTGAATCGTTCCTTCCTCTCAAAACCATAAAATCTGTAGAAGGAACAAGCAAAACTACACAGTACTCATACATTCCTCCTTGCGAGGAGACAGAGAACACTACAACCTTCAAATTACTAAGTAGTAAAAACAGAAATGAATTCCCACAGAGCTCCCTTCGCCCGCCTGTAGCCACCACAAGCCTCTGGAATGAGAGAGTAGGAAAGGGGACTCTGTTCTAAGAGCAAGAAGGGCAAAGAGAGCTTAAAGGAAGCACTCACAAGAAGAGAAAGTGTAACAATGAATGCCAGAATACCGAACAGGACGTGGTAGTTCATAGCCCTCGTTACATGACTGAGCTATGGGAAAGAGCTCGAAAAGGAGGGTACCACAAATCTCCCAGACAGCCAGATGCGTGGATGTCATCCTTAACCGTGTCTTCGCCCTCCTCCCTGTCCAAACTATCAACAGTTCCATGGATTTTACTACGTCAGTGGTCTCCAGCCCATTCCTTTCTCTCCAGCCTCACTGATACTGTTCTTGTCAGGCTGCCTCTCTCTCTCCCCTGGACTATAATAAAAACCTCTTCACTTACATTCCTTCTATAAATCTTGATAGCTGCCCTCTCTCCCCATTGTCCTTCAGTCTAACTCCTACACTTCTTCTTAAAGTGATTTTCCAATAGATAAGCTTTCTCTGGTATTCCCATGCTGGATTAAGTACCTCAACTGAACCTTCCCATAGGTTTCTTTATCACAGTATAATAGCCAGAATTCGCACTCTGGAATTAGACTTCATACCCCAGCTCAGGTGTTTACTCATTTCATGACTTAGAGCAAGATTCTTAACTTCTTTGAACCTCAATTTCTTTATCTGTAAAATGGAGTTAAAAGTATTCCCTACCTCATAAGCTACCTAATTAATACACGGGAAATACTTAGAACAGTGCCTGGCACGTAGCAGGTGCTAAATTAATGTTAGCTAACAATCACCACATGGCGTTGGATTTTTCTGTTTATAAGTCTGCCTATTTGAATAGACCTAGTCTCATCATTTAAAAAAATATTTCAGAGTGATTTTTGCTTTCAAAAAAATGAATAGATTATCTCAGCGTCCTCTACATTGAAAGTCCAGCCCAGATGTTTTTAGTTCAACCACTGAGCAAAGATTTTACAGAATAAATCTGAATGGGATAGCTTGAGTATTATCTTACATGAAGACATGGAGTTATTCATCTAAGTTGAACTTAATCATTTAAGTTTTCGCCAACTCGGTGATTGCAAGTAATATCCTAGTGCTGTACTACGGAAGCTTGAGTATCTTTATGAATGGACACGATCAAAGTACCGGAACTCTGGTGCAAACACAGGACCCATCTGTATGAGCAGAGCCAGCTCACCAGGCTGCACATTGCAGGGAGCTCAAAGAGAGCAAGCTCACGACAACCAAGGTGCAGTGCTCACTAGCAATGGCTGCCTAACCTGCCCAGCTCACAGATAGCTCTCTGATCTTGGCTCTGGAGCCCTCCAGTTCCTGACTTCATTCCTGGGTTCTCAAGATCTGATTCAAGCCTAAGTTACATTTATCATCCCTTTTTTTTTTAAAGATTTTATTTATTTATTTGAGAGAGAGAATGAGAGACAGCATGAGAGGGAGGAGGGTCAGAGGGAGAAGCAGACTCCCCGCTGAGCAGGGAGCCCGATGCGGGACTCGATCCCAGAACTCCAGGATCATGACCTGAGCTGAAGGCAGTTGCTTAACCAACTGAGCCATCCAGGCGCCCTATCATCCCTTTTGGATACTACTGATTCAGCCAGCATCCATGGATCCAGAAGTCATGTTGTGGACTTCCATTTTCCAGTCTGTATGAGAGTTTGGAACTTATCACTTCTATTCTCAAAAGAAGAAAAAAAGGTGAGTGAACTGAAAATCAACAACTCTTCTTAGATCTGTCAGATAATTGAGGTCACAAAGCAAACCACCACTGTGAAAACTGGAGAGACGGGTGAATACAGAGAATCAGGGCTTACTAGGAGCAGAAGCCTGTGGCTGGAGCCAGTATCAACCAGAACATTTAAAGGGTAATTGACTAACAACCAGAGACTGAAAGTGAATTAGTTTGAAAGAAAAATTCCTGGGGCCTCACATTAGCTGAGATCCCATACTTTGATGAATTTTGCCTCCAAGAGACCCACTAAGTTATCAGGGTAAAGATCAGAGAAAAATCCCCTCATGCTTCCTGCCAGGAGAAGGGGAAAATAATCATTCTGAAATACCTCCAGAGCATCTGTTCTCACTAACAAAAGCCTGATCTCAAGGGAAACTGTTCCACCAGAACCTAACCAACATGGGTTTTATGAAAGTCAATCCAACAAGGGGTGAGGGAAATACCCAACTCCAGCCCCTCTAACCTTCTTGTCTTACCTAAGTGAAGCAGAGGCAGGGAGAGGGGTTGGAAGCACTTGTAAAGACCACAGTCCTGGGATACAGGCCCTTTAAAAGACTGAGACCTGATCATATGACTGTAGAATGAATCTCCCCCGACAACACACCTAACTACCACACAAATAGGGTTCCCGTATAATAACACCTTAACAAAAGGATTAGAAATCATACAAAATATGCTCTCAGGTTACAGTGGAATTAAACTAGAAATCACAAAGACAGCTAGAAAATCCTAAAATATTTAGAGATTGAACAACACACTTCTAAATAAATATGGGTCAAAGAAGTCTCAAAAGAAATTTTATGCATGTTAGAAAATATGTTTAGTATCATAATCCCGGTGAAAAACAAGGATCCATTTTCTTTCAACTGGTTTGTTCTCTTGTACTATTTTCAAGAAAATAGCAATTTTATTTATGTAGTGTTCTTGATTTTTTAGATGCTTTTACATAAATAAATTTATTTAGTCAGTTATATTTAAGTGCTTCTGAAAAATGCTTTGATTCATTCATGGGGTAAAAATTAATAAACTATTTCTTCCAAGAGCATATTCTAAACTATCTCAGCATTAGGGCAGTTTGGCCATTGAGATTACCTGTTTTCTGACTATGTTTAACTAAGGTAAATAAATTATCAAACCATTATACTAAATATGTTCATTTTTTATTTACTAGTATATATTAGTTTCTTCCTCATTAAATAGAATAATAATCATAAAACAGGTAATATTGATCATGCACTCTGTGTCAGGAACCATGCTAAGTATTCAGATGTTTTATATCATTCAATCCTCACAAAAGGAAGACTGTTTTATTATACCCATTTTTATAAGTGAAGAATCCAAGGCCTGGAGAAGGAAACCAACTTGCCCAAAGTCATACAACTTCATAGACAAAAATTGTAAAATTCTGACTCTAGAGCAGACCTTGGCAAACTGCCAAATTTTTACTTGCAGGCCAAATCTGATTGGTCACCTGTTTTTGTATGGCCTTCACTCTAAGAATAGCTTTTACGTTTTTAAATGTTGAAATAGTCTAAGAATAATATCTCATGATATGTGAAAATTATATGAAATTCAAGTTTCATTGTCCACAAAGTTTTATTGGGACACAACCACTGTCATTTATTTATGTACCTTCTATAGCTGTTTTTCACTCCACACCAGCAAAGTTGAGCAGTTGTGACGGAAACTGTATGGCCTACAAAGCCTACAATGGAAGCCCTTAGATCTGTCAGATAATTGAGGGCTATCTGGCCCTTACAGGAGAATGTTATAGAAAAGTAACAAGAAAAGATGACTCCTATTTTAGAGTGCTAGTTCCTGCCTGCCTCACAATTATAGCCACTATAGGAGCAATGAATTGTTAAGATGCTAAGTGAATTGCATAAGATTATGTGGCCATGTAAGAGGCAGAATCAGGATAAAAATTAGGACTTAGGATTGCTAGGCCAACATTCCCAATATTATATCATTGCCTTTGTTATCAAAGAGCTAATCTCCATACTTTTGTAAAAAAAAAAAAAGATCCTTTTAATTTATACGGATATTTAATTTTTAAAATAAAAATATAAACAAAAAGATCATTCTTTAACAGACTAATCTTTATGATTTGCTTTGAATACTGATCACTATTTATTTGGTCTTAGCCTAAAAATATATATAATCTTGTAGCATCTCTATATACAATTTGGGTATAATAAATATACAGAGACATTGACATATGTGTATAATCTAACATACACTAAAATCACATTTAATGTACACATATATACTAGACACATAGATGTACACATATTCACATGTAAACATGCAATCTAATATATGCTAAAACTTATACACATTTAATTTGCACACATATACTATACACACGTATACATTGACATACATATTTATGTGTAAATACATACAAACACACACTTTTCACTGCATACACACATGTAAGTCCTTGTGGTAAGTCATAACTTGATTTTCCCCTCTCCAATGCCCTTTCTTTTTTTTTTAAAGATTTTATTTATTTATTTGAGAGAGAGAGAGAATGAGAAATAGCACGAGAGGGAAGAGGGTCAGAGGGAGAAGCAGACTCCCTGATGAGCAGGGAGCCTGATGTGGGACTTGATCCCAGGACTCCAGGATCATGACCTGAGCCGAAGGCAGTCGCTTAACCAACTAAGCCACCCAGGCGCCCTCCAATGTCCTTTCTTAATCAACCAGCTCAACATACCAACACTGAAATAATAAAAAAAATTTTGTCCAGCTGCAAATGACCCACATAAAGAAAAATACATACATTCGTATGTATGACTATTACAGTAATGTATTTATAGCATACTTAATTCCCAAAAAAGGGAATGAGAAATATAAACTAGATAACCAAATAATTGCATTTATTCCGTTGGTTTTATCCAAACAAGACAGAACTTCCATTTTATCTGTATTGCAACATCCCAACTAAACCAATTCTTTTGCCAAACTTGACAGTTTGTTATTTAAGTGCATAAACTGATCAAGGAAAAGGTTTCTTGATAAATGCTCTGTTATGACTGTATCAAACATCTTTTCCAAAATGTGTGTGCCTTTCAAGAGTACCAAATAATTTTAGTTTAACATGATCGTTGAATGTCTAATGTTCTCAGAAAAAAATACCAATGTTGGAAGAAGTAATTAAAACCAGATCCTAAGTCAGTACATCTGAGACTCCAGACACTTAATCTGCATGTGCTGTGGTTTCCAGTAAAACACTAAAATGAGGTAATTTTTTATTCTTATTATGGTCATGACTCTTGCAAAACCTAACCAGGGTAAAAATGTTTATCTCATTTTTTTCTTAAATCATCATGCTGAATATAAGTTTCAATGTCTTGTGCTAAAAACAGAATCTCCTATATTTACCTTTGAGAAGTAACAAGAAAGTGAATTCCTGATAAATTACAGATAATCTAAATATCTCAATGCAATCACCTTATTTGACTCCCTTCTCTTTTGTAAGTCAAAATAAGAAATTGTGAAAATGGTTTATGTGTCATTTTCTCCTCTCACCTTCCTTGTCTCATCTCTTTTTGGACTTAACAATTGGGCTGGAGGAGGCATAGAGGAGAAAGATTATCATATGCCTAGAAGTGTGAACCTGGGAACCTTAGAAAGGTAAAACTGGTTAACAGCCACCACACACACACACACACACACACACACACACACACACACACACACACACACACACACCACAAAAGCAGGGAGGAGAAAATGAGACGATGAGAAAGAGAAAAAGAACTTGAATAGAATAGCTGATCTTGTGTAACTAATAATTAAATAATATTATAATTCCCATGCTCCTCTATTCCCCATTTTTATTTTCTCTTTTAAATCACTGAAAAAAATATCAGTTTTTATTTTTTTATTTTTTTATTTTTTTTAAGATTTTATTTATTTATTCATGAGAGACAGAGAGAGAGAGAGAGGCAGAGGGAGAAGCAGGCTCCCAAGGAGCAGGGAGCCCGATGCGGGACTCAATCCCAGGACCCTGGGATCATGACCTGAGCCGAAGGCAGACGCCCAACCATCTGAGCCACCCAGGCGCCCAAAAATATCAGTTTTTAAAAGATTACATTTTTTTCACTCATCTGTATGAATGTGTAATTAGCATATGGAAAAATGCTTTTATCTAAAATCTAAGAGCACCTGGAACCCATAAAGTCAAAGAGAAATGACAGAAAGCACTCCTAATACTTAACCTCATATTTTGATCAGTACTTTCTCATCCCAAGAAATGTTTTAAAAATTAGTTAGTCAGTGGTGTATATTAAGAGGCCATGTCATCACTGTGGTAGGTTTCAGTCCTTCTTAATGATTTGTGGTTAATGGTCAAATGTAATTGATCACCATATAAGAACTATAACCCAATATTAGAATTATTAACATTTAACTGTTTATTTTAATAACTTTTGTTCTATCACCTTGTCAAAGACCTTTTGAAAGCCTGACTAGATCATATTCATGGATAAAGTTTTATGTAAATGTATGTTTAACTTTTAAATGAACTGCAGTAGGTAAATCGTTGTTTAACCTTAGAAGAACATTTTAGCTTTTCTCCTAGTAGATTTCAGGCATCTAAATGTTTTATAACCCCTTTTGGTATTGTAGAGTTAAAATCTTGTCCTATATGGAAGTTGTTAGTCCTCTCTGGAATTTTTGCTTTGAAGGATACTATTTCTTCTTTTAAACTCTTTTTTTTTTTTTAAAGATTTTATTTATTTATTTTACAGGGAGAGACACAGCGAGAGAGGGAACACAAGCAGGGGAGTGAGAGAGGGAGAAGCAGGCTCCCCACTGAGCAGGGAGCCTGATGCGGGGCTCGATCCCAGGACCCTGGGATCATGACCTGAGCCGAAGGCAGACGCTTAACGACTGAGCCACCCAGGTGCCCCTTTAAAACTCTGTATACAATTGAATACACTACTAGACAGATTCCTTGGGGACTTGTTAGAACCTTAGTACCCAGAATCTATAGGTGGGAGAAAATGACATTGCTTTACACCAGTGCCTCTTAAAAGAGATTTCTTTCTTTTTTTTTTTTTTAAAAGAGATTTCTTAATCTCTTACATTTTTTTTCCTTACATACCACTAATTGCCCAGATATAACAAAGTACAGCAAAAGTAATTTGAAAACAATTTTTTTCCACTAAGCCATGTTGTCAATCAACCATTTAGAATAGCAATTCTCCATTTCCACTCTTTATTTCCATAAAACTGTAGTTAGATTGGCTTACTGAGGAAGGTACAGGACTTTGGACAGTCATTAAGCTCTCTCCGCCTTGATTTCCTCCCCTGTAAAATTGGGGAGTTGGTTTAGATGGTTCTAGGATTCCATCAGCTGCACAACTCTAGAATTCTGTGCTAAAGTCTAGAGCACCATTTGACCCAGCATCCTCTATAGCTCACCATTTATATAATATTTTAACACTCTTCTATGAGTCATGTTCCTGTAATGTCCATTTCAAATGCACAGAAGAGAGCTTCAAGTTTGTGGTGCTCTGTAGAATTCTCAGCTATCAACTTGCGTTATCTTTCCACTTGTGGAATAAATCCTTTTATCTCAGTAAGAATTTCTGTAAAAAGATTTTTTTTCCTAGGTTAGCCCTGAGTTTTTATAAGTGGTTGGGGTTTTCAACTCTCAGGACACATTAAATGGAGCTTCCAGTGTCTTCAGTTTGCACATTCCTAGGTTACAGGTTCTCTTTAACAATGTTACTTTCTATGATTTACTAACAGGTTAGCAGATGTTGTCCTGGTTCAATACATGTATGGACCTATGACTGTGGTTTTTCTTCTTTTAACAGCACATTGAGATGCTTAATGTTGTAATAAACATTACATTGAGGCTTGCTCACAATAGCTATTTTATGGCTTCTAGCACATCCCTCAAGACTTGATCTAGGAAATTTGCCTTTGTCCTGAGCTCTTAAAGTACCAGTTGAGCACATAATCACTTATCCTATCCAATTACTTAGCTCATGCTTTCTGTTATGGTAAAATATACTACCCTGTGTTTGAGTATCTGAAGTTCGTAATTGTTAAGTACCTGGTATAATTTTTCAAACTCTCCCAATTTTCATGGTTAGATTATATAACATTTTTATCTACAGAATATTTTCTTTATATGAGAAGACTTTTACCACATTGCATTTCATTATTCTCCAAGTAAAATGTCTACCTACCTTATTTATCCCATGAGTCTAACATTGGGATGGGAGAGTAGATAGGAAAAATGAGAAAACAAATTCTCTTAGTCACCTTAAGCTGTGGAGGCCTGTCTAAAGTCTAGGAATTTATTTTGTCTTAACCAAGATCACATACGAGTTATTACATTTCCAATCCACTTATTTTTTTCTACTGTGACTACAAAGTTTATTCAGTTTGTGCTTAATTTTTAATCATAATTCTTTAATAGAGGACCTTAATTATCTTACCTGAATTCCGACATCGGTGATTTTATAACACTCAGATAGAGAAAGTTCCTTTAATTTTTTATGTCTGGAAAGTATCATCAAACCCTAAAAATATGTAATATAAAGATCACTTTGTGATTATAATTTATTACAGACAATATATTTCTAATAAATAACCATTTATGTAAACTAAAAAAATAGCTTCTATCTTATATTTCTTTACACTTAAATTATAAAATCACTTTGGTTAGGCAACATTATTAAATAAAATTTCAGGTTTTCTCTAATGTTTTGTAAAAAGTATGACAGAATCCTCCTGAGGCAAGGGAAAGAAGAGCAAAAATAAACTATCAGGAATACATCAAAATAAACAGCTTCACAGCAAAGAAAACAACCAACAAAACTAAAAGGCAACCTACTGAATGGGAGAAGATATTTGCAAATGACTTGGCCAATAAAGGGTTAATATCCAAAAGATATAAAGAACTTATACAACTCAACACCTAAAAGATGAATAATCCAATTTAAAAATGGGCAGAAGACATGAACAATATTTCTCCAAAGAAGACATCCAGATGGCCAACAGACACATGGAAAGATGCTCACCATCACTCATCATCAGGGAAATGCAAATCAGCACTACAATGAGATATCACCTCACACCTGTCAAAATGGCTACAATCAAAAACATAAGAAACAACAAGTGTTGGTGAGGATGCGGAGAAAAAGGAATCCTCTTGCCCTGTTGATGGGAATACAAACTGGTGCAGTCACTGTGGAAAACAGCATGGAGGTTGCTCAAAAAGTTAAAAATAGGACTGCCCTATGATCCAGCAATTGCAGTACTGGGTATTTATCCAAAGAATACAAAAACACTAATTAGGGATACATGCATTCGTATATATATAGTGGCATTATTTACAATAGCCAAATAATGGAAGCAGCCTGTCCATCGATAAATGGATGGATAAAGAAGATATATATATATATATTTACTATATATATATAATATATATATAATAAAAAAGAATGGAATCTTGCTATTTGCAACACGATGAATGGATCTAGAGAGTATAATGCTAAGCAAAATAAGTCAGTCAGAGAAAGACAAATACTATATGGTATCACTCATATGTAGAATTTACGAAACAAACAAGCAGGGGCGCCTGGGTGGCTCAGTCAGTTAAGCAGCTGCCTTCGGCTGTGGTCATGATCCTGGGGTCCTGGGATGGAGCCCCATGTTGGGCTCCCTGCTCAGCGGGGAGTCTGCTTCTCTCCCTTCCTCAGCCTCTCCTCCCCGCTTGTATTCTCCCTCTCTCTCTCTCAAATAAATAAATAAAATCTTAAATAAAAAAAGAAAGAAAGAAAGAAAAAAGCAAAGGAAAAAAAAGGGAGAGAAACCAAGAAACAGACTTTAACTATAGAAAACACACTGATTACCGGAGGGTAGGTGGGGGATGGGTGAAATCGGTGATAGGATTTAGAAGTGCACTTGTGATGAGCACTGGGTGATGTATGGAATTGTTGAATCACTATAATGTACACCTGAAACTAATATAAAACTGTATGTTAACTATACTGGAATTCAAATTTTTAAAAATAGAAATACAAAAAAAGAGGGCATTGGCTACTTTTTCATTTCTCCTCCTCCTACCCCAGAATTTAGCACAGGAAGAAGAAAAAAAAAAAGTGTGACAGAATCCCAGAGCCAGAAAATTCCTTATCTTGTTTCCTGTGCCCAGGTACATATAATCTGAATCAATATAAACAAATCTTAAAGACCTCTAAACTTAAAACTTTATTTTGAAGACAGTTCATGTGGCTAATTAATCTATTTGTTAGTAAATTTTTATTTATGCCTAACCTAAAAATCTGAAATCTTTAGCTCATTTTATTATGCTTAAGTGCTTAGAAAGGGAACAAATCTTTATATAAAAGCCCACAGACATATAATCATTCATTAATAGCCCACTTTTTCTGTTTAAAAGCTTTGTTTCTTTTTATTTAAAAAAATGCACTTTTTAGTTCTTAAATTTTTTCATATGTGGTTCTGCTGCTCCATTTCTCAGTACTTTCCCCACTAAACTGGGGGAACTGACTAATATACCTTATAGATGTCATTCTTCTGTCTTTGCATTCAGGATCACTTTTATTACACTTCCTATGAGGTGGACAAGAGCAATTGCCTCTCTTCTATGGTCTCAGAGCTGCCAGGCAGGGAAAATATCAGAAATGGTACATTGGTTTGTCCTTTTAAAATTTTATTTGTAGGACTGGTTTACATTTATTGGTCTTAAATACAGCATTTGGACAATTGAAAATGGGTTATGAAAATATTATATCCTGTTTTCTTCACTGATGCATTTATTAGGTCTTTTTATTAAAAAAAAAAAAAATCCAGGTCAAGGAAAGAAGTGCTTGACAATTTACTTAATTGAAGCCACAGGTTAAATTGCAATTTCTAATTTCATTTAACGGTTTGGTACACCATCCAAAAATAAAATCACTCCATTCATTTTAAAAATTTTAGGAACACATTATGTTTTCTGCCTCCTTGTTTCAAAACAAAAAATTACTAAGCCCTCTGGAGCCAGCTCATGTGGTCTAGGTTCCAGATGTGGATGCTATTTTATTCATGTTAGAAGAATTGGAGTTTAGATATTCCCCCAACAGAAACCAAATTGTTTAAACAAAAATAATAAGAGATGCAAGGCTTGTCTCATTGCCCTATACCTGATAATCTCTAAGTGTGTTTTATTAGCCTATGGGGAATTTGTCCTATGAAACTATCTCTGGAGTTTTCACCCTTTTCTTTTTTTTTTTTTTACTTTTATGTAGTCAAGTTAGAATTTTTTTTAAGATATTTATTTATTTATTGCAATTGGAGAGAGGGGCAGAAGGAGATGGAGAGAGAGAATCTCTAGTAGATTCCACACTGAGCACAGAACCCAACTCAGCGCTTGATCCCACAACCCTAAGATCATGACCTGAGCCGAAATCAGCACTCGACTCGGATGCTCAACAGCCTGAGCCGCCGAGGCTCCCTGACACACCAAGTCTTCTATATTCTCCCCTTGGGTAGTCCCCTAGCAGTACTCCCAGCCTCTAGGGCTATACAAGGTTTTAAGGGAGGTGGAGTTGCAGAGATATACTTGTCTTGTGGGTACCCACTCAGGCTTCTGTTTTAAGTTCCTTTAATAAAGCATTTCTCATTAAGTTGGACTTGGCCTTTTTCTCCTGTCTTAGGCTCCTTCTGACTCCTACCTCCCCTTCACAGAATAGTTTTCTACAGATAAGGTGTTTATTTTCTCTCTGGCTTCTTTCAAGATTTTTTTCATTTTTTTTTTTTTTTTTTTTGAGTTTGAATATGATATACCTAGATGTAGATTTTTTGGCGTTTATTTTGCTTGGTTTTCTCTGAGCTTACTGCATCTGTGGTTTGGTGTCTGTCATTAATTTTGGAAAAAGCCATTATTACTTCAAATATTTCTTCTGCTTCATTCTCTTTCTCTTTTCCTTCTGGTATTCCAACTAGTGTATATTACATCTTTCGAAATTGCCCCACAGATTTTTCCTGTTCTTTTTTTTTTTTTTTTCATTCTGTTTTTTCTTTGCATTTCAGTTTGGGAAGTTTCTATTGATGTATCTTCATACTCACTGATTCTTTCCTTGGGACCATGTCCAGTCTACTGACAAGCCCATCAAAGGCATTCATCATCTTCATTACAGTGTTTTTTATTCCTGGCATTTTCTTTTGATTCTTTCTTAGAGTTTCCATGTCTCTGGTTACATTACCCATCTGTTCTTGCATGTTGTCAGCTTCTTCCATTAAGCCCCTTGCCATATTAATCATACTTATTTTAAATTCCCTATCTGATCATTTACAGAATCTATGTCATATGAGTCTGGTTCTAATCCTTGCTTTGTCTCTTTAGACTATGTTTCTCTCTTGCCTATTAATAGCCCTTGCAATTTTTTGATGAAAGCCAGATATGATATATCAGGTAGTAAGAACTGAGGTGAATTGGCTTTTACTGTGAAGTTTTGTGTTAATCTCCTAAGACTAAGCTATGTTTAATGTCTTCTGTACCCGTAGGTCTCAGAGGCTTCAATTTCTTCTGGTATTTTTGTTTTAAAATTTTTCCTTAAAACTTCTTATATGGAGATTGCACCTTGCAGCTCTTTAAACTGTAATCCACTATGATTATATTGGAGGGGTAGGGTGGTGGTAAGGTGTAGGGGGAAAGGAACATCCTATAAACCTATGATTAAGTTTTTGTCTTTTGGTGGGCCCCTGTCCTTGGGCTATGACTTTCACAAGGGTTTCTCAACCTTTCCCCTACCCCACCTTAAGAGAGACAGGAAAGTTAAGAAGGGAGAGTTAGGTAACTTCTCATCTCCGCCCACCCCCCCATAAGTCTCTGGCTAAATCTTTTCCTTTGTAAAGTAGGCCTTTGTTATGGAGAAGGTCCTGGGTGTGTTTCAAAATGGTTTATTTTCCCCTCCTCTGCCAGAAACATGAGGAGTTTTGGCTTCAGAACCTGGTGAGGTTCCTAGAGGTACAAATCCATGGAAATGTGGGGTCCCCCCAAAGACTGCAGCCCCCAGGAGTTTCTCACTGTCACACAAGTCCACACTTCACTATGAACAATTTGTCAGAGTTACCATTTAGATGTTCCTACCAGCTTCAGATGTTCCAGAGGCTTCTGTTTCAGGTAAGCTGATGTTGGCTGTGATTCTCTGTATTTACCGGTCTCTCCAGATTTTGGAGGGCAGTTTGCCTGCAACCTCAATTCCCTGATAAGTCCAAGAAAAGTCATTGATGCTTAAGTTTGTTCAGCTTTGTTCTTGTTGTAAGGATGGGAGTGATGACTTTCAAGTTCTTTACATGATGGAGCTGAAACTAGAAGCCCTCAGAAGTCTGTAAAAGCAAACTCATTCCCTCGGCGGGAAGCCATCACAGCGTGGGTGCCACATCCCGTAGGGCCCAAAAGGGCCGGGAGGGGGCCGTCAAGTTAGAATTTTTAAAGATGAACTGGAAATGAGGTACACTTGCTAAGTATGACATTTGTCTGTGTTCTCTTTACTACTTTATTCAAGATTACTAAAAGTTAATATTAAAATAGAATTTTATATTTCATCACTACATGGTTCATTAAAACATACGGCCCCAAAGTTAATTAATAAACATAATTAGCCATTGGTAAATGCAAATCAAAACCACAATGAGATATCACTGCCAAGTTATGATGATGGTTATACTTAAAAAAGACAGATAATAAAAGTGTTAGTGAGGATATGAAGAAATTAAAACTCTCATTCATTGCTTATGGGAATGTAAAATGGTCCAGTCACTCTGGAAAATCCAGTCTGGCAGTTCTTCAAAAAATTAAACAGGGGCGCCTGGGTGGCTCGGTCATTGAGCGTTTGCCTTCGGCTCGGGTCATGATCCCAGGGCCCTGGGATTGAGCCCCGCATCGGGCTCCCTGCTCCTCGGGAAGTCTGCTTCTCCCTTTCCCACTCCCCCTGCTTGTGTTCCCTCTCTCACTGTGTCTCTCTCTGTCAAATAAATAAAATCTTTTTTAAAAAAATTAAACATAAAGTTACCATATGACCCAGCAATTCCACTCCTAGATATATACCCAAGAGAAATGAAAAAAAACATGTCAACACAAAAAAACTTGTACTCGAATGTTCCATAGCAGCATTATTCATAATAGAAAAAATGAAACAAGCCAAATGTCCATCAACTGGTTAAAGGATAAATAACATGTGTTATATCCATATAATGGGATATTATTCAGCAATAATAAAGCATGATGCATACTACTATACAGATGAACATTTAAAACATTATGCTGAATAAAAGAAACCAAATCCAAAAGGCCACAAATTGCATGATTCACTTATTTGAAAAGCCCAGAATAAACCAGAAAGCAGATTAGTGGCTGCCTAGTGTCTGGGCTGAACAGTGGGTCGGGGCTAGGGAGTGACTGCTTACAGGGAGGGAGCTTCATTGTGAAGTGATGGAAATGTTCTGGAATTTGATTGTGGTGATGATTGCATAACACGATCATCAAGATACTAAAACCCGCTAAATTGTACCCTTTGATTTATTGAGTTTTATACTATGTAAATCATATCTCAATAAAGATGTTTGTAAAAAATGACTGATGTAGTAATTGTATAGCTAAATACATATCAGAAATATTCCTACAGCATCCTTCAGTCCAAGACGAACACAGAAGTTTCTCAGACCTGGATGGCCAATGGATTAGCAAAACAGGGAGCAAGAGATGCTAATGTGCTGGACGAGTTATCACAGGGCCTTGCTGCTGTAAATAAACACAACTCTAACTGAGCAGCAGCAAATCTAAGCCAGCTGGAGGAGGTAGGACCTCCACGGAAGCCTGTGTGGTGCTAGTACGGGATGCCAGCTTCTCAGGACAAGTGAAATACACTATTCCAGTCAACAGGATTCATTTTTCAATGTTTTTTTTTTTTTTTTTTTTTTGCCTCAGAAGCTTTTCAGATTCATGACCTAAAGAATATCAGAGCCAGCTAGGTGAGATGTTCTACTTGGCACTGTGAGATTCATAAATGCCCCAAATTAGGTGTTCTCTGAAACATTTGTTAAGGGCTTGGGATCAAAGTCCTAGGGGTGCCAAACTTTTACTTCTAGGAGGGATGGAAAGAGGAGAGTGGGAAGATAAAACCAAAATCAGGAGGGATGAGGAACCCACAAAAGGGAGTGACTGGGCCTCAGTGGGGCAAAGGGCAGAGGGATGCTTACTTTTTAGGGAAGTTGTAACCAAGAAAATGTCAATCCTCCTTAAGCTCCTTCAAAAGTCGGCCAAACTCATGAACGTTTTGCTGGAAAGGTTTTGGTTTATTTTCCCAAAGTATAGGAAGGGAATAAGTTGTTACCAGGTGAAGCACAGAGGAAAGCAACTGGTGTGGTCAGCAGGATTGCAGGTTGTATGAGAATGCAAGGCCCCAGGAGCTCACGAGAATCCGAAAGAGCAGTTTACTCCCTCATGGGCTGTGGAACTGAGGGATCTGGATCTGAGGGGCTTAGAAATTCCTAGTAATTGGCTTATATATACCAGCTCTGGTATCAGGTCCACTGAAGGGAGTGTCAAGACCTAAGACTCAAAAGAAAGTAGGCACTAAGTCCCAAGAGCCTTGTACATTATTCTAAGGAATTTGAACTTCATTCTATGCAACAGTGTTAAACAAAGCTTTTCCCCCTTTAAGGAATATGAGTTGATACGTAAGTGAGCATAATGCAAAAAAGAAGGAGCATGTGTTTTAAGAGAGGTATGGGGACCACAGAGCAGGGCCTGGCAGTCTAGAAAAGACTTCCATGGAAAAAGGGGAATTTGAATTAAGCCTCAAAGACTGAGTGAGATTTTGACAAGCAAAATAATAAGAATAGTGTTTCAGGCTGAGAAAATGGCATGAACAAAGACTTCATTAGAAATGTGTGAGTTGTTTGGGAAGTTGTTCAGTTTGGGGTCCCTGGAAGTAGTGAGAGGGAACACTGAACACTGCCAGGAACAGCTCCACGTACACAAGACATTTCAGAGCAAACAAATCCCTGAAAACCATTCCCCCCACCCCAATTTTACATCTGGAATGATTTAGGTGATGTAGTTAGACTCAAGCAATGAACTAGTTACCAAATGTTGGAATGGTGCGCGTGTGTGTGTACTTAGCATATAACTGAGTCATACACCTATATACGCTTTACCTAAACTCACCAATTGTAATCATTTGCTACATTTGCTTAATTAATGTGTGTATGAATATGCATCATTTTATTAATATATCTGTGAATACAGTTTTATATGTATACATATCATATACATAGTACATATATTTTAAGTATATATATAATAAATTTTCTTGAAGCATTTTTTTTTAAACTGGAAGTTTGTACCTCTAAGTTCCCTTCACCTAATTTGCCCATCCCCCCCACCTCTCTCCTCTCTGAACAAACCACCGGTTTTTTCTCTGTATTTGTGTTTGTGTTTTTTTTGTTAATTTGTTTTATTTTTAAGACTCTACATATAAGTGAAATTGTATGGTATTTGTCTTTCTTTATCTGACTTATTTCACTTAGTATAATACCTTCTAGGTCCATCCATGTTGTCACAAATGGCAAGAGCTCATTTTTTTTTTATAGCTGAATAATATTCCATTGTGTGTGTGTGTGTGTGTGTGTGCGTGTGTGTGTGTGTGTGTATTCCACTGTGTGTGTAACATTCTTTATCCATTCATCTATTGATGAATACTTGGGTTGCTTCCGTATCTTGGCTATTGTAAATAATGCTGAGGTAAATATAGGGGTACATATCTTTTCAAGTAATGTTTTCATTTTCTTTGAGTAAATATCCAATAGTGAAATTGCTGGATTGCATGGTATTTCTCTTTTTAATTTTTTGAGGAAACTCCACAGTATTTCCCACAGTGGCTGTACCAATTTACATTCCCACCAACAGTGCAGAAGAGTTCTCTTTTTTCCACATCCTTGCCAATACTTATTATTTCTTTTCTTTTTGATACTAGCCATTCTGATACGAGTGAGGTGATAATCTCATTGTGGTTTTTGTTTGCATTTCCCTGGTGATTAGTAATGTTGATCATCTTTTCATATATCTGTTAGCCATCTGTATGTTTCTTTGGAAAAATGTCTATTCAAGTCCTCTGCCCATTTTTCCATTGGATTCATTAGTTTTTTTTGATGTTGAGTTGTATAAGTTCTTTATATATTTTGGATATTAACCCCCTATCGGATATATCATTTGCAAATATCTTCTCTCGTTCTCTAAGTGGACTTTTGTTTTGTTCATGGTTTCCTTTGCTCCCCAAAGCTTTTTATTTTGGTGTAGTCCCAACAGTTTATTTTTGCTTTTGTTTCTCTAACCTGAGGAAACATATTCATAAATATGTTTCTAAGGCTGATGTCCAAGAGATGATTACCGCCTATGTTTTCTTTCAGAAGTTTTAAGGTTTCAGGTCTCACATTTAAGTCTTTAATCCATTTTGAGTTTATTTTTACATATGGTGTAAGAAAGTGATCCAATTTCATTCTTTTGCCTTTTGTGTAGCTGCTCAGTTTTCCCAACTTCCCCATAGTACAGTCTTGCTCCTTTGTCATGAATTAATTACCATATAAGTGTAAGTTTACTTCTGGGCTCTCCATCCTGTTCCATTGATCACTGTGTCTATTTTTGTGCAAGAATCATACTCTTTCGCTTACTGTAACTTTGTAGTATATCTTGAAATCTGGGATTGTGATAACTCCAGCTTCATTCTTTCTCAAGATTGGCTTTGGCGATTCAGGGTCTTTTGTTGTTCCAAATTGTAGGATTATTTGTTCTAGTTCTTTGAAAAATACCCTTGGTACCTTGATAGGGATTGCATTGAATCTAGAGATTGCTTTGGATAATGTGGATATTTTGACAATATTAATTCTTCTAATCCATGACCATGGCATACCTTCCCATTTGTTTGTGTCATCTTCAGTTTCTTTTATCATTGTCTTATAGTTTCCAGAGTACAGGTCTTTCACTTCCTTGGTTGAATTTATTCCCAGGTATTTCATTCTTTTTGGTGCAATTGTAAACAGGATTGTTTTCTTAATTTCTCTTTCTGCTACTTCATTATTAGTCTATAGAAGCACAATAGCTTTCTGTATATTAATTTTGTATCCTGCAACTTTATTCAATTCATTTATTACTTCTAATAATTTTTGAGTGGAATCTTTAGGTTTTATATATATATTATATTATATTATATTATATTATATTATATTATATTATATATATTCCTTACCAATTTGGATACCTTCTATTTCTTTTTCTTGTCTAATGGCTATGGCTAGGTCTTCCAGTACTCTGTTGAATAAAATTGGTGGGAGTGGACATCCTTGTCTTGTTCCTCATCTTAGAGGAAAAGCTTGCAGTTTTTCACCATGGAATATGATGACTGCTGTAGGTTTGTCATATATGGCCTTTATTATGTTGAGATATGTTCCCTCTAAACTCACATTGTTGAAAATTTTTATGATGAACAGATGTATTTTGTCAAAGGCTTTTCTGCATTTATTGCGATGATCATATGGATTTTATCCTTCCTCTTGTAAATGTGATATATCTTGTTGATTGATTTGCAAATATTAAACCATCCTTGCATCCCTGGTATAAATGTATCTTTGAACTTAGGTTGCTAATATTTTGTTAAGGATTTTTACATCTATGTTCATCAGTGATATTAGCCAATAGTTTTCTTTTCTTTTCTTTCTCTTTCTTTCTTTCTTTTTTTTTTTTCTTGTAGTGTCTTTGTCTGGTTTTGGTATCAGGGTAATAGTGGCCTCATAGAATGAATTTGGAAGTCTTCCTTCCCCTTCTATTTTCGGAATAGTTTGAGAAGAATAGGTGTTTTTTGTTTGTTTGTTTGTTTGGTAGAATTCATCTGTGATGCCATCTTTTCTTGGACTTTTGTTTGTTGGGAGTTTTTTGATTACCAAATCAGTTTTGGTAAAACCAAATCAGGTCATAATTAGTCTGTTCAAAGTTTCTATTTCATCCTCATTCTGTTTTGGAAGATTGTAACTTTCTATCCATTTCTTCTAAGTTGTCCAATATCTTGACATATAATTTTTCATAGTATTCTCTTATATCTATTTTGTTGGTTCCTCTTTCTTCTCTTTCATTTCTGAAAATATTTTACTCCTCTTTCTCTCTTGATGTGCCTAGCTAAAAGTTCATCAATTTTGGTTATCTTTTCAAAGAACCAGCTCTTGGTTTCATTCATCTTTTCTATTTTTTTTTGTTTCTATTTCATTTATTTCCCATTTATCTCCACTCTATTCTTTATTATGTCCTTCCTTTAACTAACTTTGGGCTTTGTTCTTCTTGGTCTCATTCTTTTAGGTGTAAGTGTAGATTGTTTATTTGAGATTTTTCTTGTTTTTACGTATGCCTGTTATCACTATAAACTTCCCTCTTAGAACTACTTTTGCTGCATCCCAAAGATTTTGGACTGTTGTGTTTGCATTCTCATTTGTCTCCATGTATTTTTTAATTTTCTCTTCTTCATTGACCCACTGGTTGTTTAGTAGCATGTTGTTTAGTCTCCATGTGTTGTGGGGTTTTTTTAGTTTTTTTTTTCTTGTAATTGATTTTTTCTTATAATTTTTCCTTATAATTTTCTTGTAATTGT
This sequence comes from Zalophus californianus, assembly GCF_009762305.2. Taxonomy (NCBI): domain Eukaryota; kingdom Metazoa; phylum Chordata; class Mammalia; order Carnivora; family Otariidae; genus Zalophus; species Zalophus californianus. Next base: position 21,031,580 of record NC_045606.1, on the reverse strand, counting down.
ATTCAGAAAAGATGCTTGATATGAATTCAATCTTCTTAATTTTATTGAGACTTGTTTTGTGGCCTAACATGTGATCTATCCTAGAGAATGTTCTATGTGCATTTGAAAAGAACATGTATTCTGCTGTTTGGGGATGGAATGTTCTATATATATCTGTTAAGTCCATCTAGTCTTATTCACAGCCATTGTTTCCTTGTTGATTTTCTGTCTGGATGATCTATCCACTGATGTAAGTGATGTTAAAGTCTCCTACTATTGTTGTATTGTGTTATTGTATTATTGTCAATTTCTCCCTTTATGTCTGTTTAGCTTTATATATTTAGGTGCACCTATGTTGAATGCATAGATATTTGCAATTGTTATATATTTCATATATATGTATAAATATGAAATATAATATATATATGTTATAAATTTCCCTGAACCGTTTGAAAATAAGTTTCAGATATCATGATGCTTTACTCCTAAATATTCTCTTTGTATCTCTTTGGGAATAAGGGCATTTTCCTGTGTATACAGTATAATATATACAGTATTATAATACTTAAAATTAACAGTAACACTATACTATCTAATATAAAGCCAGTATTTTTTTTTTAATCCCAGGACCCAGTCAAAGTTCATTCATTGCATTTAGTTGTCACGTGTCTTTAGCCTTTTTTCTTTTCTTTAAATTTTGTCTTTTAAGACATTGACTTTTAAAGATCCCGGGTCACTCCTTACATAGAATGTCTCACATTCTGGATTTGTCTGATTGTTCCTTATGATTAGATTATAGGTAAAAAAAATTCTGCAAGAATACTACCTAGGTGCTGTTGCATCCCTTTAGGAGGCACATATGTGAGGTGTCTCATTATTGGTGATGCTCTTACTCACTTGATTCAGGTAGTAACTATAGATCTTTCATTAGAGTGTATTTTTACTTTTTATTTAATAAATAATCTGTGGGGTGATTCTTTGAGACCACAAGAATACTGTTTCCCAAAAACCTTTTAGTTAATGGTTTTAGCATTAATTGGTGATCCTTGCCTAAATCAGTTATTTCACTGGGAGTTGCAAAATGCTGATTTTTCTCATTCTACCCTTCCTTCTGTATTTATTAGCTCTTTTCTATCTTTTCTACCATCATTTCTCTTCAGTTTTGCTGAATATTTGGGAGGTATCTTGAATAAAATATGATTATTTTAGACATAACAATTATTGCAGTTAATTTTTTGTGTTACGTTAACAATCTTTAATTTCCCCAAATTCTGCTGAGCACATATACAAGATAAAGTTACTGTTTTGGTTGGTGCGATTATGTTACTTGTTGGCTAAAGACAACACACCGAGGAAAACAAAAACACCAATATTTTGCTTTATTATAAGACTGAACATTTAGTCATAATTTAAAAATAAACAAAACATGTTTTATAAATGAAACTGATGTGGATGAAACCTTATGAAACAAAGCTTAACATTCTGCGAGTAATTTTTTCTTTAAAACTTGCAGGTGGCTTTTTTTCTGAGATACTGCTTTTAGAAAAAGTTTGGAAAGATGGTCTAGGAATATTGGCATTTAGAATAAAATACAATGTAATTTGTCTGACAGCCACATTGCTACAAATCATCCTTATTAATAGTATGTTTCATTTTGAAATTGTCAGCACTTTAATACAAGCACACCAGAAGAGTAAATAGCATAAATAAGCTTTATAATCTGTCCTGCATATGATTAAAGAAACAATTTCTTGGAAAAAACCTACATAAAATTACATAAGATTTCATAGTTTGTTCAACTTTTAATTCATTTTTCTTGAATAGACTTTATAAGCAGTACCTTGTAGGATTTCAAATTAAAATACTAAAATAAATCTCTCTTCTACAATAGTGAGATAAACCACTGTAAAGATATGGAGAAAATATGAAAATATGACAAATGATTAATAACTCTATTATTATAAGCAATTCGTACAAATTGGCAGAAGTATTGAGACCCCAATGTATAAGTGAGTAAAGAATCTCAACAGAAAATTCATATAAGATGAAATATAATTGCAATGATAAGCAGCATATATAGGACAAAATTATTAATATTAGAATTTTTTAAAATGCAAATTCAAATAACAATGAAGTTTTAATTCCTAGTTATTTTTGTGAAGTTAAAACAGGCACTATTGGTAAAGGAGTATATTTATTTTAATGCCAATAGCAATAAAAATTGCTACAGCCCATGAGGAAAGCAAGTGGCCAAAATAACTAAATGTCCTGTTCAAAAGAAGAGAAAAATTGATGGGGGATAAAGCTTATAACAACGTCCAGGCAGGCTGTTTGTCTTATTCCTGTTTTCACACTCAAACTTAGAATTTCTGCTTTAAATATGATAGGACTTAGGTAATTATGTATCAAAAGAAAGAAGAAAAGGACAAAGAAAAGAATGAATGAATAAATGCATGAAATTTCTCAATGTTTGTGAAAAATAATTTAGGATAATTTGGAAAAAACAATCTATGTGTCCATTATTACGTCTTTTTGTATATCTACCAAGAATTATATAAAACATTAACACCATGTGGGCGCCTGGGTGGCTCAGATGGTTAAGCGTCTGCCTCCGACTCAGGTCATGATCTCCAGGTCCTGGGATCGAGTCCCGCATCGGGCTCCCTGCTCAGCGGGGAGTCTGCTTCTCTCTCTCCTCTGCCCTGCCTCTCCTCCTGCTTGTATTCTCTCTGTCTCTCTCTCACTCTCAAATAAATAAATAAATCTTTAAAAAAAGAAAGAAAGAAAAAAACCACATTAACACCATGCCTAATTCCTTTACACAGACCCCCCACACTTCTGGGCATTTTACTCTCTGTTCCAAACGAACTTTAGTAGAACCAAGCACCAATATTCAAGCAAAATACTGAGCTATGAATGTTACCATGTACAACTATATACATGGATGAGCAGTTTTGTTTTACAAAAATTGATACTTTCTTATCTTCATATTACTAGAGCCACCTGTGAAGTTTGACCTTGCTGACAATCTCCTGCTTTTTGAAACACCACCTCCCTTGATTCCCTTGGTAGCAGTCTGAACTCCTTCCTCACCTACTCGTCTGGATGTTCATTTCTAGTTGCCTTTGTAGGTTCATCTTTCAAATCTACCCAGTAAGTTTCCCAGAGGCTTGAACTTGACCTCTCTTCTCCTATCTCATCTGTGGCTTCAGCCACGTCAACCATCTCTACATCTGTCCCAGATCTCTTTCCTGAGCTCCGGATCTTTCCTAATTGATAATTAGACAGTTGAATGTGCCATAAGCACCTCAAACTCAGTAGCATTACTTTCAGAGGACTAGTATTCAAACTGGAAACCACAAAGTTTTAGTGGGTTCTTCCTACTTTTTCTGCCAGTTTCAGTAAGGAGTCTGCATGAAGGTGAATAGCTCATGATGGACTTTTCTTTGATTTAAGTACTTTATTCTTTCCCCTGAATTTTGCAACTTTTATGATTCTTGTTATAGGTCCTAGATTTCCCTGGCTGGGAAACCTATAAATATGACCTGTACACCTTAAGATATTTGATATTTGAATATAGGATATTAGAAAACACATTCTATGAAATGAGATGCAATGGAAGACCCAGGAGTCCAGAGGACTCTGATGTACTTTTTGGAGGTTTAGATCATGAGAAATCTAAAAAGAACAAAAGGTCCCTGACAGAAAACATAAGAAGCCTCCTTTCTTGTTGCCCCCCTTTTTTAAAATTTAAATTCAATTAGCCAACATATAGTACATCATTAGTTTCAGATGTAGTGTTCAATAATTTATCAGTTGTGTGTAACACCCAGTGCTCATCATATCACGTGCCCTCCTTAATGCCCATCACCCAATTACCCCATCCCCCCACCCACCTCCCCTCCAGTAACCCTCAGTTTGTTTCCTACAGTTAAAAATCTCTCATGGTTTTTCTCCCTCTCTGATGACTTCCCATTCAGTTTTCCCTCCTTTCCCCTATGATCCTCTGTGCTGTTTCTTATATTCCACATATGAGTGAAACAATATGATAATTGTCTTTCTCTGATTGACTTATTTCACTCAGCATAATACCCTCCAGTTCCATCCATGTCGATGTAAATGGTATGTATTCATACCTTTCTGATGGCTGAGTAATATTGCATTGTGTGTGTGTGTGTGTGTGTGTGTGTGTGTGTGTGTGTGTGTGTATATGAACATTGGGGTACATGTGCCCCTTCGGATCACTACTTTTGTATCTTTGGGGTAAATACCCAATAATGCAATTGCTGGGTCATAGGGTAGCTCTATTTTTAACTCCTTGAGGAATCTCCATACTGTTTTCCAGAGTAACTGTACCAGCTTGCATTCCCACCAGCAGTGTAAGAGGGTTTCCCTTTCAGGGCGCCTGGGTGGCTCTGTTGGTTGAGCATCTGCCTTCGGCTCAGGTCATGATCCCAGGGTCCTGGGATCGAGCCCCCGCATCGGGCTCCCTGCTCAGCGGGAGGCCTATTTCTCCCTCTCCCTCTGCCTGCTGCTCTGCCTGCTTGTGCTCTCTCTCTCCGTCAAATAAATAAATAAAATCCTTAAAAAAAAAAGAGGGTTCCCCTTTCTCTGCATCCTCACCAACATTTGTTGTCTCCTGTCTTGTTAATTTTAGCCATTCTGACTGCTGTGAGGTGGTATCTCATTGTGGTTTTGATTTGTATTTCCCTGATGGCTAAGGATGTGGAGCATTTTTTCATGTGTCTGTCGGCCATTTGGATGTCTTCTTTGGAGAAATGTCTGTTCATCTCTTCTGCCCATTTCTTGACTGGATTATTTGTTTTTTGGGTGTTGAGTTTGAGAAGTTCTTTATAGATCTTGGATCAGATATCTTTATCTGATATGTCATTTGCAAATATCTTCTCCCATTCCATAGGTTGCCTTTTAGTTTTGTTGACTGTTTCCTTTGCTGTGCAGAGGCTTTTTAATCTTGATGAAGTCCCAATAGTTCATTTTTGCTTTTGTTTCCCTTGCCTTCGGAGACACATCTAGCAAGAAGTTGCTGCAGCCGAGGTCACAGGGGTTGCTGCCTGTGTTCTCCTCTAGGATTTTGATGGATTCCTGTCTCACATTGAGGTCTTTCATCCATTTCATCTTTGTGTATGGTGTAAGAAAATGGTCCAGTTTCATTCTTCTACATGTTTGCTGCCCCCCCCCTTTTTTTTGAGGATAAAAATGGGATGTAAGTTGTGATAGAAGGGATAGAACTTGGGGGAGATTGTTGAAAATCTTTGTGTAAATCTGCTTTCAGTTAATGGTTGAATTGTAATATACCTAATTCCTAAGATCCCTTGCCAGACGTACTGAGGAACAAAACAAAACAAAAATGGTGATTTCAATAGTCAAATGGCTAAGTCTTCTTTTTGTCACTCAGGATTGAAGGGGCCCATGGTGTAGAGAGATGTGTCCTAGTACTGGAATCAAACATGTCTAAAATGGAATTAATGTTCTAATCTCTCTCTTAGGTTCTTTTTCTGGTTAACAGTACCACCATGTCTGCAGTTGACCAAGTAAAAACTTGAGCATTGTCTATGTTTCCTCCTATCCCCTCTGCTCTCCGAATCCAGCCAATCAATCAGCAAGCCCCACCTATGTACTTCCTAAATATCTCTCATACATGTCCCTTCTGCCACCACTACCAACACCTCATTTCTAGCCGTACGAGTTCTACTCAGAGTTCTTCAGTGGCTCCCGTTGCATATAGGACATAGTCCGAATCACTTTGCAGGGCACCCAAAGCCAGTCACATTCTGCCCTCCACCTTTCTCCAGCCTCATTCCCTATCTCCTTGGGCCATGCTATGACAAGACGAAGTCACCTGTGGATCCCCCAACACAACCCTCTCTCATGTCTCCACACCTTCCCACCTGCTTCTTTCTCCACTGTGAATGTCCGTCTTTACCTCACAAACACCTACTGAAGCTTTCAGCTGCACCTCAAAAGCTGAAAAGTGTCCCCTGACTTCTCTACAAATAGACAACAGAGACATAAGCACTCACTTTTCCACTTATCCATACTGCCAAGATATAGCGTATGTACCCAGGTGTATATCTCATCACATCAAATATACCTCATATGTCTTAATTTGAAAAAATCATTGCTAAGATACATTGAGTGCTTACCATGTGCCAGGAACTGTGCTAAGCAGTTTACATTTATTATCTTATTTACTCCTTACAACATTCTGAGGAAAGTATATTATAAACACTGTTTTAAAGACAGGGAAATGGAGGCACAGAGAGGTTAAGGAACTTGCCCAAGGTATCCTAGTGTGGTGTCACCAGACAAGATGTGAACACCCACTTTGAACTTATGCTTTTGGTAACTTTTAACCAAGCAGTGTTGTTACTCTTGTTATTGTTTTGCCACTAGACTATACCTTGAGACCAGAACTATGGCTGTCAATGTAGTACGCCCAGAACCTTGCATGGTGTTTAATACAGAGTTGACAATGAATAAATATTTTTTTAAGATTTTTTTTAATTTATTTATTTGACAGAGAGAGAGACAGCGAGAGAAGGAACACAAACAGGTGGAGTGGGAGAGGGAGAAGCAGGCTTCCTGCCAAGCAGGGAGCCCGATGAGGGGCTCGATCCCAGGACCCTGGGATCATGACCTGAACCGAAGGCAGACGCGTAATGGCTGAGCCCCCCAGGCGCCCCGACAATGAATAAATATTTGTGAATGAATGAGTAGTCCATAAAACTCTCTGTTTTTATGGAACCAATTTTCTCTTATCTTTCTGGCATACTCTCAGAATTCTTGGATAGAATATATGTCCCTTCATAATTATGTGAATTAGTGTTTATATTTCATACATTCCTTTCTGAAAGATTGGCTCTGTTTGGTGCTGCTTACCACATTCTTTTAGGAATAAGAACAAAACTTATACTTGGAAATATGTTTTATCTCAATTAACACATCTTCTTTCTAAAATCACTGATAACGCTATCTTGTACAAAGTCCTTCAGAATGTATTTTAACCTCACAAGTGAATTTCCCTTTTAAACTATGGTTAGCAATTAAAATTTTATAAAAACAATTTACCTTTCTTTTTCTCAATTATTTTTATTTCTACTTACTTGATTGTTAGTATGAATTTTGTAATCATAATTTTTAAAGTATTAACCACTCTGATCTAATTTACTGACCTAGAGGTCTAAAGGAAAGCAGGCTTTGGTCAACACACGGAACTAGGTCCTCTATATATTAATGGAGCGAAAGAAAATCAGCATCTTTGTTACCTAGAAATAGAGCAACTGGCCTTGAGACTGCTTGCCTCCTACCTGATGGAGGTCAAGAGGAGGGTTCTGGCACCAAAGATTCTCCTTGAGGGAAATGACAAGCTTAAGTTGGTCACTTCTTTTTGCAATGTTTCCAATAGGCAATTTGCTGGAAACAGGAGACAATTGTCTGTAGCCTCTGTAAGGAAAACCACTATTGCTAATGATGGTATCATCAGATTCATAGAAGGCCACTAGCTAGGAGAAGGGCCTGGAAAGGACTTAAAAAAGGTCAATCTCGATATGAAAGAGTATAACCAGGGCAGACTTCTTGTTATGTGCTTTTGAAAATCCATGGCAAACTCATTTGCCTCTGAGTTTCCCTGCTTGCTTTTAACTCCCATTCTATTTATTGAATCCCAAGTGATTTCATGTGTTTCTTGCTTTAGAGGTTTTGCCTCACTGAGCCTCAGGCCTTATTTATGTGTGTGTTCCTTGCAGATGGGTGGTCTCTTGAAAGTGTATCATCAGATTAAGACATGCAGCTGTAAGCACTCCTACTCCAGTTCACAGCATAGCTGACAAAGTGTACACCCCAAAGAAGCCTTATGTGTTTGGTTGAAAGGAAAGAAATGGCATGAGATTCATTCATTCACTCACCCACTGACTCACAAAACAAATCTTTTATGTGCCTCTATGTACTAGACATTATGCTAGGCTTCCCAAAGATGGGCTGCTCCAACGTTTACCATCAGGAAGCTTACAGTGTTGTAGGTAGACAGGTGTGGAATAAATACGAAAATATAATGAGCTAATGGCTTTGGGGGGGGTATTGTAAAGTACAGTGGAAACAAGACAGAGAGATCCTAAGTCTGCCCAGGAGTTCCAGGAGAGCTTCACATGGCTGAATCTCAAGGGATAAGCAAGAATTTACTAGGTGGACAAGGGGAGAGGGTGTTTCAGGCAGAGGGAATACTTGCAGAGATGGGAAGGCAAGGAGAGTGTGACATGTTTGAGAAGCTCAGGAGAGTCAGTTGTGTGTCTGTGGGGCTAACAATGAAAAGTGGTATCTGGTGGAAGTGAGGCAGTAGAGGTAGGTAGGGGTCACCTCAGGAAGAGATTGGACCTCTACACTGGATTGGTTAGACTTTAAATCTTTTTTTTTTTTTTTAATTTGACAGAGAGAGACACAGTGAGAGAGGGAACACAAGCAGGGGGAGTGGGAGAGGGAGAAGCAGGCTTCCCGCGGAGCAGGGAGCCCGACGTGGGGCTCGATCCCAGGACCCTGGGATCATGACCTGAGCCGAAGGCAGACACTTAATGACTGAGCCACCCAGGTGCCCCTTGGTTAGACTTTATACTGTAAGCACTGGAGCTCCTGAAGAAATCTGAGCAAGGAGGCAATAGGCTCCAATTTGCATGCAGAAGGATCACTCTGCAGCCGAGTGGAGAACAGCTTGGAAGACAGTGGTACTTAAGGCAAGAGAAGTTAGTAAGAAGAAAGAGTGCTTAAACTATGGCAGTGGCAGCAAGGATAGAGAGGAGGTAGAGGTAAATCTCTTCTATTTTCGACTACACTTTATAACACAATTAAAATCTCGAGATTTTAATTGTGTGTTATATTCGAGATAGGCAATGTAGGCAATCTCCTGGAGCCCCCTCACTAGATTTTCAACTACACTTTATAACACATACAATTAAAATTAACATGGAAACCACATGCCAATACTCAATTGGAGTTTTTTTATGCAATTTCATTTGAAAATAATTTGTGTGCTACCAGCAATTCAAGATTCAAGAGATATTATTACTATGAGGCCATCTAAATTCCCAGAGGGCCACCTCTCTGGGAAACTATGCTGTAATGTGACAGAACTAAGGTATAGTATATTAGGAACTAGAGAATTCTTACCTGTTTAGAAAAAAAAATCTAGAGACATTAGGATCACCATGTGATTTATGTTTTCTTAAAGAAAGAATGCATCAACAAAATAAAACCCACTGATATTGCCTTAGAATGACCCAGACTGAGAAGTGTGACTTTCTGATAATTATGGAGAGCATGACCAATGTTTATTATAAAATTATTTCAAGAAATCTTAAAAGGCACTATTCACTTATGCCAAGATGCTTTCTCTATTGTTAACAGTCATCAGTGATTACATGCTCAGCATCTACCTACCTAGGCATGTGAAGAATAGAAGGAGGTGCATCCCAGGCAGAAGGTACAACATGTATAAAGGTCCTGAGGTAGGAAAGATTTTGACTTGTTTGAGGAGCTAAAGGAAGGCAGTGGAGCTGGAAGAAAGGGAATGAGGGGAGCTGGGGCATGAGACGATATCAGGAGGGTAAGCAGGGATCTGTTTAATTAACAGTAAATATTTGTTTAAATTTCAGTCCTTTCCTGATTTAGCTTCTATGTTTTATTAAACACTGTTGGATATTCCCTCAATCCTCATGTGACTACACTCACCTGGTTCTCTTCTAACCTTTCTCACCTTCTTTCTTTATTCTCCACTATGGAGTCATCTTATTCCCACTCCTTAAATATTGGTGTTCTGATGTATTCTTCATGGGTGCACATTTCTCCCCACTCCCCACAGTCTCTGAGGATCTTGGCCACATTCACGCCTCCATGCTAATGACTCCCATGTCTGAATCTCCCTTCAAGATCTCTCTCCCAAGCCTTTGGCCTGAACATGCAAGATACTCTAACTATGTCTGATCAAAGTGAAATCAGCTTTCACCCAAAACCTGTTACCTCTCTTTTTCGAGGTAGGACCTCCATCCACCCAAAGTCAGATTTTTGGAATCATTCTTTTTTTTTTTTAAAGATTTTATTTATTTATTTGAGAGAGAGAATGAGAGAGAGAGAAAGGTCAGAGGGAGAAGCAGACTCCCCGCTGAGCAGGGAGCCCGATGCGGGACTCGATCCCGGGACTCCAGGATCATTACCTGAGCTGAAGGCAGTCGCTTAACCAACTGAGCCACCCAGGTGCCCTTTGGAATCATTCTTATCCTTCCACCTTCACCCCAGGTCCTGATCTCCCATAACCAATCAATCATCAAGTCCTTTCAGTTTTATGTCCAAAGTATTCTTGAATATGTTCTTTTCATGCTAGCTCTGGCCTCTACCTAGTTCAAAATTTTGTCATTTATTTAACTACTGAAAGACCTCCCACTGGTCTCCCTGCCTTTAGTTTTTCTCCCTTCCGATCTGTCCCCCAGAGAACAACCCAAATAATCTATCTAAAATGGGAGGCTAACTAGGACTGTGACTTCCCTACAAAGTGCTATTTCATCATCCACTTGTTCAAGTCCAAGCTCCTTGGCACGGTATGGAATTACTCAGTGACATCTCATTTTCATAGTATATTTTAGTAGTATTAAGCTACCTAAAGTTCCTTGAACAGGCATGCATTTGCATGCTTGCATGTGGAGCAGGCTGAGTTAAGAGATCCCTTCTTCTCTTCCTCCAACACTACACCAGTCACACCATATTTCAATTACCCATACTTACCCTTCCAAATTGGGCTGTAGAGAACAGGTCTTATTCACATTCAATAACCCTAGAGCTCAGCATTTATTCCTTCATTCAGTGAGTAGTTATCAAGTATCTACTACCCCCAGGGTTCAGCAATGAACAAAATAGCATCTCGGGCTTCATGGATCGCACATCCTAGTGAGGGGGCTCCAGGAGATTGCCTACATAATAGGCACTCAGGATACAGTACTCATAATTAAAAATTTCAAACATCAGGCAAATGAAAGAGTCATAAACCACCATCTAAGCACACTGTCTGGAACATTGCTCTGACTCATTTTTCCTTTAAACAGCAAATATGGCAGTGACTAAGGCAACTTAAACAATGGATTGAACTGTCCTAACTGTGGGTACTGTGGTCTTAGTAGGTGATAATTCTCCTAACTAGAGGAAAACATTTTCCCACATATGTGGAAATATAACCTCATATTCCAACGATCCTCCAGGGTAGGAAGGGAATGAATAACATCCTATTTAATTAGACATTAAGAAAAGTTATAGGAGATTAAATATTTTTACAGATACTTTAAGATATCATCACATTAGGGGCACCTGGGTGGCGTAGTCAGTTGGGCATTCAACTCTAGGTTTCAGCTCGGGTCTGATTTCAGGGTTGTGAGATCGAGCCCCACATGGAGCCTGCATCGAGCCCCGTGTGGGGCTTCATGCTCAGCGTGGAGTATGCTTGAGTTTCCCTCTCTCATTCTCCATCTGCCTCACCCCCAATCACTCTCTCTAAAATAAAAAAATGAATCTTAAAAAAAAAAGATACCATCACTTTAGTAAGCTATTTCCCTCACTAGTAAACCCTGTTCTCTTTATATTGGAAGAGGGAAAAATGATATATTTCCTCATTCTCTAAGATGCACTTACCAGATAACTTCTTAAACAACTTTTATTCATGGATGATACATTATTCACTATTTTCTAATTATTATAAGAAGTGTATACAGTTTGAAATAACTGTGCTCTCCTCTTTGCTTCCCCCATTTAAATTAGCTCTCAAACATCTTTCTAAGTTCCTAACTATATGTGTTTGTGCTTTTGCCAATTAACTTCCTGAGTTTCCATGATTTTTAGAATGTAACACCCCTTCACCCTCTACAAACCTAAAAAGCTCTTCTACCTCTGAGGAGTGAATTTCAGTGATTTCTCTGCTTACTTTCTGAGCTCTCTAGATTTCTATAAATCTGTCTTGCAGGTGACTCAGAGAAACAGCAAACCTACTCTTCCCACTGTGGAAAGGACACAACTCAATAAGGGACGCCGCCATTCATAATTAGTCTCTAGTTCATCTATTATTCCTATGTCTATCCAGCAGGTAGAGTCATCTCTAAAACTTGTCTATCTGACCTTGTTACAGCCTAGTTGATGATACCGAGTGTCCTTCCATTGCCAAAAGGGCAGAAAGCAAATTCCTCATGGAATGTGGCTTCTGCACCCGTCGTGACCTGGTCCTGTACCTCTTAAGCATCATCTCTCACCACTCTCCTCACAATCAAGCCATACCCAAATGTGCAGATTTCCTTGGTGCCACCATACTTTTAAACCTCTATGTCTTTATTCAGGCTGTTCCTTCGGCTCAGCGCATACCGCTTCTTTCTCTCTTAGAAAAGGTCTTCTCTGACTGTGAGAGAGGTTGTTTCCCACACCCATCATGGCTTGTAACCACTTGCCCCATGTCTGAGTAGTCATGTCTGCTTTGTCCATTCCAGCATCCCCAGCACCGAGTACAAAGTAGTCAGAATAAAGATTTGTTAACCAAATGAGTAGTATGATTCTAACTGAAAACTCATTATTGAAAAGAATTGAGAGTGAACATAATTAGTAGAAAACGTAAGAAACTTTTTTTTCAAGAGGCACAATTGGTCACATTTGATCTCTAGTGAATATCTGCAACATTCCAGGGTTTAAATCCCAAATGTTAAGTCTCCAGTCAGATTTGCACTTCATCAGACCTACAATCCAGACTGGTGGTTAGCTGCCCAAATTGATATCTGAGCTACTCATTTTATTTTGACTGTTTGAGATGAGCTTCCACAGCTGTTGTAGTACTGTATTGTCAATCATTTGACTTTTAGATCAGAATTTAACCAATTTGGAGGAAGAAAACAAAAACCTTCAGAAGACTTATTTTTCAATATTTTAGCAGAACATAACTAGCATTCTCCCCATAGATATCCATTTACAGTTCTCTCAGATTGTGTATATTCTTTACAAGAAAAAAAAAAAAAAAACAGTGACTCGGACTTGAGGCTATATCCTAAGGTTTTTTTTTTTTTTTTAAAGATTTTGCTTATTCATTTGACAGAGAAAGATAGAGAGAACATACAAGCAAGGGGGAGAGGCAGAGGGAGAAGCAGGCTCCCTGCTGAGCAGAGAGCCTGATTTAGGGCTCGATGCCAGGACCCTGGGATCATGACCTGAACCAAAGGCAGGCGCTTAACCGCCTGAGCCACCCAGGCACCCCTATATCCTAAGTTTTTAACTTGTCCTCAGTAGATAAAACTTTAATATGTGGTCTTTGAAAGTAAAAACTGAGTTTTCCCGAAATGCCAAAACCTAGGATAAAGCATTTAAGCTTCACTGCTTTTGTTCCACAAATGTTCACCAGACACTCCAGGCTTGTGACGAGTGCTGTGGTGGAATCATATTTTGATGTGTTTTATAATGTGCTTTGATCCTCTACTTCTTGTTACCTCATGACCCCTCTAACAGCAGCTGGGCATCTACTTGTATGTGTCAGGGGAAGGTTTTTACAGAACACAGGGGGAAAAAATAATCCCAGGCCTTTAAACTTGAAATTTTAAACCATGAGAGTCTTGAGACATAATATTTTTCAAACCATGTAATCGGTTGGAACATTTTTTCCACCCCCAGATTAGTCTATGTCAAGAGAAGAGAAGAGCAGAAAAGAGAACAAGGGAAAGGAACAGAAAGGGAAGGAGAAGAGAAGGGGGAGAGCAGGGGAAGGGAGAGGAAAGTGGGGTGGAGGGAAAGAGCAGAGGGAGGGGGAGCTAGAGGGAAGCGAAGAATGGGGTGCTGGGAGATCCTCCGTATGGGACCCTGTTCTAGACCTCCTTGGACTCCTTTCATCTGGAGAGAAGGTTGGAACCTCCTGATAGGTTTGGGGATCTAAGTAAATGGGAGCCCATCCCCACCTTTCCCTGGTAGGTTGTGAAAAGCAACAAGGCATCTGAGCTTTCCTGTGCTTGCTGTTGTATCAGCTAGGATCTAAAGAGGAAAACAGAAACAACTCTATTTAAAACTGAGGAAATTTCATTGTGACAGGAAATTGGCTACATTTGTGGCAGAGACACTGAGAAGCCAAATAGGACAATGACAAATCTAGAGATGTGAGCACAAGCAGGAAGCCACTACTCCCCCCATACTGGAAGACCAATGAGAAGAGATGGTGTTATTAGACCCCAGGGGCCAAGGTCACCAGGGAAGCTGGAACCACAGGAGGCCTGACTGGAGGGAGAGGATCACATAGGAAATGCAGCTGCTGCTGCTGATGCAAAGAAAGGTGGAGGTAAACTCTGGCCTCTACCTTCTTCACATCCTCCAGTTGCTCACTAATGCCTCACAAGCACCAAACCCAACTGAATCTAGTGGGCATGAGTCAGCCACTCTGCAGCAGAGTGAGAGAAGGGTGAGGCAGGGGCCTGAGGGTAAATGTCCCCAGATGTGAGAGCAGGAAAATGTCTGCAAGGGATGTCTAGGATTACGAACCTAAGACACCCTCACAGATTCCCCATGCCCGGAGGGGCCCAAAGCAAGACATCCATGACAGAAGAGCCAGAAGACTTAAAGGGGCTTTGGAGCTGGGACTAGGAAGACACATCAGGGATCTAACTAAACAGGAAACCAAAGATCAAATGAGCTCACAGCCATCCCAGTGTGTCCCAGCTTGGACAGAAGACAACATTAAAAAGATCAGACTTGCCTCCACCATAACGAGTTGACTCCATGTAACTGCCCCCACTCCACTCTCATACCTCACATAGATGACGCTACCAAGGGAAGGGAGAGGAGACCATCTAGCAGAATGGAGGCTGAATCTAAATTCACTCTTAGATTAAAAAAAAAAAAAAAGGAAAGAACCTAGTCTTACATCTAACAGAGCCCACTAAATGTTGGGGAGGAATGGATACAACACGGATTATCAGTAATGCAGTGAGAAATGGAGAGAAATAGGTCATGTCCAAGGATGTGCTGGGGCTGGAGAGCCACATAGAGAAGTAGTTCCTATACTTGCCTGGAAGGAAGGGCTTTTCAGAGAAGGCCTCACAGGTGATATTTGATGAGTCCAATGCCTGATCTTCAAGAGAAGCCGATGCATTCCTTATCTAACTACAGCCCATCGAAGTTTTTCAGAAACCTGGCAAACCTCTCCAGGTTTATCTTCATTTTGATTAGCAGTGCTGGAGTGATAGGATGAGTGTGAACCGAGTTTCAACTCTGATGAGCAGCATCAGCAGCTTGCAAAAAATGAGTGCCTTTTTTTAAAGATTTATTTATTTATTTTAGAGGGAAAGGGAGAGAGTCCCAAGCCCGCTATATGCTGAGCATGGACCCTGATGAGGGGCTCGATCTCAGGACCCTGAGATCCCAACCTGAGCCAAAACCAAGAGTCCAACACTTAACCAACGGTGCCACCCAGGCATCTCAGAAATTAGTTCTTCAAAATGTATCCTTTTGTAGATTTTGTAAGGCCATTTCTAGACTTCCATTTTGAACTAAAGAGTGAGATCTCAAGGCACTCATGTAGTCTTACAGAATGTTCAGTCCACAAGAAAAGCATATATAAGCCAACTGGAATATATTATGTCCACATTACCAAACTTCTATAATGGAATAGATTTCAATCTATCATTTAACATTCCAATCTCTCAGGACTTTGCTCAAAGTACTGAATTTGCCACTTTGTAAGCAGAGAAACAAGACCATTGATTTACAAATAACCTCATCTATCACTATTCCAGAAACAATATTCCTAATCTTACCTTTTATAATTTAATAATTTAGGAAATAAAAATAATTGATATTCTCTTCATTGTTTACAAAGTGAAAAATGATTCTATTACTGGAAACAATAAAGGTCATTGAACTATTTTGAAAATTTTCTTTACCTCATTAGAGATGTGTGTTCCAGAGAGATCCACTGACAGCAAGGAAAAGATGTTCACAATATATTCAATTCCTAGGTCTGTCAAATATTCACAATTTCGTAAACTCAAGTAGTTTAAATTAGGGCAGCTGAAAGAAAGCAGTATGAAGAATTAATTTTAGCTTTTAATCACAGGTCAGTAGCAATTTCTTTATACCAAAACTATCTGAGAGAAGCAAATGGTATTGAAGCAAGGACTTTTTTCTCTCAAAAGAAAAGTAAACTTAAAAGTGGAAAATAATTTGGCATTACAAAGTAGGATGAAAGGGAGGTGGGTTATTATATATTATGTATTATTATATATTATGTATTATTCCTGTAGCAAATATATTATATATATTATATCTATGGTTTCATTTCATATCATAATTTCTAATAAGAAAAAATATCACATGTATACAAAAAACTATCATGTAAGTATGATGAATGACCACTAAAAGTACAAGGCCAAGTTTCTCATTTATCCCTTACATGTTTGCTCTAGGAATTGACCCTTACTTACTGTACACAAGGTCTCTGACAAGTAAAGAGGATAAGGAATAAACCTACCAGCCAGAACATCCCTTGGGAAATGCTGGAGTAAAGGTTTACCTAGGGATAATATCCTTGAAAAGTGCAGAGAAGTCAGTAATGTCTAGATAGTGATAACTTCATTAATGACTCCATCTCAAACATTCTCTAATGTGAGATTAATAAGAAACATCTCAGATATGATCAAAAGACTAGTTTTATCTGACTCCAATGTCTTTTATTTTATTTTATTTTATTTTATTTCATTTCATTTTATTTTATTTCCCTGAGTATTAGACCAGTTTCTCAGTCTCCTGGTGTTTCCCAAATGGTTCTGAAGGTCTATCTCTGATGTCTCCTATTAGCAGATACACATTACTAATGATATAATGTAAAATTTTACTATTTTATCATACCGCTCTGATAGTTTCACAATAGAGATATCACTCAGGTGGATACAGTTACTTAAATTTAGCTCTCTTATCCTTGTGCTCACAGGACCATCAAGAAATTGCCTTAGTCCCGTATCACCAATTCTGTAGGAAAGAGAAAAGCTTACATGTGATTTTATATGTAAATATATAGAGTACTACTTAAGTAATAGTTACTATATTCAATACATTCTAAAATAGCATGGTAATATCTTTATATGGGTATTGTGTCAACATTTTAAAACCAAATTTGATCATATAAATTCAGTATAATAGAAAAAGTATAAATGATAGTCATGAGAGAAGTATTAATTAACATGTTCTTCCTGTTCGTTGTTCATTTAATTAAATGGCATGATTATTAGAATTATTAACAAGACAGATGGTTCTTAAGGTCTCTTTGGTGTTAAAATGTGATCAAGTTAAGCAGTCCCTGATGCAGTCTCCTGCAAAAGAAAAACACCAAAACTTAGGAAAGGGAGAACCAACACTATCAGTCAAACTACAGCTAGAATCTTGCAGGAATTTTCACTAAATACAAGGTCAAGTTAGCTGGACTGAAAATCCAGTAAGTGACCTATGGAATTTTTTCTGCTGAAGTACAGAAAACCTGGAGGAAGACCTTGACCTCAGTCTTCCCACACTGTCTATCCATAATCAGAGACACCTGTGTGTCAGTGCCATTTTCACCCTCCACCAGGAACTATGCCTTATAAATGGCTAGAAGTCTGTTTGGCCCATCTGTTCCCTGTCTTCCAATGGGAGCTTTATTTCTAATTCCATTTGGAGACCACCAGTTCCTTCTAAAAAGCATTTCAGTAAATAAAGCACAAAAGGAGATCGCACACTGCATCCTAAGAGAGGTGGCTTTCCCACACAACAATCCTATAGGTAGGTGTACCGATGGGAAGAGCCTTGGGAGCCATATATGTTGACTGCTGATATCTCTTATACCCTCTATTTGGTCAGATTTACAAAGAGCCAAGCAATACAGGCAGAAGGTGAATGGGCCTGTTTCAGTTGAATGGGATACCTCCTTTGTCCATCAACTCCCCTTCCGTCTGTAATAGGACAGGGGGACTGTGGCAGCACCTGGGAAAGCAGTTAAGGGCTTGGTGGGTGGGGGAATGGGAGGGCAGAAGGGAGGAGAGTATAATCACAGCTGATCAACTTATCTCTTGGCAAACAGCAGGGCTGGGGTATTCATTGAGAGATATTTTTACTAACCAGAAAACAAATGGCATGGCATTTGTAAGACTTGAGAAAGCATACCTCTGAAAATGACTTTTTTTTTTAAAGATTTATTTATTTATTTATTTGAGAGAGAGAATGAGAGAGAGAGAGAGAACATGAGAGGGGGGAGGGTCAGAGGGAGAAGCAGACTCCCTGCTGAGCAGGGAGCCCTATGTGGGACTCGATCCTGGGACTCCAGGATCATGACCTGAGCCGAAGGCAGTCGCTTAACCAACTGAGCCACCCAGGCGCCCTGAAAATGACTTTTAAAAGAAAATACAAAACATTAGAACCTAGTAAACAGTGTAAAGAAGCAGTAGGAATTAATAAGGAGCGACCTGGCTGTACCAAAAACATTCTAAGATGCATTCTAAGATGAAAAGGTGGCCACCTGAGATAAAGAACAGATGGCAAACATAGCAATATTTTTCTAGATATCTAGGTTTTCTAGATATGTCTTCTAAGGCAAGGGAAACAAAAGCAAAAATAAACTATTGGGGGACTACATCAAAATGAAACCTTTTGCACAGCAAAAGAAGCCAACCAAACAAAATGGCGACTTACTGAATGGAAGATGTTTGCAAACTAAGTCTGATAAGGGGTTAATATCCAAAATATATAAAGAACTTATAAAAGTCATCTTCCGGTGGCAGGGTCTGGAGAAGGGGTGGCAGGTGCCATGTCCAGCTGCAAAGGTGGCAGGAAGAGACCCCTGAAGCAGCTCAAGGAGACGGACAAGGAAGAGAAGGCGTTCAAGCAGAAACAGAAAGAGGGGCCAAAGAAACTCAAAGTGCTAAAAGCAAAGACCACGGGGAAAGCCTCCAGGGCCACAGGTGGAATTAAGAAATCTGGCAAAGGGCACCTGGGTGGCTCAGTCAGTTAAGCGTCTGCCTTCGGCTCAGGTGATGATCTCAAGGTCCTGAGACTGAGCCCCGCATTGGGCTCCCTGCTCAGCGGGAGTCTGCTTCTCTCTCTCCCTCTGCTGCGCTCTCTCTCTCTGTCAAATAAATAAATAAAATCTTAAAAAAAAAGAAGAAATATGGCAAAAAACAAGCTGTTCCTTGTGCCTGAGGCAAAGGTGATCCTTAATTCCATTCCTGTTTAAACATCTGGATTCCCTGTCATAGCATCGGTTGCCACCTACAACTAGGATGAAGTGTTTTCTTAGATCTTCTACATTTAAGAATAAACTTTTGTAAAAAGAAAAAAACAATCAATCATTAAAAAAAGAAAAAAAAGCTCAGGGGCACCTGTATGGCTCGCATCTGCCTTCGGCTCAGGTCATGATCCCAGGGTCCTGGGATCGAGCCCCACATCGGGCTCCCTGCTCCCTGGGAAGCCTGCTTCTCCCTCTCCCATTCCCCTTGCTTGTGTTCCCTCTCCCGCTGTCTCTCTCTGTCAAAAAAAAAAAAAAAAAAGCTTATGCAAGTCAACACCCAAAAAACAAATATTCCAATTAAAAAAATGGGCAGAGGACCTGAATAGACATTTTTCTAAAGAAGACTTATAGACGGCCAAACAGACACATGAAAAGATGCTCAGCATCACTCATCACCAGGGAAATGCAAATCAAAACTACAATGAAATATCACCTCACACTTGTCAGAGTGTCTTGTATCCAAAAGACGAGAAATAGTAAATATTGGTGAGGATGTGGAGAAAAGGGAAAATTTGTACACCACTGATGGGAATGTAAATTGGCACAGCCACCACGGAAAACAGTATGGAGGTTTCTAAAAAAATTAAAAATAGGACTACCATAGGGTCCAGCAATTCCACTATTGGATATTTACCCAAAGAAAATGAAAACACTAATTCCAAAAATATATATCCACCCCAGGTTTATTGTAGCATGATTTACAATAGCCAAGATATGGAAGCAATCCAAGTGTTCATCAGTTGATGAATGGATAAAGAAAATGTGGTGTACATACATGTATACACACAGTATACAGTACATAGAATAGAATATTACGCAGCCATAAAAATGATGAGATCATGCCATTTGAAACAACATGGATGGACCTGGAGGGACCTACATGAACTAAGTCAGACTGAGAAAGACAAAACCGTATGATTCCACTCATAAATTGTTGGGGTTAATACGGAGCATGAAATCAGCCATAATACCTGGCTTGCTAAAATGTAACACAGAGGCCGCTGGGGGCAAGGGAAGGTTTCAGAGGAGGGGTGGGCCTTTGGAATGCGGAGGCCTACGTGACCACTCTGCCGTTGGAATGCCGGGGGCGTTGCCTTCCCCGAAGCTCTCTTAGCCCAAACAGCCGCCCTGTGATCTAAGAGATGTATGCATTGTACCTTAGGCTATGTTTAGCTGAACAGTAGATTAGCATATCTTATCTTTCCCGTAAATCCTCTCAGTTTCAGTAAGACCCCTTGTCACACATCACGTGCTTGAGAAATAGTGATAAGGGGCACCTGGGTGGCTCAGTTGGTTAAGCGACTGCCTTCGGCTCAGGTCATGGTCCTGGAGTCCTGGGATGGAGTCCCGCATCGGGCTCCCTGCTCAGCGGGGAGTCTGCTCCTCCCTCTGACCCTCTTCCCTCTCGTGCTCTCTCTCTCTCAAATAAATAAATAAAATCTTTAAAAAAAAAGAAATAGTGATAAGGATAGCCTGAAGGACCAAGAAAAGCGGGAGCAAAGAAGAGCAAAGTGTCTTCATCTCTGAGCGTTGCCCCCTGGATGGCCCCCTATATGTTGTAAATCATGCCTTCTCTCTTTCACGGCAAAGTTTGGAGTCATCTTTCATCTGTCGGTACAAGGATTGCTGGCCATTCCCCGCAATAAATGAAATCTAAAAAAACCCATAGGAGGGTGCCTGGCTGGCTCAGATGGTTAAGCGTCTGCCTTCGGCTCAGGTCATGATCCCAGGGTCCTGGGATCGAGTCCCGCATCGGGCTCCCTGCTCAGCAGGGAGCCTGCTTCTCCCTCTGCCTCTCTCTCTCTCTGTCTCTCATGAATAAATAAATAAAATCTTTAAAAAAAATAAAAATAAAAATAATTGTTTAAAAAATAGAAATAAAATACCCATATGATTCCACTCATAAGTGAAATTTAAAAAAGAGAAAATGAATAAACAACAAATGAATAAACAAACAAAAAGCTGAATCAAACCTATAAAGACAGAGGACAAACTGATGGTTGCCAGAGGGGAGAGGGGTGAAGGGATGAGCAAAAGGCTGAAGGGGAGACACAGGCTTCCAGTTATGACCAAGTCAAGGGAATAAAAGGGTAATGACATTGTAATAATGATATAACAGGACACATGGTAGCCACATACAGATGGTGAAAACAGTATAATGTATAAAGGTGTCAAATCACTAAGTTGTACACCTGAAACTAATGTAACACTGTGTGTCAACTATACTCAAATTAGCAAACAAGTCAAAAAAAAAAAAATGACAAACTAAAAATTCTATGGTAAGAATAATAACCTAATTTAAGTCATCAAAACCAAAATTGACCCTTTTAAAATATTAGTAGAAGGCATATTTGAGAAGTTCCTTTGAAATGCAGAAAGATAAAGAATTAAAAATAAATGAGATAAAAAATGGAGAACTACGATTCAATCTTTAAATAAAGAGGATTCTCGAGAAAGATACAAGAACAAGTAAAAACAAAGCAATAATCAATGATATATAAAAGCTTTTAAAATAGCAAAACATGATTCATATGTTAAAAAAGAGAGAGTAAATAAAAACAAAAAGGTAAAAAGTAAGTACAAATAGTAGAAACATAGAAGAAGCCAAGGAAGACCTAATATATCAGTTTTATAATAATGATAAATAAAAATCAGTTGAAAATATCCCCTATTAAAAGACAAGAGATTTTCAAATTGGTTTAACAAATAAAATCTAAATTATAAGTAGTCTACAAGGAACACATTTAAAATAAAATGACAACACAACAAAAAAAATTGCAAAGATGTATTAGGCAAATGTACATAAAAATAATACAGCAGTGGCAAATAATGAATACACTGAGTCAAAACACTAGACTAATAAAAATATTAAATAAGACTACAAGGTAATTTTATGTTGATTAAAGTTACCACCCACAATGAAGATAGTATATTGGGTATAGATTCTTGAGATCATATTCTTCCCCCCGTGAAACTGTGACAGTGAAATGGAGTAATTATGTAGTGACTTTAAAAATACGTTGTGTGGGGGCGCCTGGGTGGCTCAGTCGGTTAAGCGTCTGCCTTTGGCTCAGGTCATGATCCCAGAGTCCTGGGATCGAGCCCTGCATCGGGCTCCCTGCTCAGCGGGAAGCCTGCTTCTCCCTCTCCCACTCCCCCTGCTTGTGTTCCTGCTCTCGCTGTCTCTCTCTCTGTCAAATAAATAAATAAAATCTTTAAAAAAAAAAATACGTGGTGTGTGTGTGTGTGTGTGTGTGTGTGTGTGTGTGTGTGTGATCAAAAAAAAAAATCGGACTGACCTCTGGACTTCTCATCCGCAACAGAAATACCAAACATATAATAATATAAAGAATAATATATATAATAATAAACATAATATAAACAGTAATAACATAAATACCAATTACAAATATATTTTCTGTTACAAAGGAGAAATCCAAGTTCAGTCTGTTTTGGTAACTTTAGTTATGAATTTTTATGCAACATATAACAAAGCATAAATATAAAATAAAATGAAAATAGAAATTCAAAAAGAACATAATTAAGATACAATTTTTTTGGTAGACTGAGCTTTTGACAAACAAAAAAGAGGCATAAAAATTAGAATACTATAACTAATTCAGTTTAAGTTCCATGCAACATATTAACATAATCATCATCTTCCCCACCACCTTCACCCCTAAATAAAAAAAATCTCAATTCTGAAAGATGGAAATTGTGCAAGCCATCTTTTTGTACCATGATGTCATAAAACTAAAAATTATTTACAAAGTGATTATTAGCCATAAACTACTTGGGAATTTTTTTAGCATTTTTTAAATTAATTAATTAATTTATTTATTTATTTATTTATTTATTTTTAATTTATTATGTTCAGTAGCCAGCATATAGTACATCATTAGTTTTTGATGTAGTGTTCAACGATTCATGAGTTGTGTATAATTTGGGTAGTTGAATATATCTTCAATAAATAATTCTTAGATAAAGAGAAAATCAAATAACTATTGTAAAACTATTTTTCCAAAATTAATTTATATATTTAACACAATTTTAATTAATATCTCAATAGGATTTTTTCTGAAATGTGACCAAATTTTTGTAAAGTTCATTTGGAGGGGCACCTGGATGGCTCAGTTGGTAGAGCATGTGACTCTTGATCTTACGGTCATGAGTTCAAGCCCCACATTGGGCATAGATTATTTAAAAAAAAAAAAGTTTCTAAAGTTCATTTGGAAGAATAAACTGGTAAAAATATCTAACTTACTAAGGAGAGTCTAATTCCATTAGATATTAAAACATATTATAAAGCAATAATAATAGGTAACATTTATTGAGTGTTTATTATGTGCCAGATGCTATTCTAAGCATATTACATGAATTAACATATTTGATCCTCAAAATAGTCCTGAGTTTATACTCTTATTTTCCCCATTTTACAGATAAAATACTGTATAAAATTAGATAGAAGACAGATAAGTGAATAGAACAGAAAAGGTCGTCTGAAAACAGACATACATATACACATCCATATATATATATACACACTCATATATGTGTAAATGTACATATATATGTATGTGTATGTATAAATATGTGTATATATATATATATGTATCTATAATTTTATATTATAATCCAGGAGGCATCAAAAGTCAACAGAAAAGGATTATTCACGTAACGGTCCCAGTTAATTGGTTAATGTAGTTCATCCCAAATCTGGCTGTGCATCAAAAGCATCTATGTAGTTTTGTTGTGGGTTTTTTTTAAAGATTTTATTTATTCATTTGATTGAGAGAGAAAGAGCACAAGCAGAAGGAGAGGCAGAGGGAGAGGGAGCTGGGAGCCCGACGTGGGGCTCAATCCCAGGACCTGGAGATCATGACCTGAGCTGAAGGCAGACGCTCAACCATCTGAGCCAACCAGGTTTTTTCAAAAAAAATACAGAAGCTGGGGTTCCATTCCTAAATATTCAGATTCAGGAGCTCTAGGGTAGGGCTTGGGCATGTGTAGTTTTATTCAGCTCCTTGGGTGATTCTGATACCCTGGAATTTTTTCTTTTAAATCATATATATGTTTTTAATTTACCTTTTCATTACTGATTCCTAATTTAATAGCATTGTAGTGAGAGAATAAAGTTTGTTGATACTGATAATTTGAAAGTTATTGAAATTTGCTTTAAAACTTCATGCACGGCCCATTTTAAAAAAAGGTTGATGTGTCGTTGAGGAAAATGTATATTCTCTGACTCTCAAAATTACTGTTTTAGGCTTGTCTCTTATAGATGAAGTTTTACAATCTAATCTGAAACTTCTCTGTCTTTTTACCCTATGATATACTCTTTCATATTTTTCATCTTCTTTTTTTTTTTTTACTCTGTTGTCAGGGAAGAGATTATCTTCCATCTCTGTACTTCTGTCCTCAGTGAGTTCTAATCTGCTGATTGGCTATCCATTGGGTTTCTTTATTTCAATAACTATATTATATTTTTTATTCCTAAAAGTTGTTTTTTCTATGTAAATCTAGTTCTTTTCTCATATTTTGTTGTCTGCTCATATTTCTGATTTCATTAATTTCTTCAAACATTTCATACATATTTGCTTAATATCCTAGGTCTGACAACTCCAATATCTGAATTATTTGAAGGTCAAATTTATTTTGCTGTTTCTGGTAACTCTTTCTCATGGTAACTCATATCTTCATACATGTAACAATTTTTAATTGTGAGCACCTATATTTTATTCTTAATCTAAGGAGTCCTAGAAGCCTAAATAAAAAATGCTTTCCTGGGTTGCATGGGTGGCTCAGTTGGTTGGGCGACTGCCTTTGGCTCAGGTCATGATCTCTGGGTCCTGGGATCAAGCCCCACAGTGGGCTCCCTGCTCAGCGGGGAGTCTACTTCTCCCTTTCCCTCTGCCCCTTCCTCCCAGTCGTGTGTTCCCTCTCTCTCTCAAATAAATAAATAAATAAAATCTTTAAAAAAAAAAGAATTTGATCCTTGTCCACCTGAGAATACCAGGATAGAAGCCCAATACCCAGTTGAAGAAAGGGTTTCATTAAGAACTTGTCATCTGTCCATCTGTTAGGGACTCCACACAGAGGACAAATCTAACCAAGAGTATGAAGAGGAAACCCTTCAGTGAGATTGGTTTCTCCTAAGCAACTAACAAAGTCCGTTTGGGAAAAGGCCTGTTAACTGAACTAACCATGAGAATCCTCATTAGGAAAAGTAGCCCATAGTGTTCCTGTGAATTCATTTAATCTTATAAGGGTCCATGATTCCACATGGGTGCCCCTTGTTTATGTTACCACAGAGCTCTGCACTTCCCTGTACTTGGATTCCTGACTTTCATGTTTACTAACTAGTGAGCCCCATAAGGAGAGGGTCTCACACATTTTAGATAATCAATATTTCTTGAATAGATAACTGAATGACTCATTACCTTATACAATTTGCCAAATTCAAGACAGTCAGTTGCTTCAAAGATGAAAGTGACTTAAGGCTACCATCTGTTATTCTCTTGCAGTCTGCCATGTAAATGTGATTGATATTTGGATAATTCTTGTCTATAAATTTGAAGCACGCATCAGTAATCCTTTTATTTCCTGTTTAAAAAAAAAACAACAGAAGGCAAGTATCATATTTGTAATGCCCCAAGAGTAAAAGCAAACATTAATGCTGAACCCCATTTTTAATATCACAGACCTTCAAATCGGATCTTTCTGAGGTTACAAGTAGAAAGAGCTTTAAGACCACCGTCAGAGATATGAGGCGCACCAATGAAAACTATTGATGTAATACGAGAACACTTTTCAACTAAAGCCTTTAGAAGAAAAAAGAGGATTAAATTTACCACAGTGTATAGAACAAGCTTAGCAAAGTAATGAGGTTATTTATTTTTCTCAATATTTTCAGAAGGAGACATATTAACTATTAAATTTTCCTAATTTCAAAGACAATGGTACCTTTATTCAATATATTTGAGCACACTTACACTTGAGTAATGGAGAGGAGCCAAAATTAAACCGTGTTACAAAGTGGGGGAAAACATGAGAAAATGGGATGCGGAAAAAAATCACTACATTTAGAAGTTTGACACAGAGAACTAAAGTTAAAGTTTATGCTTAGGCTACAGGATCTCTGAAATAAAAATATCCTAATTGGGAAACAGAGTTTTTTAGGGTATGTAAGGATTCAAATGTTCAAACGTTTGTGTGTGTGTAAATTTTTTAATGATTTTCTTACTATAAAAACAACTAAATTGAAAATCCCATTCATATTTTGCAGTAATCCAAGCCACTAGAAAATGTGCCCATCTATTAGGACTGAGAAGAAAATGTACTTTGCAACCACCTACTTTTACACAGTTGTCCGTTAGAGTTGGCATGTCGTTGATGGTCAGATGCATAATTCCAGTGCAGCTGTTTGCAATGTTCCTGAAGCCTTGGACTGAAATCTGAATTGTACAGAATAGATGAAAATGATGGAAGAACTCGTTAGCATGACATCTAATAAAACCCTAAAGAAGTAATAACCCAAGGTATGTCATGATTTTGCTACTGTATTTTAAAATTGAAACCATAAAATATGGCCGACCTAAACGGGAAAGTATCTAATCCTGATTTCTTTACTACTTAATTTCCTATATGTATATATTGTGAAATGATCACCACAATAAGTCTAGTTAACTTATTGTTTAATTTTTTTATTGAGGCAAAATTCACATAACACAAAATTAATCACTTAAATGGGCCATAAACCATTCATAATCTTATGTAACCATAACCTCCATCTGGTCCCAAAACATTTTTATCACTCTAAGAGGAAATTGAATCTCCTAAGCCATTGCTTCTTACACACCCCTCTCCCAGCCCCCAGCAATCACTATCTTTGTGGATTTACCTATTCTAAATATTTAGTGTAAGTGGAATTATACAATATATGGCCTTTTGTGTCTCCTTTCTTTCACTTAGCATAATGTTTTTGAGGTTCATCCACAGTGTAACATCATGTATCAGTACCTTATCATTTTTATGGCTGTATATAAAAAAAGATTTTATCTATTCATTTGAGAGAGAGAGACTGAGAGCATGAATGGAGGGGAGGGAAGGGGCAGACGGAGAGGGGGAGGCACACTCCCTGCTGAGCAAGGAGCCCAACATGGGGCTCGATTCCAGGACCCCAAGATCTTGACCTGAGCCAAAGGCAGATGCTTAACTGACTGAGCCACCCAGGCACTCCTGTGGCTGAATATTCTGTTGAATGAATATACCATATTTTGTTCAACCATTCATCTGTTGATGAATATTTGCGTTGTTTCCATCTTTTGGATATTTGAATAGTGCTACTATGAACATGCATATACATCTATTTGTTTGAGTACCAGTTTTCAGTTCTTATGAGTATATACCTAGGAGTAGAATTGCTGGACCATATGGTAATTCTATGTTTAACTTTTTAAGGAACCACCAAAATGTTTTTTTACAGTGGTTGCACCATTTTACATTCCACCAGCAATCTATGAGTGTTCCCACTTCTCTACATCTTTGCCAGCATTATTTTTCATTTTCCCATATTTTCCTTTAAAAAAATTTCCTAGTGGGTTTGAAGTGATACCTCGTTGTGATTTTGATTTGCATCTCCTTAATGATTAATGATATTGAGCATCTTTTCATGTATTTATCAGTCACTTGCATATCTTCTTTGGGGAAATGTCTATCCAAGCCCTTTGCCTATTTTTTAATTGGGTTTTTTGTCTTTCAGTACTTGATTTATAAGAGTTCCTTATATATTCCGGATACTAGAGCCTTAGATATATGATTTGCAAATATTTCCTCCCATTCTTTAGGTTGTCTTTTCACTTTTTAAATAATGTCTTTTGATGCACAAGTTTTTAATTTTATGAAGCCTAATTTATCTGGTATTTTTCTTTTGTTGCTTATGGTTTTGGTGTCATATCTAAGAATCCATTGCCAAATCTAAAGTCATGAAGATTTACCTTCAGGGTTTTTGTCTAAGGTTTATTATTTTGGCTCTTATATTTAGGTCATTGGTCCATTTTGAGTTAATTTTTGTATATGGTATGAGGTAGGAATCCAACTTCATTTTTTTTAGCTTTTCAAGTATTTTTTTAAATTTAATTTAATTTTATTATGTTACATTAGTCACCACACAATACATCATTAGTTTTTGATGTACTGATCCACGATTCATTGTTTTCGTATAACCCCCAGTGCTCCGTGCAGTACGTGCTCTCCTTAATACCCATCACCGGGCTAACCCATCCCCCACCCCCTCCCCTCTAGAACCCTCAGTTTGTTTCTCAGAGTCCATAGTCTCTCATGGTTCTTCTCCTCCTCCGATATCCCCCCCTTCATCTTTCCCTTCCTTCTCCTAATGTCCTCCATGCTGTTCCTTATGTTCCACAAATAAGTGAAACCATATGATAATTGACTTTCTCTGCTTGACTTATTTCACTTAGCATCATCTCCTCCAGTCCCATCCATGTGGATGTAAAAGTTGGGTATTCATCCTTTCTGATGGCTGAGTAATATTCCATTGTATATATGGACCACATCTTCTTTATCCATTCGTCTGTTGAAGGGCATCTCGGCTCTTTCCACAGTTTGGCTATTGTGGACATTGCTGCTATGAACATTGGGGTGCATAACACCCTTCTTTTCACTATATCTGTGTCTTTGGGATAAAAACCCAGTAGTGCAATTGCCGGGTCATAGGGTAGCTCTATTTTTAAATTTTTGAGGCACCTCCACACTGTTTTCCAAAGTGGCTGTACCAACTTGCATTCCCACCAACAGTGTAAGAGGGTTCCCCTTTCTCCACAGCCTCTCCAACATTTGCTGTTTCTTTCCCTGTCCATTTTTGCCATTCTAACTGGTGTAAGTTGGTATCTCAATGTGGTTTTGATTTGAATTTCCCTGATGGCTAATGATGATGAACATTTTTTCATGTGTCTGTTAGCCATTTGTATGTCTTCTTCAGAGAAGTGTCTTTTCATGTCTTCTGCCCATTTTTTGACTTGATTATTTGTTTTTTGGGTGTTGAGTTTGAGAAGTTCTTTATAGATCTTGGATACCAGCCCTTTATCTGTAGTGTCATTTGCAAATATCTTCTCCCATTCTGTGGGTTGCCTCTTTATTTTGTTGACTGTTTCCTTTGCTGTGCAGAAGCTTTTTATCTTGATGATGTACCAAAAGTTCATGTTTGCTTTTGTTTCACTAGCCTTTGGAGATGTATCTTGAAAGAAATTGCTGTGGGCGATGTGAAAGAGGTTACTGCCTATGTTCTCCTCTAGGATTTTGATGGATTCCTGTCTCACATTGAGGTCTTTCATCCACTTTGAGTTTATCTTTGTGTATGGTGTTAGAGAATGGTCGAGTTTCATTCTTTTGCATGTGGCTGTCCAATTTTCCCAGCACCATTTATTGAAGAGACTGTCTTTTTTCCATTGCATGTGTTTTCCTGCTTTGTCAAAGATTATTTGACCATAGAGCTGAGGGTCCATATCTGGGCTACCTATTCTGTTCCATCGGTCTATATGTCTGTTTGTGTGCCAGTACCATGCTGTCTTGGTGATCACAGCTTTGTAATATAGCTTGAAGTCGGGCAACGTGGGGCCCCCAGCTTTGTTTTTCTTTTTCAACATTTCCTTGGCGATTCGGGGTCTTTTCTGATTCCATACAAATTTTAGGATCATTTGTTCCAGCACTTTGAAAATGTCATTAGAATTTTGATCGGGATGGCATTGAAGGTATAGATTGCTCTGGGTAGCATAGACATTTTAACAATGTTTATTCTTCTGATACATGAGCATGGAATGTTTTTCCATCTTTTTGTGTCTTGTTCAATTTCTTTCGTGAGTGTTCTGTAGTTCCTAAAGTATAGATCCTTTACCTCTTTGGTTAGGTTTATTCCGAGGTATCTTATGGTTTTTGGTGCTATTGTAAATGGAATCATTTCTCTATTTCTCTTTCTACAGTTGCGTTGCTAGTGTATAAGAAAGCAACTGATTCCTGTGCATTGATTTTGTATCCTGCCACATTACTGAACTGCTGTATGAGTTCTAGTAATTTGGGGGTGGAGTCTTGGATTTTCCACATAAAGTATCATGTCATCTGCGAAGACAGAGAGTTTGACTTCTTTGCCAATTTCAATAATTTTTATTTCTTTTTATTGTCTGATTGCTGTTGCTAGGACTTCTAGTACTATGTTGAACAATAGTGGTGAGAGTGGGCATCCTTGATGTGTTCCTGATCTTAAAGGAAAGGCTCTCAGCTTTTCCCCATTGAGGATGATATTCACGGTGGGTTTTTCATAGATGGATTTTATGAACTTGAGGAATGTTCCCTCTATCCCTAGGCTCTGAAGAGTTTTAATCAGGAAAGGATGCTGTATTTTGTCAAATGCTTTTTCTGCATCAATTGAGAGGACCATATGGTTCTTCTCTCTCCTCTTATTAATGTGTTCTATCACATTGATTGATTTGTGAATATTGAACTACCCTTGCATCCCGGGGATAAATCCTACTTGGTCGTGGTGGATGATCCTTTTAATGTATTGTTGCATCCTATTAGTTAGGATTTTGTTGAGAATTTTGGAATCCATATTCATCAGGGATAGCAGTCTGAAATTCTCCTTTTTGATGGGGTCTTTGCCTGGTTTGGGGATTAAGGTAATGCTGGCCTCATAGAATGAGTCTGGAGGCTTTCCTTCTGTTTCTATTTTTTTTTTTTTTTTTGAAACAGCTTCAGGAGAATAGGTATTATTTCTTCTTTGAATGTTTGGTACAATTCCGCAGGGAATCCATCAGGCCCTGGACTCTTGTTTTTTTGGGAGGTTTTTGATCACTGCTTCAATCTCGTCACTGGTTATTGTCCTATTCAGGTTGTCAATTTCTTCCTGTTTCAGTCTTGGGAGTTTATAGGTTTCCAGGAAGGCATCCATTCCTTCCAGGTTGCTCAATTTATTGGCATATAGTTGTTGATAATAATTTCTAATAATTGTTTCATTTTCCTTGGTGTTAGTCATGATCTCTCCCCTTTCATTCATAATTTTATTCATTTGGGTCCTTTCTCTTTTCTTTTGGATAAGTCTGGCCAGTGGTTTATTGATCTTATCAATTCTTTCAAAGAACCAACTTCTAGTTTCGTTGATCTGATCTACTGTGTTTCTGGTTTCTAATTCATTGATCTCTGCTTTAATCTTAATTATTTCTCTTCTAATGCGTGGCTTAGGCATCGTTTGTTGCTTTTTCTCTAGTTCTTTAAGGTGTAAAGTTAGGTGGTGAATTCAGGATTTTTCTATTTTTTTGAGTGAGGCTTGGATGGCTATGTATTTCCCCCTTAGGACCACCTTTGCAGTATCCCATAGGTTTTGGACCAATGTGTTTTCATTCTCATTGGTTTCCATGAATTGTTTAAATTCTTCTTTGATTTCCTGGTTGACCCAAACATTCTTGAGCAGAGTGGTCTTTCGCTTCCAAGTGTTTGAATTTCTTCCAAATTTTTTCTTGTGATTGAGTTCCAGTTTTAAAGCATCGTGGTCTGAGAATATGCAGGGAATAATCTCAATCCTTTGGTATAGGTTGAGACCTGATTTGTGACCCAGTATGTGGTGTATTCTGGAGAAGGTACCATGTGCGCTCGAGAAGAATGAGTATTCTGTTGTTTTAGGGTGGAATGTTCTGTATATATCCATGAGGTCCATCTGGTCCAGTGTGACATTCAAAGCTCTTGTTTCTTTGTTGATTTTCTGCTTAGATGATCTGTCTATTGCTGAGTGGAGTATTGAGGTCTCCTACAATTAATGTATTGTTATCAATATGACTCTTTATTTTGGTTAACAGTTGGCTTATGTAGATGGCTGCTCCCATGTTGGGGGCATAGATATTTACAATTGTTAGATCTTCTTGTTGGATAGACGCTTTAAGAATGATATAGTGTCCTTCTGTGTCTCTAATTACAGACTTTAGTTTAAAATCTAATTTGTCTGATATAAGAATTGCTACCCCAGCTTTCTTTTGAGGTCCGCTGGCATGGAAGATGGATCTCCATCCCTTCACTTTCAGTCTGGATGTATCTTTAGGTTCAAAATGAGTCTCTTGTAGGCAGCATATGGATGGGTCCTGTCATTTTATCTAATCTGCAACCCTGTGCTGTTTTATGGCAGCATTTAGGCCATTCACGCTGAGAATGACTATTGAAAGATATGAATTTATTGTCATCATGTTGCCTGTGAAGACCTTGTTTTTTTTTTTGTTTTTTTTTAAAGATTTTATTTATTTATTTGACAGAGAGAGAGAGACACAGCGAGAGAGGGAACACAAGCAGGGGGAGTGGGAGAGGGAGAAGCAGGCCTCCCGCAGAGCAGGGAGCCCGATGCGGGGCTCGATCCCAGGACCCTGGGATCATGACCTGAGCCGAAGGCAGACGCTTAACGACTGAGCCACCCAGGCGCCCTGAAGACCTTGTTTTTATAGATTGTCTCTGTAAATTTCCATTCTGTATCACTCTTGGGGTCTTTCACCTTTTATAGACCCACCCCTTAATATTTCTTGCAGGGCCGGCTTAGTGGTCACATATTCTTTCAGTTTCTGCTGGTCTTGGAGGCTCTGCATCTCTCCATCCATTCTAAATGACAGCCTTGCCAAATAAAGTATTCTTGGCTGCATGTTCTTCTCGTTTAGTACCCTGAATATGTCTTGCCAGGCCTTCCTGGCTTGCCAGGTCTCTGTGGATAGGTCTGACGTTATTCTGATGTTCCTCCCTCTGTACGTAAGAATCTCTTCCCCCTAAATGCCCTTAAGATGGTTTCCTTGGTGCTAAGATTTGCGAGTTTTACTATCACATGCCGGGGTGTTGGCCTGTTTTCCTTGATCTTGGGAGGGGTCCTCTCTGCCTCTAGGACACGAATGTTTGTTTCATTCCCCAGAATAGGGAAGTTCTCAGCTATGATTGGCTCAAATACATCTTCTAGTCCTCTCTCTCTCTCTCTCTCTCCACCCTGTCAGAGATCCCAATAATTCTGACATTCGAACGTTTCATGGTGTCACTTATTTCTCTGATTCTATTTTCATGGATTTTGAGTTGTTTTTCCCCGGCCTCCTCTTTTTCCTTCCTCTATTAATTGGTCTTCTATTAGATCACTAATTCGTTCTTCTGCCTCACTTACTCTAGCCGTTAGATTATCTAGATAAGATTGGATCTCATTCATAGCATTTTTAAGTTCTGCCAATTCAGCTTTCAGTTCTGCCCTTAGAGACTCTATGTTACAATTAATCGATTTCTCCATTCTAGCTATTGTCTTCACATTTGCTACCCTGAATGCCATCTCTGACACCTTGGTTAGTATATCTGTATCCATTTGTAAATCTGTGGCAGAAGTCACAGTCTCTGAGTCTTTCCTATTTTGGGTGTTCCTCCTCCTAGTCATTCTGTTGAAGGGTGGTTGAGGGAATGTACGGAGTCCGAATTATTGACCACAACCCAAGCAAGATGCAGCTGTTTTCTAGGGACCTTAGTGTTGCTGGCCTCTTGTTCTCCCAGCCTGTCTTCTGGGGGAGGGGCCTGCCACGCTGTTTCTCAGGCAAACCTGTTTGGGCAGAGTTGCCCTGCCCCTGTGGCGGGGGATAGGCTCAGTGGAAACTGGTTTTGGGGGGCTTTTGTTCTCTGGTGGTTTTCCCTGGTGGCTTTCCACGTCTCTTCCGAGAGTCAGAGCAGAAGAGACTGTTTCCAAACTTCTGTCTCAGCAGAGATCACAGTCTGTTCTTCAGTGAGCTCTCCAGGCCACACTCTCTCTGTTTCTGTCTGTGCTGCTATAAACTGCAGCGTCCTGGGTTGTGCGCCCCTCAACAGCGCTCCCAATCCTCGCCTCCAGGTCGGGGCATGTCTCTGCCCTTTGTGCTTCTAACACCGCCAGCCACCTGCAGTTCCCACGCGCGGCCCCGCTGCTCCAGTTTCGGTCTGGGGGCTGCTCTAAAGTCCTTCCCCCGCCGCTACCAGTCTGCGAGTCTGTGCTCCGTCCCCACTGTGGGAGGCTCTTGCTCACTGGCGGTGTCAGATCCCCGCAGCCAGGCTCCTTCCCCCGTCCATTTATCCTCTGATATATGCCCAGGGAATCATGGCTCCCCGCTTCAGACCTTGAAACCAACCGCCTGTGATATTCTGTTTATAGAGATCCAGATCTTCTTACATCTCACGCTGATTTCGTGGGTGTTCAGAGTGGTCTGGTAGATATCCAGCGTAATTCCAGGGACCAGTTGGAATAGGGTCCCCTACTCCTCTGCCATCTTTGAGCCCTCTCCCAACTTCATTTTTTTGCATGCAGATATCCAGTTGCCCCAGCACCAATTGTTCAAGAAAGTGTTCTTTCCCCCATTGAATGGTCATGACACCCTTGTTGAAAATCAGTTGGCCATAAAAGTATAGGTTTATTTCTGGTCTCTCAATTCTATTTCATTGGTTTATATGTCTATCTTATGCCAATACCACGCTGTTTTGATTACTGCAGTTTTGTAGTATTGATTTTTCTTTCAACTACCATTATCCACATTAACGGAGGCACCAGCCTTGGAGTCAAAATACTGATTGATCAAAGGATCAAATGCATTTGCCTATGATGAATTATCTTAAAACAATTTATCTAGGTTTCATTTCCTATAACAAATAGGCATGAATGGGAAATCAGATGGTATATAGACTCAGTAATGGGAAACTGAGAGATCACCTAACAA
Organism: Zalophus californianus; assembly: GCF_009762305.2. NCBI lineage: Eukaryota > Metazoa > Chordata > Mammalia > Carnivora > Otariidae > Zalophus > Zalophus californianus. The sequence continues at coordinate 20,996,537 of NC_045606.1, read as the reverse complement.
CAGACAGCAGAGGGAACACCCCTGCAATGTCATCCTCACAACGGCATGACAGGGAGAACAAGCAATAGCAGCTGTAATGGACCTCTTAGGAGACCTTTGGAGACTTCATGTGTCCCATCTGTCACTGAAGGTGACTTCCAAGGTTCTATCATTACAGCCTCCACCTATTTAAAAAGGACTAGCCAAAAGTTGGGGAACTGAGTGCCACATCCTCAGAACAACCAGAGCACAGCTCAAATGCCACCTGCTCAGGAAGTGTCCCTGAGCCTTAGAATAGGCCAGGTTCTTATTATACACTCACAGCGCCATATAAGTATCATAACTATAGTTAAATTAATGTTATGATTAGTTGTTGAACTAACTCCCCTGTACCCCAGCTCCCAGGAGGGTACCATAGTATCAGTTGAATAATCAAGTAATATTATTATGTGAGTAAATGAAAGAATGTATGAATGAATTATGAGAGCCATGTGTCTAGCTAGGTTCTACTGCCCAGCAGACACTGACAATGTGAGCACCCAGTCAAAAGCCAGGGGAAGCCCTTGAGAGCAGGGGCTGAGCATGCAATCTTGAGTGGCTGCAGAAGCCAAGCCCTCACTCAGGTAGAAATATATTTGGTGCTATGGTCTGAATGTTTGTGTCCCCGCAAAATTCATATATTGAAATCCTAAACCCCCAAGGTGATGTTATTAGAATGTAGGTCCTTTCAGAGGTAATTTTGGACTCTGCCTTCATGAATGGGATTTGTCCCCTTATAAAAGAGTCCCTAGAGAGATCCTTCACCCCTTCCGCCAGGTTAGGTTACAGCAAGAAGGCGCTGTCTGTGACCCAGGAAGCAGACTCTCAATAGACACTCAATCTGTCAGTGCCATGATTCTGAACTTCCCAGCCTCCAGAACTATGAGAAATAAATATCTGTTGTTTTTTTTTTTAAGATTTTTTATTTATTTGACAGAGAGAGACAAAGCGAGAGACGGAACACAAGCAGGGGGAGTGGGAGAGAGAGAAGCAGGCTTACCGCTGAGCAGGGAGCCCGATGTGGGGCTTGATCCCAGGACACTGGGATCATGACCTGAGCTGAAGGTAGACGCTTAATGACTGAGCCATCCAGGCGCCCCTAAATATCTGTTGTTTATAATCTATCCAGTCTCTGACATTTTGCTATAGCAGCCTACATGGACTGAGATACTAGAACAATTTTTTTCTAAAGAATTTTTGGGAAATATGTTTCTAATGTCTGAACAGGGTATCTGTTTTGGCCCAGGAATTAGACAAAAATATCCTAAAGAAGTAAAATTGCTGCACTCAGAGATTTACATATAAGGATTCTCTTTTCCTCAGCCCTTTGTTCTACTTAGGCCTTCAATAGACTGGATGAGGGTAGTCTACTTTACTCAGTTTACCAATTTAAAAGTTAGCTTCATCCAGAAACACCCTCACAGACAAATCTAGAATAATGTTTAATCAAATAGCTGGGCACCCCATGGGCCATTCAAGTTGGCACATAAAATTAACCAACACAGCTACCTTGGGAACTTTGGACATTTGAGAGTCATAGCTGACGCTGTTTGCTCTTGCCTGCTTGGTTTTGGCCAATCATATGAACCTGCCTGGCCACATTTTTTATCCATATCAGCATCTTTGAGATTACCCACCCTATCTGGCACCACTAAGTACCTGAACCAGGCATAACTAAAAGAAAGCTTTAAGATCTTACTGTTGTCAAGCCCTTAAAGTTCCAATCCCAAATACTTAATTAAGGAATTTCAGTTTCTCCAAGTTAAATAACTAAATTAGTAGGGGGAACATTCCATTTTTAAATGCCTGTGCATGAGTGTTATTTAACTTGTGTAGCTTTGTGAGAAGTCATGTTCGGCACTGCTAGAGTTCTCATGGAGTGGATGTGATTATCCGATGTTATGGAAGTCTCAGCCGTAAGTGACTGCTCACACATGATGACGTACTACAAAGTGGCTGGCGGTGAGAAGAGCAGGAGAAGAGGCAGGCTATTCTAAGGATCTTGGACTTCTCCTATACGCTGAGGTGGCCTCCAGGAGATGAGGAAACAAAGGCTCGGGGTCCTTGATCGATTTCCCCCAGATTACAGATTGACAGAGCAAGAACACAGATGTTCAAACTCTTAATCCAGTGTTCCTTCTGATTAGCGTTCTTCAACAATAACCTCCATTTCAACTGTCCCATCCCAGCTGTCATCAGTCTTTAAACCTAGCTGCTCCAGCCAGAAAGGCATCTGACTTCTCCAGGACTCAGTGGACCTCTCTGCTCTTTGTCTGACCTTGTACTTCCCTTTGCCTCTTTCTCCTTTCATCTCCTCCAGCCTTAACTATTTCTCAAGTACCAATGACTCCAGCTACTTTCCTTCTCTTTCCCTTACAAGTCTAAAACTCTTTATTTTAGCGATCACTCTTTCCTATATTCTGCATGTCTTAATTCCCCCAAAGAGATGATCTTATACTCTTTTTAAAATTTCTTACTGTGTTGGACGACTACTTGGAGCCGAATGAATTAAATTTAGGAGTAAGACAAATAAGTCTGGGAAAGAGTACAGAATTTGGCTACAGACAAAACTGAAAACAATTCCAAGTCGAAGGTAAAGCACAGGCAAAAGCAAAACAGTGGAAGCATTGGACTTGGATAAAGTTGCAAGATTATTCTTGGGATGAATAGGAAAGGAGGTAAGGAGGGAGGGAAAGCTAATGGAAGACCCATAAGGCAAAAATGAGGTCTTTTGTATTGTCCTGTCATGGATTCTTCTAAATTTTCCACAAGTATCCCCAGAGAAAAGTCCAGGGGAGATGAATGAACACTTAAAATCTGGAGATTGGAGGAGGGAAGAACACTGGGCTTGGAGTCGGCAGAGCTGGGTTTGAATCTGGCTCTGCTTCTTTCTCCTTTGTAACAAAAGGCAACTCAACCTCTCTGACCCTTAGTTTTCTCATCTGTAAAATGGGTCTGCTACTCCTTTCCCCCTCCCCTTTTTTTAGGAACTACTTGAGGAAACAGAATGGGGTAAAGTGTGTGTAAAAGTGGTTAGTTAGCCCAATGCCTGGCATGTAATACTGGATACTAGTTTTCCTATTACTATTCTTCTGGGTGCATTGTGCTCCCACAGAGAAGTAAAGATTCAAGAACTAGAGGTAGAGGGCCTTGCGAGATCATTCTAGTGCATCCCTCACATTGCAAACATAAAGAAATGGTATTCCAAGAAGTCGTGTGATTTGTCCCTAGTGCTGGATGGACAGTGTCAGACAGAGTGCTGCTCCATAAGTGCTGAATGAATGAACAAATGGTCCTGAGTCATACCGTCTATGGCAGAGCCAAGGCTGGAGGCCACCTATCCCCATATGACACACAATGCCAGGGATGGGAATAGTTATTTTTTAACAATACTTCTAAATTCTTCCCCTTTATCTCAGACCCTGGGCCTTTACCCTACCACTAGTATTTCAAATAATGGCGTCCCCTGGAAAAAAAAAAAAGAAAAGAAAAGAAATTTTTTCTCTCTTGCTGTCTTGGAAATATATTTTTAACAAGATTTTCTGAACAAGGGAAAAAATTATAGCAGTAATCAGCCACAGCTGAGTGATTCCTTGCAATGCAGCCAAACATTTGGTGCTATCAACCAATAAGACTGTATCCAGAAAAGGGGTGGATAAAACCTCTAAGAGGAGCTTTTTAGTTTTGCCTTGGCATGAAATGCTTAGTTCTCTACATGGTTTATTTTAGAATATCCAAAAAGATGCTTGGCTAATGATTTATGACTCAAATATTCATGTCAGAATCTTTTAGGTCAACCAACTATTAGTTGTCCTTTCTCTTCACTGAAATAATGGTAATATAAGCCTGAAATTAAAAATTCCTCTCTTAGGAAAAAAGCAGAATATTTTACCATGTTAAAAAGCAGGCCTTGCCACAGCTGATACCTTTGCATTTTCTGTTTAGTATTCTTACAAAACTTGGGATCTAATCTCTCTTTATTTAGTTGTTAAGTGGCTTTAGTCTGGACACCAACTGGAGCCCTGCCCCTCTGCTCTTTGCTGGTCAAACTCCCATTGGTTAAGAAGTTGTGAAAGTTGGCCACACCAATGCTGTTCCAATCTCAAGTCCCAGCAGATAGCTACTGCTGCTGATGGGGGCAGAGAAGTTTTGGTGATCATAGGAAATTCTCTCCAGCTGCCTCTAGGTGGGTCTGAACCATTGAGCAGGACAGGACAGAGCTGTCTGTGAAAGAAGTGAGTTTTCAGTGAGCCATACAAAGTGAAAACCAAAGTGTTGAGCACCAAGGACTATCTCAGATCCCTCTTTGCCGCTCCAAGGTGGTAAAAAAGAAGGAACTTATCTCAGAGAGAATAACATATTACCAAGTTCACTTTCCACTTCTTCTTTACAACATTGTCTCTAAACCAGTTAGCTCAGCAACACAGAGAAGAGATATATGTAGGGCCAGACCCTCTGTGACAGCTAGAGTTATCTATCTTAGGTAGACATTGCCCAAGTTGTGTTCCTGTACCATTTCCAGCTGTTTCTCTCATTTGAGCAACATTGTAACCAATGACTAATGGATAATGTAATGACTTTAGTCATATCCATATATCCTTTATGACCGCCTGGTGAACTCCAAGAAGCCTGGCTCAGCAAGTAGAATGGATTGTTGGAGAGAAAAACAAAGATTTTTCCCAAAACATGGAACATTTTGTTTTGTTGCATTCAAATGTGCCACAAGTTTCTAAAGTAGCAACACTTCCCCAGGTCTGTGCTCAAACGGTCTGACAAGCTTTCGAATATTGTGTCTTCTCTTGAGAGGAAGAGAGGCCTAGTTATTATCCCTTTGATGATCCCATACTTTCCAGTCTATATATTCTTCATGCCGACCCCCTCCTCTGTGTTTGCTAACGCACTTCTCCTAGGTACCCTCCTTGATCACTTCAGGTAGAACTGTTTCTTCCTCTGAGATCCCAGGGCACCAAACACCATAGCCCTCTGTTTGAGTTTTGCATCTTCTGCCTTGTATAATAATTACTTACGCACATGTCTAATATTCCTGCCGAGGAACACATACAGCATCTTATCCATAATGCCCTTTACAGTACAACACAGGTGCTTGGAGTAGAGTATGATAAAACAAGTATTTGTTAGTAGACCGAGTAGTTGTTGAATAAACGGTTTGTAGAATGTAAATTAGAATTAATAGTTCCAAAGGCAGAGGGTCATTTGTTAGAGATTGCCGTGTTTATTTAAAAACATTGGATAGCCAATCACAAAAAGGAGAGTTTCATTTTCCAATGTGAGTGAGGAATTAGAATACAAGATTAGTGAAGCCTACAGATGCCAGGAAGGCAAGCATGCATGCCAACTCTGTGCGCTCACTGCACCATGACTCAGAGCTGTGATCTGCAGAAGCAGGCTTGACCCTTCTTAAACTTTACCATTCCTGTTTAGAGTACACGATCCTGTTCTTTTCCTCACCCAATGGCCAAATCACTCACAGCTTCTGTACTAAAATGGAGGTTTATCTCCTTTTTGACCGAGAGAATCACAACCATAATACTTTGTTATTACAACGCAACGAACATGGAGCTACTTGGTTTGTCTAGATTTATTGAGCTAGATGGTGGCTTTGTAGCTAGAGTTCTAACCACAGGCTTCACCCAGGTCCAAAGACCTAAGTAGAGTTTTGTGAAGAGTTTATGAAATTCTGTGATTTACAAATCACATATGTCCTAAGATAGGGACAACTGAAATAAATGTAGTTTTTCAGAGAGCACTAAAATTTTTTTCAAACCTTTTTTCAGGAGTGTGAAACAGGATCTTAGTCCCCTGAAACTCATTTTGCTGTCTGATTCTTCAAAATCTAAAAATTGTTGCCAGATGTTTCATTTTTTACTGCTTAATGTAATAAACATCCTTATACAGTTTGCCTACAAAGAGATTGCATTAAGCTATGGATGCTAATAGTAGGTGTTTGTTATATTTCTTTATTTTTATTTTCAATATGGCTATCATAGAGTTATATTCAAACTAATATTATAATACCCATTTCAATTTATATGAGTCCTATCTATAAGAAATATAAAACAATCTTCATGAATTTTATTTCTTTCCCCAGCACAGTTTGAAGTCTGATTCAGAAAAGACAGAAAGCATTCCTTTAACAGGGAAACTGAAGCACAAGAACTGACCCAGAAAAGCAGAAATTGTACTGTGACTTTGCTGATTCATGACTGCTTTTCCACTAGAACTCCTTCTTATTAATGACACTTACAACCATAATAATTTTTCAAATAGAAAATGCAACATTTTTTTAACCATAGGTCAGTAAATTACTATATACTGCCTATGGTAAAAAAATGGTTTAGTAGAATAGAGTCTGTTCTTCAGAATTAGTTAGATCAAGGTTCTAAGCTTGGCCCAGACATTTTTTGTGTGACTTTGGGCAAGTTACTTACTCTGTCTTAGTGACATTTTCAGTGGTGTGTGGGGCCAGTTTACAGCATGCCAAATTGTTAACTTTTTAGGAACTCTGCAAGCCCATTGTTAGATTAGATTAGAGGCACCTGGGTGGCTCAGTCAGCTAAGCATCCGACTCTTGTTTTTGGCTCATGATCTCAGGGTTGTGAGATTGAGCCCCTCGCTCAGTGGGGAGTCTGCTTCTCTCCATCTGCCCCTCCCCTATTTTGCTCTCTTTCTCTCTTTCAAATAAATAAATAAATCTTAAGAAAAAAAACCACAGCCAGATTAAAAATTAGATAATATAAACTTAAAATTAAATAAGTTATATTAACACAGGTGGTGAATACTCAAACTCAGCACTTCCTGGTTATTTTATTACATGTTACTATTACCTATGCTCTTGAGGATATTTATGTTGATTGTATCGATAAAGTGAAAATATTACATAATGGTGTACCACTGCACCTCTCTTCCCAACTCCCACTTCAGTGACTTCTCATTGGTAACTTGAAATAGTAAATGGTGAGAATATTTACACTGTGGAAGTTAGCAATCATTGAAAATCAGGGCTTTCCCTGCTCCTTGCCAGTTGTTAAATGTTTACCAGCACACCATTTTTCAGTTTCCACATCTTTCAAATGGGAATAATGAGACCCACCTCATATAGTTATTTGTAAAGATTAAATGAGATAATAAATGTAAACACTTACCTCAATACCTAGCACCTAGTCAGTACCCAACAAATGATAGCAATTATTACCATGCACTAAAATACAGGATAAAGGAAAATGGAATCTAAAAAATATAAATGAATTATAATTTTGAATTTAACTGTCACCAATTAATTTTGGTACATAATCTGCTTATTTTCAACTGGTTTAGCTGGTCACACAACTCTTATTGTTCCAATTACCCCTTACTGATAATCTAGCAACTCTGTACCTCTACTCCCGGTTCTGTACCGAGAACCAGACTTCCACACAGAAGCACAGAATTCTAAAGCTGAAAAAGATCTCAGAGATCATGTAGCCCAAACTAGCCATTCTAGAGACAAGGGAACTGAGGCGGAAAAACCAAGTAACTATCCAGACTTAGTGGCATAGCAAGGACTAGATCCCAGGTCTCCCCACTCCAGGTTGGGGCTCCTTTTACCATCGCACTGCCTTCTGCTGTATGAGAGAGAGAAAAAAAGAGAAAGTGCTTTCTACTCTTGCTTTGCTTATGCAATCTCCATTCTATTTGGCTAGTACATTCATTCCTGGGCATGGCTCTGTGGCGTTTGCCTACCTCCACCACAATCCCTAGAGGTGAACAAGTAAGACCTTCCATGATCTTCACCTCTCTGGAAGGGGAAGTTGGAATTTATGTAGCCTTCAGAGAGAACTGAAATGACTTTGGAATCTTCCTGTTTGCAGTTTGCACGACCTACCTTTAAGATTTGTGGGTCCCAGAGAGAGACTTAACAGTACAAGAACTACTGATAAACCAATTATAATAGCGTTGAGTCATTTGAACATTTCTGGGATACTATCCCTTTTCATTTTTGTTGACTTGTGTCTAGTGAAAATGTCAGACTTCACCCTTACCAAGAGAAGACTCTGAGACTTTGCTCTGGCAAGGAGCCAACTTCTTAGCTGCTTAACAGATGTCCTGAGCTTCCACCTGAAGCACCTGGCTGGCCGTGCCCTGAAATTGGCTGCTGGTTCTTTCGCTCGTTCATTTATTTATTCATTCATCAAGCATTGATCACAGTCCTACTACATGCACTATATTGTGTGCTAAGGATACAGAAACAAAGATAAATAAGGCACCATCCTGGCCATCAGGGAGCCCGATGAGAACAGCAGACAAATAAGCAGACCACTGAATACATGGAGAATGCTTAACAAAAGTACAATGATAGAAGAATACACAGGAAGGATCATAACCTAGCTTGGGTGGGGGGAAACGAGGGGTCAGTGAGAGCTTCCTAGAGAAGGTTGTGATTGAACAAAGCCTCAAAGGATATGCAAAAGTTCACCTGGCGAATGGGAGAAAGGGTCAATATGAGGGTGTCTAAGCAGAGGGCAAAAGGTGAGCCTGGTGAAACAACTGAAGCTGGAAGTGAAGAGCAGGGGAGGCAGAGAGGCAGAGGCTCCTATTTTGTTTTTTTAAGATTTTATTTATTTGACAGAGAGAGCACAAGCAGAGGGAGAGAGAGGGAGAAGCAGGCTCCCTGCTGAGCAAGGAGCCCAATGTGGGACTCGATCCCAGGACCCTGGGATCATGACCCGGGCCGAAGGCAGCCATTTAACCGACTGAGCCACCAGGGCATCCCAAGGCAGAGGTTCCTATTGCAAGCTCTCTAACTCTCTGGTTTAACTCTCTTCAGTCTGAACATATACATCAGAACCTTGGCCTTCATCTGGCTCCTTTCACTCCGTGTTCAGAGTTGTTGATTTTCTTGGCATTTGGATTTCAGCCTGAGAGTGGCTACAGCCCTAGCCTTCTTTCCCAGCATAGCTGTGGTTGTTCCAGGCTTGGCTTCCTACACAGTGCCATAACCCACTGCTATACACATTTGGCGATGCATAAATCTTAGGAGAAGTGGCCACCCCAAGATAATATCAACAGGAGAATCCCTGGAGTTACACACAAACAGAGCAGAGGAAAAAGGGAAAGCCTAACCGGGAATCACTGTCCTCCTCATGGGGACTTTCTCATGGACAGCTAGGAAAGCTTTGTCCTCGCCATTAAAACTCTTCATCCTACTCAGATTTTCTATTTTGCAATTTTGAAAGAAACAAGAACTTTTGGAGAGCACTAAAATTAACAGGGAACTAATGAAGATATCTTTGGTGCATTTTAGCTGATACCTTTCTAGCCATTTACTCATTCATCATGGGGATGTGTGAGGAAAGGCTTAAAGGAGGTGAAGACGTTAGCCACACAGATAGCCGCAGAAGGATTCCAGGCAAGGAAAATGGCCAGTGCCAAACGCCCCGAGGCAAGAGCTCGTGTGCTGAGAGAGCAGCAAGGAAGGCAGTGTGACCCACACAGAGTTGGGAGCGGGAGAGTAGCAGGAGAGGACAGATTACATAGGGTCTTGAAGGTCCTTCTGAGGTTTTTCTTTTATTGAGTGAATGGGATGCCTCGACAGGTATTTGAGAAGAGGAAGGACATCTTGACTTGGGTTTTAAAAGGATCACTCTAGATGCTGCGTTGAGAGTAGACTTGTAGGAGGCAGAAGTGAAAGCAGAGAGACCCGTTAGGAGGCCATCACAATAACGCAGGCAAGAGATAATGGTGACCCGGGCTGGGGTGGTAGCTGCGGAGGTAGTGACGAGTGGTCAGATCCTGGGGAGTTCTGGGGTCACAGCTACCTGGCCTTCCTGACAGAGTGCGTGTAGGGTGTGTAAGAGAAAGAGAAGGTCCGAGATAACATACTAGTTTGCTAGGTCTGCTGTAATGAAGTACCACAAACTGGGTAGCTTAAACAACAGAAATTTGTTGTCCTACAGTTCTAGAGGCTAAAAGTCCAAGATCAAGGTGTCAGCAGGGTTGGTTCCTTCTGAGGTTGCTTCCTTTAATGTGAGGGAAGGAAATGGTCCAGGCCTCTCTTCTTGGCTTGCAGATGACTATTCTCATGTTCACTCTTCTGTATGTGTATATCTATGTCCAAATGTCCCCTTTTTATTAAGGACATCGTTCGTCTTGGATTAGGGCCCATCCTAATGATTTCATTTTAGCTAATTATATCTGGAAGAACCCTATTTCCAAGTAAGGAGGTTCTAGGGATTGGGACTTCAATATGTGAATTTGGGGGGTTACAATTCAGTATGTAACAGATGACTCCAAGATTTTTGACTTCAGCAACTGTAAACATGGAACTGTCCTTAAGTGACATGGGGAAGGCTAAAGGTGGAGCAAGGAGTTATTTTTTAGAGCAGGGATTTTTTTTAAGGTATGAGTCTAAAATTTGAGGTTTGGTTTGCAGATACATATTATATATGTGTGTCTGTGTATATATATCATATATATGCATATTACTTCTGTAATCATATATTACTTCTATCTATATAGTCTTATATACATATATACACTTCTATAAACATATATACATGTGTAAACACCCTCCTCTATACATATATACATACATATGTATGTATATATGTGTGAGTGAGCATCTGTATGTGTATGTATATATACAAACACATATACAAATAAAATATATACAATATGTATACATACACATAACTATATATATAAAATATATAAAATATTAAATAAATAAATGTATATGTATATTTGCTCTTTATTGTAGGTGATATTTAAAGCCATGATCTAGGTGAGATCAGCAAGGGAGTGTGTAGGCTGAGAAGAAAAATGGCCCAAGAACTGAACCCTGGGGCCCTCTGTGATTAAGGGTTTGGAGAGAAGAAGTGACTAAGGGAGTCAACTTTAGAAATATTGCCAAAACAAAAAAAGCAAAATCTATAACACAGTATCATGCAGGAGAATTAAAATACATGCACACAGAACCACAATATAAGAATGCAAGAATACATAGGTATCCCCTGCTTTTCAAAAGTTCACGTTAGGCTACTTCACTTTTACAAAAGACCTACATTAGTACCTGTTTTCACTAACCAAAAGAAATGCAAAGAGGATTTTGCAGCGAGCCATTCCAGAGACAGAGTGGGACCTTCCCTGGTAGCCACACTCAGCATCTCAGTATCAAGCCGCCATGAGGTTTCAACTGTGTCTAAGAGCATCTGTGCTGTATCTTTACTTATTTTGTGCGTCCGTTAGCAAGATGTGTCCTAAGATATCAAAAAGCCTAAGAGAGATTATTCTGGGGGCCTGGGAGCGCTCAAAAATGTTTCCGTATAAATTAGTGGTAACTGCTTCTTTGCTTTGTGCCATTTCTGCTTAAGAAAGGTTTCATAGGAAGGCCCAAATTTCAGATAGTAGAGGAAACGTATATTCTTATATGAAACCACATAAAACAAATTAGAGGGTTTGCTCATGTAGGGGGAGGGGAATGGGAGTGGGAAATGTGGATAAAAGGGAATCAATAAAACAAGAAAGTGGCCTTGCATGGACTGATAGTGAAAGTGTGCCGTGAACTGAGGAGTATGATTAAATCTGTTCTTGGTGCCTGAGATCCAAAATAGGTAAGATAAAATAAAGTAAATCTAATATGAAATAAAATCAAAATTCCTGGTTATGTTTCTTTCCCTGAGTACTTTTTCTCCCCTGCAAAAAAACAGCAGAGAAAACAGTATTTTTTTTTTAATTTTATTATGTTAGTCACCATACAATACATCATTAGTTTTTGATGTAGTGATCCATGATCCATTGTTTTCGTATAACCCCCAGTGCTCCGTGCAGTACGTGCCCTCCTTAATGCCCATCACCGGGCTAACCCATCCCCCACCCCCTCCCCTCTAGAACCTTCAGTTTGTTTCTCAGAGTCCATAGTCTCTCATGGTTCGTCTCCCCCTCCGATATCCCCCCCTTCATCTTTCCCTTCCTTCTCCTAATGTCCTCCATGCTGTTCCTTATGTTCCACAAATAAGTGAAACCATATGATAATTGACTTTCTCTGCTTGACTTATTTCACTTAGCATCATCTCCTCCAGTCCCATCCATGTGGATGTAAAAGTTGGGTATTCATCCTTTCTGATGGCTGAGTAGTGTTCCATTGTATATATGGACCACATCTTCTTTATCCATTCATCTGTCGATGGACATCTTGGCTCTTTCCACAGTTTGGCTATTGTGGACACTGCTGCTATGAACATTGGGGTGCATATGGCCCTTCTTTTCACTACATCTGTGTCTTTGGGGTAAATACACAGTAGAGCAATTGCCGGGTCATAGGGTAGCTCTATTTTTAAATTTTTGAGGCACCTCCACACTGTTTTCCAAAGTGGCTGTACCAACTTGCATTCCCACCAACAGTGTAAGAGGGTTCCCCTTTCTCCACAGCCTCTCCAACATTTGCTGTTTCTTTCCCTGTCCATTTTTGCCATTCTAACTGGTGTAAGTTGGTATCTCAATGTGGTTTTGATTTGAATTTCCCTGATGGCTAATGATGATGAACATTTTTTCATGTGTCTGTTAGCCATTTGTATGTCTTCTTCAGAGAAGTGTCTTTTCATATCTTCTGCCCATTTTTTGACTTGATTATTTGTTTTTTGGGTGTTGAGTTTGAGAAGTTCTTTATAGATCTTGGATACCAGCCCTTTATCTGTAGTGTCATTTGCAAATATCTTCTCCCATTCTGTGGGTTGCCTCTTTATTTTGTTGACTGTTTCCTTTGCTGTGTAGAAGCTTTTTATCTTGATGAAGTCCCAAAAGTTCATTTTTGCTTTTGTTTCACTAGCTTTTGGAGATGTATCTTGAAAGAAGTTGCTGTGGGCGATGTCAAAGAGGTTATTGCCTATGTTCTCCTCTAGGATTTTGATGGATTCCTGTCTCACATTGAGGTCTTTCATCCACTTTGAGTTTATCTTTGTGTATGGTGTTAGAGAATGGTCGAGTTTCATTCTTCTGTATATAGCTGTCTAATTTCCCCAGCACCATTTATTGAAGAGACTTTTTTCCATTGCATGTGTTTTCCTGCTTTGTCAAAGATTATTTGACCATAGAGCTGAGGGTCCATATCTGGGCTACCTATTCTGTTCCATTGGTCTATATGTCTGTTTGTGTGCCAGTACCATGCTGTCTTGGTGATCACAGCTTTGTAATATAGCTTGAAGTCGGGCAACGTGGGGCCCCCAGCTTTGTTTTTCTTTTTCAACATTTCCTTGGCGATTCGGGGTCTTTTCTGATTCCATACAAATTTTAGGATCGTTTGTTCTAGCACTTTGAAAAATGTCATTGGAATTTTGATCGGGATGGCATTGAAGGTATAGATTGCTCTGGGTAGCATAAACATTTCAGCAATGTTTATTCTTCTGATCCATGAGCATGGAATATTTTTCCATCTTTTTGTGTCTTCAGTTTCTTTCATGAGTGTTCTGTAGTTCCTAGAGTATAGATCCTTTACCTCTTTGGTTAGGTTTATTCCGAGGTATCTTATGGTTTTTGGTGCTATTGTAAATGGAATCATTTCTCTAATCTCTCTTTCTACAGTTGCGTTGCTAGTGTATAAGAAAGCAACTGATTTCTGTGCATTGATTTTGTATCCTGCCACATTACTGAATTGCTGTATGAGTTCTAGCAATTTGGGGGTGGAGTCTTTTGGGTTTTCCACATAAAGTATCATGTCGTCTGCGAAAAGAGAGAGTTTGACTTCTTCTTTGCCAATTTGAATACCTTTTATTTCTTTTTGTTGTCTCATTGCTGTTGCTAGGACTTGTAGTACTATGTTGAACAATAGTGGTGAGAGTGGGCATCCTTGATGTGTTCCTGATCTTAAGGGAAAGGCTCTCAGCTTTTCCGCATTGAGGATGATATTCACGGTGGGTTTTTCATAGATGGATTTTATGAACTTGAGGAATGTTCCCTCTATCCCTAGGCTCTGAAGAGTTTTAATCAGGAAAGGATGTTGTATTTTGTCAAATGCTTTTGCTACATCAATTGAGAGGACCATGTGGTTCTTCTCCCTCCTCTTATTAATGTGTTCTATCGCATTGATTGATTTGTGAATGTTGAACCACCCTTGCATCCCAGGGATAAATCCCACTTGCTTTTGGTGGATGATCCTTTTAATGTATTGTTAGATCCTATTAGCTAGGATTTTGTTGAGGATTTTTTTTTTTTTTTTTTGAAACAGCTTCAGGAGAATAGGTATTATTTCTTCTTTGAATGTTTGGTACAATTCCCCAGGGAATCCATCAGGCCCTGGACTCTTGTTTTTGGGGAGGTTTTCGATCACTGCTTCAATCTCGTTACTGGTTATTGGCCTATTCAGGTTGTCAATTTCTTCCTGTTTCAGTCTTGGGAGTTTATAGGTTTCCAGGAAGGCCTCCATTTCATCCAGATTGCTCAGTTTATTGGCATATAGTTGTTGATAATAATTTCTAATAATTGTTTCTATTTCCTTGGTGTTAGTCATGATCTCTCCCCTTTCATTCATAATTTTATTAATTTGGGTCCTTTCTCTTTTCTTTTGGATAAGTCTGGCCAGTGGTTTATTGATCTTATCAATTCTTTCAAAGAACCAACTTCTAGTTTCGTTGATCTGATCTACTGTGTTTCTGGTTTCTAATTCATTGATCTCTGCTTTAATCTTAATTATTTCTCTTCTAATGCGTGGCTTAGGCATCGTTTGTTGCTTTTTCTCTAGTTCTTTAAGGTGTAAAGTTAGGTGGTGAATTCAGGATTTTTCTATTTTTTTGAGTGAGGCTTGAATGGCTATGTATTTCCCCCTTAGGACCACCTTTGCAGTATCCCATAGGTTTTGGACCAATGTGTTTTCATTCTCATTGGTTTCCATGAATTGTTTAAATTCTTCTTTGATTTCCTGGTTGACCCAAACATTCTTGAGCAGAGTGGTCTTTCGCTTCCAAGTGTTTGAATTTCTTCCAAATTTTTTCTTGTGATTGAGTTCCAGTTTTAAAGCATCGTGGTCTGAGAATATGCAGGGAATAATCTCAATCCTTTGGTATAGGTTGAGACCTGATTTGTGACCCAGTATGTGGTGTATTCTGGAGAAGGTACCATGTGCGCTCGAGAAGAATGAGTATTCTGTTGTTTTAGGGTGGAATGTTCTGTATATATCCATGAGGTCCATCTGGTCCAGTGTGACATTCAAAGCTCTTGTTTCTTTGTTGATTTTCTGCTTAGATGATCTGTCTATTGCTGAGTGGAGTATTGAGGTCTCCTACAATTAATGTATTGTTATCAATATGACTCTTTATTTTGGTTAACAGTTGGCTTATGTAGATGGCTGCTCCCATGTTGGGGGCATAGATATTTACAATTGTTAGATCTTCTTGTTGGATAGACGCTTTAAGAATGATATAGTGTCCTTCTGTGTCTCTAATTACAGACTTTAGTTTAAAATCTAATTTGTCTGATATAAGAATTGCTACCCCAGCTTTCTTTTGAGGTCCGCTGGCATGGAAGATGGATCTCCATCCCTTCACTTTCAGTCTGGATGTATCTTTAGGTTCAAAATGAGTCTCTTGTAGGCAGCATATGGATGGGTCCTGTCTTTTTGTCCAATCTGCAACCCTGTGCCATTTTATGGCAGCATTTAGGCCATTCACGTTGAGAGTGATTATTGAAAGATATGAATTTATTGTCATCATGTTGCCTGTGAAGACCTTGTTTTTATAGATTGTCCCTATAAATTTCTGTTGTATATCACTCTTGGGGTCTTTCTCCTTTTATAGAACCCCCCTTAATATTTCTTGTAGGGCCAGCTTAGTGTTCACATAATCTTTCAGTTTCTGCCGGTCTTGGAAGCTCTGCATCTCTCCATCCATTCTAAATGAAAGCCTTGCTGGGTAAAGTAGTCTTGGCTCCATGTTGTTCTCATTTAGTACCCTGAATATGTCTTGCCAGGGCTTTCTGGCTTGCCAGGTCTCTGTGGATAGGTCTGACATTATTCTGATGTTCCTCCCTCTGTACGTAGGGAATCTCTTCCCCCTAACTGCCCTTAAGATGGTTTCCTTGGTTCTAAGATTTGCAAGTTTTACTACCACATGCCGGGGTGTTGGCCTGTTTTCCTTGATCTTGGGAGGGGTCCTCTCTGCCTCTAGGGTGCGAATATTTGTTCCATTCCCCAGAATAGGGAAGTTCTCAGCTACGATTTGCTCAAATACATCTTCTAGTCCTCTCTCTCTCCACTCCCTCCTGGATTCCAATTATTCTGACTCTGGAATGCTTCATGGTGTCACTTATTTCTCTGATTCTATTTTCATGGATTCTGAGTTGTTTTTCCCTGGCCTCCTCTTTTCCCTTTTTATCTATTATATTGTCTTCCAGGTCGCTTATTCGTTCTTCTGCCTCAGTTACCCTAGCTGTTAGATTATCTAGATTGGATTGGATCTCATTGATAGCATTTTTAATTTCTGCCAGTTCAGCTTTCATTTCTGCCCTTAGAGACTCTATGTTGCCATTAATTGATTTCTCCATTCTAGCCATTGTCTTCACAATTGCTAGCCTGAATTCCATCTCTGACATCTTGGTTATATCTGCATCCATTTGTAAACCTGTAGCATAAGTCATAATCTCTGAGTCTTTTCTATTTTGGGGGCTCCTCCTCCTAGTCATTCTGTTGAAGGGTGGTTGAGGGAATGTATAGGGTCCAAATTATTGACCAGAACCCAAGCAAGATGCACCTGTTTTCTTGGGACCTTAGGGTTGCTGGCCTCTTGTTTTCCCAGCCTGTCTTCTGGGGGAGGGGCCTGCCGCACTGTTACTCAGGCAACCCTGTTTGGGCAGAGCTGCCCTGCCCCCCTGTGGTGGGGATGGGCTCCACCGGAATCAGTTTTTGGGGCTTTTGTTCTCTGGCGGCTTTCCGCGTCTCTTCCGCAAGTCAGAGCAGAAGAGATCGTTTCCAACCCTCTGCCTCAGAGCAGAGAGACCGGAGTCTGTTCTTCAGTGAGCTCTCCAGGCCACACCGTCTCCGTTTCTGTCTGTGCTGCTATAAACTGCAGCATCCTCGGTTGTGCGCCCCTCTGAAGCGCCCCCAGTCCTGCCTCCAGGTCGGAGCACGTCTCTGCCCTTTGTGCTTCTAAAACCGCCAGCCACTCCCAGTTCTCACGCGCAACCCCACCACTCCGGGTTTCTGCCCCAGGGACTGTCCTAACATCCTTTCTCTGCCGCTACCGCTACCGGTCTGCGAGTCTGTGCCCGGTCCCCAGCGTGCGAGGCTGTTGCTCACTGGCGGTGTAGGATCCCCACGGCCTGGCTCCCTCCCGCTGCCGTTTATCCTCCGATATCTGCCTGGGGAATCACGGCTCCCTGCTTCGTACCTCAAAACCAACCGCCTGCGATATTCTGTTTGTAGAGATCCAGATCTTCTTACCTCTCAGGCTGGTTTCGTGGGTACTCAGAGTGGTCTGGTAGATATCCATCTCAATTCCGGGGACCAGTTGAAATAGGGTCCCCTACTCCTCTGCCATCTTTCCTCCATCCCCCCAAAACAGTATTTTTAATTCCCTCTGCTTAATTTCTTTTAGAGAAAGTGGTCACCAATAGATAGTTTCCAAATGCTTGATTAAAAAAAAATTTGAAAAGAGGGAAGTTTAATGAAACCTACTTAATATGGAAGTGAATGTAAGATGATTTAAAGACTTATTGCTCATTTCTGAGATGGGAAGAGTCCTTATCAGGATAGAAACCCATTCTAGGTTTGAATGTTGATCTCCTGCCTCTCTAGCAGTGCACCTTAAGAAGAGTGCTGCTATGAAAATAAATTATGTAGGTAAATATAGGGAGTAAGTATGGAGAGCATTAAATAAATGTTAAATAAATGTAGCATTAGTTTTCCCAGAGAAATCATATCTATGTGAGTTTCTCTTTTTTTAAAGATTTTATTTATTTATTTGTCAGAGGGCGAGTGCGCACGCACACAAGCAGGGGAGTGGCAGGCAGAGAGAGAAGCAGGCTCCTCACTGAGCCAGGAGCCTGATGCAGGACTTGATCCCAAGACCCTGGGATCATGACCTGAGCAGAAGGCAGATGCTTAACCGACTGAGCCACCCAGATGTCCCTCTATGTGTTTTCTAAATCATAAAAATGTCATTAGTATTGACACAGCCAATCCAGGAAACTAACAGTATTGATAAAAACCAAACGTACACATACTTCATGACCCACACATTCAACTCCTATGTGTATACCCAACACAAGTGTCTGCCATATTCATAGAAGGACATGTACATGAATGTTAAGAGAACCACAAATGAGCCTAGACTTACACTCTCCAGGCCCTGCAATCGCAGGAAAAACAGAATTTATTTTTCCCAGTGTTGAATATCTAGAAGGATTCTGAATGGTTCTGGTAGGGTCATCCTCCTGTCCTGGAAAAATCACAGCCACTGCAGATGGAATTTAGGTTTGTCTAGGCCTAGATCAAATGACTCAGTGGCCGTAGGAAAATCCTAATGGTTACCAAACATTTACTCTATGAAGCCACTGTTCTAAGCACATTATATGTATGAAATCATTTCATTTACACAACACACTTATGAGGGAGGTACTAGTATTTTCCCCATTTCATAGATATGGAAACTGAGGTATACAGAAAGCTTGGGGAACCTGCCCCAGTCTCATAACTAGTAAATGGCAAACTCAGGATTAGCATGCAGGTGCCCCAGAACCTATGCTCCCAAATACTATCATGTACTGCTTTCCAGGTGCCATGAGTGACAGTTCTGCAGAGCCAAAAGAGAAAGGAGAGAAGTGGTTCCTGAAGCAAAGTGAGATGCAATGGAAAAACTACCAACATTTCATAAAATGGCTTGTTTCACTTATTCAATTAAATATGAATCCAAATATTCAATAAGCATCCAATAAATGTCTGCCATGAGTTAGAGCACACACCATTCTTCAGAGCAGAGAACAAGATGGACCCATTCACTGTCACCAAATGTCTCCCTGACCGTAGATACAAAGGACCACAGGAAAGGATACTTTCTTTTGGTAATAAAACTATTTTGTCTCCAAAAAGTCTTCCCAAACTGTGTTTAAATATAGTTTTTAAAAAAAATTGCTTTATGGCATAAGCTTAGCTTTTATCACTTTGAGTAAACAGTAAATATAGAAGCAGGTATGTTAAATTTGTTCAACTGATTTAAGCAGAATTTTGTGTTAAATAAATGTAGATTTTTTTTCTTTCTTCTGAAAAGAGTATAATGAAAATGTTGCACTCTGGTTCTGAAAGAAAATTTTTAATTAATTTAAAAAATATTTTACCAATGGCAGCCTGTTGGGATGAGAATGCTATTATTCAACAAATATTTATTAAGTGCCTGGGTATGGTTTAACCTTACAAGTGATCAAAGAAATATAAATTAAAGACATATAATACCATATTCAATGTCAAATTAGCTAAAGTTTTTTTTACATAATATTCTTATGAAGATAACCAGACATTATTTTACATTTATGATAAATTTATATTGGATACCATTGTTGTGCATGGATGGCCTTAAAAATAATTATATCCTCTGACCGTTTCACTTATAAAAATTCATACCAAAATATTGCATAGACATATGGAAATATCTGGCTATGAGAATTTTCCTCACAAGTTATTGATCACAGCAGAAAATGGTAGGCCAATAATGAATGATTAAATACATGGTGGTATTTTGATAGGATGGAATACTATATAGCTTTTAAAAGTAAGTTATAGGAAGAGGCCAGGAGCAATTTTGTGGAGGAGTAGGAGACCTAAATTTCATCTGGTCCCAGGAATTCAGCTAGATAGGGATCAAACCATTCTGAACACCTACGAACTCAACAGGAGATCGAAGAAAAGAGGAGCAGCAACTCTGAACAGAAGAGCGACCACTTTCTGGAAGGTAGGACGTGCAGAGAAGTGAATCCGAGGTGATATACCGGAAGATAGATGGCAGGGGAGGGAGCCTCCGTCAGCCCCTACTGGCAAGTGAAAGAGCCATGGAGCACAAAATCGGAACTTTTAGAAGTCGGCTCTGCTGAGGGACATCGCTCCAGTGGCTAAGCGGGGGATGGAACACTTGCTGGGACAGTGTGGTCTCAGGAGTGTCGGGGTCACAGAAAGACTGGGGGTGCCTGAGTGTGGCAGAGCTCCCAGGTATTGGAGCAGGGAAGCCAGCTGCTGAGACGGAGCCGAGGCGCAGTCTCTCAGCTCAGGGTTGCCATAAACTGTGATCCGCAGCACAGTCGGGCCACTGCTCTTCCAGGGGGACCCAACAAGTGGCAGAGCCGGGGAGACTCCCCTTCCTCCCCCGGGAGGAGCTGCGCGGGAGCGCACCACAGGGATCTGCTGAGTTTGGAGACTCCACATGGGGTCGGGTGCCAGAGATAGAAACACTCGGTCACAGGCCGGGTGAGCACAGAGTGCGGCCAGAGACTGGGGAGACGGGAGTGACTGACTGCTTTTCTCTGGGGGTGCACCGAGGAGTGGGGCCCCGGGTTCTCGGCCCCTCCGGGGCGGAGATTGGGAGGCCGCCATTTTCACTCTCATCCTCCAAAGTGCTATAGAAAACTTTCAGGGAACAAAAGCTCCCGAGAGCAAACCGAGCCGATTATTTAGCCTGGACCAGCAAGGGCGGGGCAATTCCGTCTCCGGCAAAGACATCTGAGAACCACGGCAACAGGCCCCTCCCCCAGAAGAGCAGCAAGAACAGCCAGCCAAGACCAAGTTTACCGATCAATGAGAATGGCAGAACTCCAGCACTAGGAGAATACAGCACATAGAATTCATGGCTTTTTTTCCCATGATTCTTTAGTCTTGCAAAGTTAATTTTTTTAATTTTCTTTTTTTCTATTTTTTTTAATTTTTCTTTTTCCCTTTTCAACCAACATCTTATCAATCCCTTTTCTTTAAATCTTTTTTTATTTTTCATTTTTAGAGTCATATTCTATCCCTTCATTGTAGTTAACCTTATTTTTGGTATATATATTATAAGTTGTTCTCTCTTTAAAATTTTGGGATACAGTTGCTTCTAACAGACCAAAATATACCCTAAATCTCTAGTGTATGGTTTTGTTCTAGTCTCCTGCCTGATCACATTCTCTTTTTCTTTTTAAATTTCTCTTCTTTCATTTTTCAACCAATGTCTTATCAATTACTTTTATAAAATCTTTTATAATTTTCATCTTTACAGTCATATTCCATCCCTTCATCATATTTACCCTTATTTTTGTACATATATAAGCTTTTCTTTCTTTAAAATATTGGGAGGTACTTTCTTCTAACAGACCAAAATACACACAAAATCTAGTGTGTGGCACTGATCTATGCACCAGCCTGATCATATTTGATCATATTCTTTTTTTTTTCTTTTTTTCTTCCTTTCCCTTTCTTTTCCCCTGGTTTCAGGTCTCTTCTGATTTGTTTAGTGTATATTTTTCTGGGGTTGCTGTTACCCTATTAGCATTTTGTTCTCTCATTCATCTATTCTCATCTGGACAAAATGACAAGATGGAAAAAATCACCTCAAAAAAAGAACAAGAGGCAGTACCAACTGCCAGGGTCCTAATCAATACGGACATTAGTAAGATGTCGGAACTAGAGTTCAGAATGACGATTATACCTGGGCTTGAAAAAAGCATGGGAGATTACTAGAGAAACCCTTTCTGGAGAAATAAAAGAACTAAAATCTAACCAAGTTGAAATCAAAAAGGCTATTAATGACGTGCAATCAAAAATGGAGGCTCTAACTGCTAGGATAAATGAGGCAGAAGAGAGAATTAGTGATATAGAAGACCAAATGATGGAGAATAAAAGCTGAGAAAAAGAGAGAGAAACAACTACTGGATCACAAGGGCAGATTTGGAGAGATAAGTGATACCATAAGATGAAACAATATTAGAATAATTTGGATCCCAGAGAAAGAAGAAAGAGAGAGAAGGGCAGAAAGTATATTGGAGCAAATTACAGCGGAGAACTTCCCTAATTTGGGGAAGGAAACAGGCATCAAAATCCAGGAGTCAGAGAGAACCCCCCCTCAAAAATCAATAAAAATAAGTCAACACCCCGACATCTAATAATAAACTTACAATTCCCAGAGACAAAGAGAAAATCCTGAAAGCAGCTCAGGACAAGAGGTCTGTAATCTACAATGGTAGAAACATTAGATTGGCAACAGACCTATCCACACAGACCTGGCAGGCAGAAAGGACTGGCATGATATACTCAGAGCACTAAATGAGAAAAATATGCAGCCAAGCATACTATATCCAGCTAGGCTTCATTCAAAATAGAAGGAGAGATAAAAAGCTTCCAGGACAAACAAAAATTAAAAGAATTTGCAAACACAAAACCAGCCCTACAAGAAATATTGAAAGGGGTCCTCTAAGCAAATAGAGAGCCTAAAAGTAACATAGACCAGAAAGGAACAGAGACAATATACAGTAACAGTCACCTTACAGGCAATACAATGGCACTAAATTCATATCTTTCAATAGTTATGCTGAATGTAATTGGGCTAAATGCCCCAATCAAAAGACACAGGCTATCAGATTGGATAAAAAAACAAGATCCATTGATATGCTGTCTGCAAGAGACTCATTTTAGACACAAAGACACCTCCAGATTGAAAGTGAGGGGATGGCAAACCATTCACCATGCTAATGGACATCAAAAGAAAGCTGGGGTGGCAATCCTTATATCAGACAAATTAGATTTTAAACCAAAGACTATAATAAGAGATGAGGAAGGACACTATCTCATACTTAAAGGGCCTATCCAACAAGAAGGTCTAACAGTTGTAAATATCTATGCCCCTAACATGGGAGCAGCCAATTATATAAGCCAATTAATAACAAAAGGAAGAAACACATTTTGACAACAATACAATAATAATAGGGGACTTTAACACTCCCCTCACTGAAATGGACAGATCATCTAAGCAAAAGATCAGCAAGGAAAGATTTTAAATGACACATGGACCAAATGGACTTCACAGACATATTCAGAACATTCCATCCCAAAGCAACAGAATACACATTCTTCTCTAGTGCCCATGGAACATTCTCCAGAATAGATCACATCCTAGGTCACAAATCAGGTCTCAACTGGTACCAAAAGATTGGGATCATTCCCTGCATATTTTCAGACCACAATGCTTTGAAACTAGAACTCAATCACAAGAGGAAATTCAGAAAGAACTCAAATACATGGAGGCTACAGAGCATCCTATTAAAGAATGAATGGGTCAACCAGGAAATTAAAGAAGAATTTTAAAAATTCATGGAAACCAATGAAAATGAAAACACAACTGTTCAAAATCTTTGAGATGCAGGAAAGGCAGTCCTGAGAGGAAAGTATAGAGTAATACAAGTCTTTCTCAAGAAACAAGAAAGGTCTCAAATACACAACCTAACCCTAAACCTAAAGGAGCTGGAGAAAGAACAGCAAATAAAGCCTAAACCCAGCAGGAGAAGAGAAATAGTAAAGATCAGAGCAGAAATCAATGAAATAGAAACCAAAAGAACACAAGAACAGATCAACGAAACTAGGAGCTGGTTCTTTGAAAGAATTAACAAGACTGATAAACCCCTGGGCAGACTTATCAAAAAAAAGAGAAATGATCCAAATAAATAAAATCATGAATGAAAGAGGAGAGAGCACAACCAACACCAAAGAAATACAAACAATTATAAGAACATATTATGAGCAACTATATGCCAACAAATTAGACAATATGGACAAAATGGATGCATTCCTAGAGACGTATAAACTACAAAAACTGAACCAGGAAGAAATAGAAAACCTGAACAAACCTATAACCACTAAGGAAATTGAAGCAATCATCAAAAATCTCCCAACAAACAAGAGCCCAGGGCTAGATGGCTTCCCAAATTCTACCAAATTCTACCAAATTCTACCAAATCCTATTCTTCTGAAACTGTTCCAAAAAATAGAAATGGAAGGAAAACTTCCAAACTCGTTTTATGAGGCCACCATTACCTTGATCCCAAAACCAGACAAAGACCCCATCAAAAAGGAGAATTACAGAACAATATCCCTGATGAACACGGATGCAAAAATTCTCACCAAAATACTAGCCAATAAGATCCAACAGTACATTAAAAGGATTATTCACCATGACCAAGTGGGATTTATTCCTGTGCTGCAAAGTTGGTTCAACATCCGCAAATCAATCATTGTGATACAATACATTAATAAAAGAAAGAGTAAGAACCATATGATCCTCTCAATAGACGCAGAAAAAGCATTTGACAAACTACAGCATCCTTTCTTGATCAAAACTCTTCAGAGTATAGGGATAAAGGGTACATACCTCAATATCATAAAAGCCATCTATGAAAAACCCACAGCGAATATCATTCTCAATGGGGAGAAACTGAAAGCTTCCCTCCTAAGGTCAGGGACATGGCAAGGATGTCCACTCTCACCACTGCTATTCAACATAGTACTAGGAGTCCTAGCCACAGCAATCAGACAACAAAAAGAAATCAAAGGCATCCGAATCGGCAAAGAAGAAGTCAAACTCTCACTGTTTGCAGATGATATGATACTTTATGTGGAAAACCCAAAAGACTCCACCCCAAAACTGCTAGAACTCATACAGGAATTCAGTCAAGTGGCAGGATATAAAATCAATGCACAGAAATCAGTGGCATTCCTATACACCAACAACAAGACAGAAGAAAGAGAAATTAAGGAGTTGATCCCATTTACAAAGGCACCCCAAACCATAAGATACCAAGGAATATATCTAACCAAAGAGGCAAAGAATCTGTACTCAGAAAACTATAAAATCCTCATGAAAGAAATTGAGGAAGACACAAAGAAATGGAAAAATGTTCCATGCTCATGGATTGGAAGAACAAATATTGTGAAGATGTCAGTGCTACCTAGAGCAATCTACACATTCAATGCAATCCTTATCAAAATACCATCTACTTTTTTCAAGGAAATGGGACAAATAATCCTAAAATTTGTATGGAACCAGAAAAGACCCCGAATAGCCAGAGGAATGTTGAAAAAGAAAACCAAAGCTGGTGGCATCAAAATTCCGCACTTCTAGCTCTATTACAAAGCTGTCATCATCAAGACAGTATGGTACTGGCACAAAAACAGACACATAGATCAATGGAACAGAATCAAGAGCCCAGAAATGGACCCTCAACTCTATGGTCAAGTAATCTTCGACAAAGCAGGAAAGAATGTCCAATGGAAAAAAGACAGTCTCTTCAACAAATGGTGTTGGGAAAATTGGACAGCCACATGCAGAAGAATGAAACTGGACCATTTCCTTACACCACACACAAAAATAGACTCAAAATGGATGAAAGACCTAAATGTGAGAATCCTAGAGGAGAACACAGGCAGCAACCTCTTCGACCTCAGCTGCAGTAACTTCTTCCTAGAAACATCGCCAAAGGCAAGGGAAGCAAAGGCAAAAATGAACTATTGGGACTTCATCAAGATAAAAAGCTTTTGCACACTGTGAGTTGTGCAAGACTGTTGAATCACAGATCTGTGCTTCTGAAACAAATAATGCAATATATGTTAAGAAAAAAAGAAGAAGAAGATAGCAGGAGGGGAAGAATGAAGGGGAGTAAGTCGGAGGGGGAGACGAACCATGAGAGATGATGGACTCTGAAAAACAAACTGAGGGTTCTAGAAGGGAGGGGGTGGGGTTTGGGTTAGCCTGGTGATGGGTATTAAAGAGGGCACGTTCTGCATGGAGCACTGGGTGTTATATGCAAATAATGAATCATGGAACACTACATCAAAAACTAATGATATAATGTATGGTGATTAACATAAAATAATAAAATTAAATTTAAAAAAGAAGAGAAAAAAGTAAGTTATAGGAAAATATTTAATAAAATAGAGAGGTGTTAACTTTATGAAATGTTAAATGAAAGATAAGTGTACTGTATAATCCACTTTAGTTTAAAAGAAGTATCTCTGTGCATAGAAAAAAGACCAGGAAGCCTTACCCTGAAACGTTAATAGTGTTCGTTATTTTTGGGTGGTGAATTCTCAGATAATTTAAATTTTTTGCTTCTTATTTCTTGTATTTTTGTGTTTAACATGTAAAAAGGAAAAAAAAAGCAGAGGTTTTAAAAAGTGAAAAAAGAATCTCAAAGTGATAAGTATATGGTTAGAGGTTTCAACAGAGAGCGAAAGAGCTCACTAGAGTGGCTCTATCCTCAGTCAGGGCCGAGCGAGCAGAGGCTTTTTTTCGAAGAAACAGCCCAGAAGCATCACCTCAACCACATTAACGATGATGACATGCAAGTACATGTGCAAATGCTAGTATTCGTTAGGAAATCAGTCCTATTTCCTAATGCACCTACAGTCTTTATCCAATCCCAAAAGAATGCAGAGTATTTCTAAAACGTGTAATTGATTTTCACTTTTCTTTGCAGTTCTCCGCCATGCATTTATTTTTTTTTCTAACACGTGTTGTTAAAATACTTTCACAATATTGTATAAATACATCTTTCTTTTTTTGGCAGCCATGAGTGCATTAAAGTTTAGCCCTTGACATACTTTGCTTATGTTAATCCAGAGCTCCTAGAAGACAGGACGCTGTTTTATTCATCACCGGGAGCAGTATACAGCAGGCCCTGGGGTAACACCAGGGAAAGTCAGGTAGGTGTGAGCTTCTATTCTGAAGTCTTTTTGTTTTACTAGGACCTTTCTTCTTGGGCAGATACATTAACACATGACTTCATAGTGCAAAATTCCAAACATAAAAAGAAAATAGATTTTTAGTTTCCAAGCGGAGAACCAGAGAAATCTGTGAATCATCGATTTCCCTTCTTTGAAACCATTTTTGTACCGTGATATCAATACATGTAGGCCTGGAAGAGTGAAACTGTCCTCACACCCAGAGCTGGGGAGGTAAACGGAGCCTCCTCATTAAATTTAACAAATCCCTCAGAAGCGGTAACATCCAAGTTTTACCAATTCTTTCTGCATCCAGAGCAGCAGCTATTTTCAAGATATCTGTGGTTCATAACGAGCCCATTTCTTACTCCCGGGGGGGCCTAACGGGGCTTAGCTTCAAACGGCACAATTTCCAGTGACTGAAACAGTGTCTGACACCTGGAGTTAAATCACTGCTGAATTATTAAATAAATGGAAGTGGAAGACGGATGAACAAAAGAAATTTAACATTATTTTGCATAGTGATATATAATACTAGCTTCACTGTGGTTTGAGACTTAAAAATTAAGGGACAGTCAGGAAAAGAAATCTATTCTTTATACACTCAGACCAAACTTAAATACCCACTGAGGACAGGCAGGCGATGCAGTTGAATGGTCAGGTGTCTGCGCGTGTGTGGACCTTATGGAGCGGAGGAGAGGCCAGTGGGCTGCATTTCAGTGGGGTGAGGCTAACTCAGTCCCGACCCTTTGTGGCCGAATGGCACTCCAGGCCCAATTTCGCTGGTTTTTCCAGTTTTTTAAGGGAAACCTGGAAGTCTAGATTTCTTTACGAAAACTCCAAGAGTTTTATTTATTTATTTTTTGACTCCAAAAGTTTTAAATGTTGGCTCAACATTTAAAAATAGATACATGATGTCCTTGTGTTTTGCGTGCATATCTGGCCAGAGGCATATAGATTTAAAACCTCTCATTTTGACTCTACTGTGTCTGAGAATATGTATCCTTAGGACATGTGTATGTGTGTCTGTGTGTCTGTGTATGAATTGTATGTTGTTGCTACAATCATTACCTTGTGGAAACTGAAAAGAACAAAGAGGTGAGTTACACTCTGGGGGAGGGTTTTTAAGCACTGGGTGAGCTGGTGGAAAAATCCTGGAGGATGTATTTTTAAAGGGACGTGTCAAAAACATTGAGTTATTCCTGAACTTGCAAATAGTTTTCTCTGTGATTAGGAAAAGTTTTCAATTAGCAATAAAGCACCTACCCTCCCACAGGGACTGGGAGATACCAGATACATATCAAAGGATGGCTCCCAGGCCCTTGAGGAAGGCATTCCTGGGTTATAAAACCATCAAGAAGTTTTTAATGAGGTTTTTATCTATCTCAAAGAGAGCAAAGAAAGAATGTACAGTTGCAAGTTTTCTAAAATAAATGCTCCAAGAAAAGGGAGGTCAGGGGCTAGAGTTTAGTCAAGCTGGAGAGAATGTTAAGTCCGTCTCAGTCAGAGAGTGATGGTAGATGTTGATGTTTAGCAAGCTACACATCAATAGATCAGAAAGAAATGTAACTTCTAGATGTTTCAAGCCTAGCTTAGAGCCCTCCCCACCTTTCCCCTACATCCTCCCTACTGCCTAGTGTACCAGGGAACCATGGTATGCCAGTGACAGTGAGTAGCTGAGTTCTATCCCTTTAAGGACTTGGAGGAGAAACCCATACTATGCCTGTATTCCCTCCAGGGGACTCTCCCTGCCCACATATGTACCAATAGGTGCTTATAAGGGCACCAGTACCATGTGCTTTCACTGGGTGTGCAACCTTGGGAGCCTTGGCCTCTTCATTTCTAAATGGGCATAATCAATACACACTATACAGCGTTTGTATGAGGAATGAATCTGATCTGTGTAAAGCACTCAACATGGTGCCTGGCATATAACACCAATTCAACAAATGCTAACTAGCAATGTTTCAGCCAGTTTTCATCTGTGCTATTATATTATTTTCATAGAAGGATGATCATACTATGATACTAATATTAACAGAATACACAGAGAGGTGGAAGAAAAGAAGTTAAAAAAATCATGACTTAAATCTACCAAAATAGAGCAGAAGAAACTACCACTGAGGCAGCAACTATTTCCAAAGTGCCATGGCCTACCCTCCACAACTATACCCTAGTTTCTACCCAACTTTCCTTCATCTTGTTCCCTCAGACTTAAATATTTCCCCATGTAGATCTCAAACCCTCATGTTATTTAGCCCCAGGACACAATGCAATTTTAAAAAGTACAATCTTTGTTGTATTTCTTTTGTTATATTTAGCACCTGTGGCATTTTACCCAATGCTGTTTATTTTTTGAAAGCCCCTGGGGGAGCTCATTGACTTTTCAGGAAGTGCTTTGCAAATTCTCCCCCCAAAATGTTTTTCCTTTGTTTGTATCTTGGTAGCAATTCTAAAGTTTTCAACATTTGGACTCTGGTATTATAATTGTGCTCAAAGTATCTACACAGAAGTGGTCTGTTTCATCATCCAATGAGCTCGGCCTGTGTGTGGATGTGACACTCCAGTGGAAGGAAGCCAAGAGCCTATAGGAGCGATCCTGGGGAAAATTTAAGCAGCTGTGGCTATGTAATTCAAAACCTCTGAAAAGTGTGCTGCAGTCCGTGCACAGCATTAGTATAACATGAGGGCTGGATGTAGCCCGTCCCCCGGAGGACTTCCTCGCTTGCTGCAGGAAAGAGAAGACTGAAAGACAAACCTGGGTGCAGCCGGAAAGGTCCAAATAGATGAGCTTGTGGCATCCATTCCCTAAATTCAGGTACTGTAAACCTTTGTCTGTGAACTTTCTGCAATAAGCCAAACTAAGATTCTGTAAGTTCTGGAAGTACCTGAAAAGACAGGGGCGAGAGGAGAGAGGAAGGAAAGGGAGTATATTTGAGTCGTTTTCCACATCTTTCTTAAGCCACTATGACAAAGAGAAGTAAAACTATCAACTATTCTTTTCTCTTTGCAGATCTTCAGCAGTTGAACGTAACTATGAATGCTCTTCCTGTTATGTGAAGGAGCTTGGAGTAGTATATCAGATAATGCATCATTACATTTTAAATGAAAATACAGATTTGCCTAGATTTTTAAGAAGGCTGATTGAGGGAGAGCTCTGAGGGTGGGGGACGTTTCTGCATTCATATTGTTTGGACATTAGTTTGTGTTTGAAACCAAAGTTACAGTATTTGCAGTATTGTTGCATTTAAGTTTTATCTTTTAGGAGCACCAAAACAACGTGCAAAATGTCTAGATGGACAAACCCTTTGTAAACATTTAAATGGTGATTAACTGTTGCATGACAGTGAGGATTTGGGGCAGAAAGGAGGCAAAGTTAAACATAACAAGCTCCCAAAATGGACATGATAAGCAAATGGTTTGAAAAAAAAAATTGAATATGCATGATTTTATGTTTCATTATTATAGTTAAAGAAAGACTAATTGATACAGAGAGCTTAAAAATGGGTTAAAAAGAACAGTCTGCAAATGAGTTGAGCAACACATGAAGGGAATAAAAATGACATCAGAGGCTATCAATCTCACTGGAGTTCAAACAGATTAAATATGGCATTACCACCATGAGCAAAATGATTGCTTCCAGAAAAAAAGGGCGGTAATTAAGATGAGCCTGTACTACCGTGCAAGGGCTTACAGTTTGAGGACATTCTGTGGACAAGTTTCCAAGCCTTCCTAAGCCTGGCATTTTTTGAAAGTGCAAGAACTCTCACTATTGCTCGCTCTTGTAATGGAATTAACAACATGCTGTTGGTTTGTGATCTGCAACAGTTTAACAGCAAACTGGAAAGCAAAAAGAACGAAAAGTGGGAAGAAGCTGCCTTTCTGTCCCTCAAAAGCCCACAAATGACTAGTAAAATTTACTTTCATGCAAAAGTATATAAGATATAAGAAATAAGATATGCAAGCATGGACAGTTAATCAGATGTATTCCTAAAATTTGAAAAGCACATCTTATATGATATATAATGATTCCCCATTCCAGAGTGACTGATTTGATGCAGACCACACATTCCTCTCCAGCAATGTCCATGAGATTCAACAGAACAAAGAGGGACGCCATCTGGATTCCCCAGTGGCTGTGGGCAGGGCCGTGGAGCAGAAGCAGCACTAACATCCCAAGGACACGCCCCCTCTCCTGGGGCCCTTGAGTTAACCAAGGGCTATGCCAAAGTTTTGGAAATGCTTTCCTTCCTCTCTTTCCTCTCCCTGGAGTGTACCCCTGTGATTCAACGGAGCAAAGTACAGTTTTCTTGGGGTGTGTGTGGGAGGTTGTCATTTCTAACAACCCTTTAGCTCTCTAATTTGGAGAAAGGAATAGTAAGGCAGACAGCACAACACAATGGAAAATACACAAGGTTTTGGAATCTGACAAAATTGGATTCAAATTTCAGCCTTGACACTTACTGCAACTTCCCGAACCTCTCACAGATTGTTTCTGCATCTGTTAAGTGGAGATTATAATATTATCTCTTTTTTTTAACCCTGACCCACTGTGTTCAGCTTTCCTGAATCTTAGTTTTCTCATCTGTAACATGGATGTAATTCTATCCACTCTTTCCTCTCAGAGGTATGACAATTACATGAGAACATAGATGTAACAGTATTATATTAAGGATGATTTTTGATGATTAAAATCAGTAAGTAGAAGCTTTAAAATATATATTCTTGCTACTACTGTTTCAAATAATAGCATATTAGTTGTTCTTATGAAGTTTGTACTATCTTCTTCCATTGTAATGGAATGGATGCTTCTCTGACAAAAGTGGCGTATACAACTGATTCCAAGACTTTGGTGGACCTCACCTTACATCTACACCCTCATTTTGATCAAGGTTTAATGCCCTTTTTAATCTGTTTTAACTCCAGTGAGGCTGATAGCCTCTGATGTAGTTTTTATTCCCCTGATGTGTTGCCCACTCATTTGCAGACTGTTCTTAACCATTTTTAACCTCTATATCAGTCTGTCTTTAATTACAATAATGTAGCTGTCACTTATAAAGTCATGCATATTCAAATATATTCAAATCTAGCCCAAGCCTATTGTTTGATTTTTTTTAAGTCCTTGTGATCAGTTAACAAATACTCAAAGTAGAGGGGCACCTGGGTGGCTCAGTCGGTTAAGCCTCTGACTCTTGATTTCAACTCAGGTCATGATCTCAGGGTCCTGGGATTGAACCCCACATTGGGCTCTGTGCTCAGTGTGGAGTCAGCTTGCCCCCTCCCTCCCTCTGCTTGTTCTCTCTCTTTGTCTCAAATAAATAAAGAAAATCTTAAAAACAAACAAAAAAACCCAAATACTTAAAGTAGGAATTAAATGGGGAGTTCTTAACTTTTTTGTGTGTAACATACTTCTAGATCTATGGACCCTTTGTCAGCATAATATTTTTAATGTGTAAAATAATACTTAAAATTACAAAAGCAGCTAATTATATTGAAAGATATCATTAACAAAATTTTTAAAAAACCAAATGAGTGGAATAATAATATATGTGCTTCTTTATTACCATATTAAATGACAAGATCTAGTGGCAGGGCTAATAACTACCCATGATTTTGAAGTAGTGATGAGTGTCAATAATACTTTGAGATACTTGTAACAACTATAATAAGAAAATGTTTGAGATTTATATGGTTGAGGAGTCCCAGGAACTGCTGATACTACTGTGATTTTTTTTTTTACCTACATTTCAGTTAGAGCTTAGTGAAAATAGAGATTAGTTTTCTCCCATCAAAATTCATGGAACCTCTGAAGTCCATCCCTGGTCTCCTTGCGGGATCCACTGAGCCCAGGTTAAGAACCTCAGGTTTGGCACAAGTTGTTCACTGGATGAAATGACTCCCAGATTGAAAGTCTCTAGATGGCCGTCTTCAAAGTGGAACCTCATGGGAACCATCAGTTTGAAAACCCAGCACAGGAAGAATTCTAAGTGACCCTATAGACCTTTCTAGGGATTTACAGGGCCGAAGACTTAAAGCTGTTGGGGATGGGAAAATGATCAGTTGACAGTGAAATCACTTGGCAAATTTTATGCAATACTGCAACTTTTTATTCTGAATTTTGGCACAGAAATAAGTCCCTTACGTGAGTAAGATCTGGTTCATCACTTTCTCAAGCCAGAGACAACTTGGTATTTCTAATTCTACTTTGAGGCAGTGTTTGCAGCCTGTGTTTATCTTTTCCTCGTTATTTGATAACAAGTGTTTCTAATGGGGGGAGGGCTTCCCTTTGTGACTTATTTTTCTACTGCTACTATAATCTTTAAGAGTCCCAGTTCTTATAGAAACTACACTTTTTTTCTTTTGGCTTTTTTTCCATTAACGAATTGAAACTTTCTGTGTGAGATCACCAATACCTGAGGGAATTACTATGGAAGGAATGTAGAATTATGTATTTAAACAAAAATTTCTCTGAAAAATCACCAAGACAAGGCCTAATCTGTAAAAGAGAGGGTTTGCAGTAGTTTCTTTTAAGTGTTGGGCTCTTTAGTTTCACGGAGGCAGTTTTGCATAATAGAATTTCTGCTGAAATCCAAATGCAGTGTTTTGACCTCTTATTCATAGGGAAGACCTTGAGGATGTCCAGGCAAGGCAACAGCTTACTCTGTCTCCCCCATTCTGATGGCTACTGGTAAGACTATATAACATGAGAGCACCTATAAATGAGAAGTTTCCGAGCCAATTGAAGGATCTA
Organism: Zalophus californianus; assembly: GCF_009762305.2. Lineage (NCBI taxonomy): Eukaryota > Metazoa > Chordata > Mammalia > Carnivora > Otariidae > Zalophus > Zalophus californianus. Next base: position 20,963,064 of record NC_045606.1, on the reverse strand, counting down.
TATGAAAAATAATTAAACACCATGCCACTGTAATGTATGATGCTCCATTAAGGAGCTTTATTTGCCAAGTGATTTCACTGTCAATTGATTGTTTTCCCATCCCCCACAGCTTTAAGTCTTCAGCCCTGGAAATCCCTAGAAAGGTCTACAGGGCCTCTTAGGATTCCTCCTCTGCTCGTTTTCAAACTGATGGTTCCCATGAGGTTCCCCTTTGAAGACGGCCATCTAGGGACTTTCAATCTGGGAGTCATTTCATCCAGTGAACAACTTCTTGTGCCAAACTTGAGGTTCTCCTGCATGCCCAGAATGTCTCCCACACAATAATTGATCAATACATGGTGGATAAGTGAATGAATGTTGCTGTTAGGTTTCAGGGAAAGAAGAAATCATTGCAGAACTCTGGTAGATGGTATGACTTGAGGTGTAAAGGCTATGGCTTAGCAGAGAGGAGGAGAAAGGCATTCCAGCTGTAGAGAACGAGAAGCATGCCGCAATCTGGTGACCAGAGTTAAGGGCCTCCCTTGGGAAACCTGGGCAGATAGGTTTGATCAGATAATGTTAAGGGACTGTCAGGGACGAGTCTAGACCCTAAGCATGTCAAAGATATGACAAGACTATTTTTCCAGGGTGATACTTCTGACAGCATAAGGCAAAACAGATTGAAGGGAAGAGAGACCAAGGGTGAACCATCAGGATGCTATGCAAATGAAGTGCTGAGAGTGCCGCCTAGGTTGTGGAATGCATGGAAAGGGTTTGATTCAGGAACTATTTAGAAGCAAACATGTCCTGGAATGGGCATGGGCTAGGAGCAGCCCTCATTTTCAACTTTAGAAAATTGAGCAAGTCCCTAAAGAAGTGAGGAAAAATATTCAGATAAGAAGCTGGCAAATCAATGTTGTCGAGAAGGGCAAACAAATTATATTTTTCTTCTGGCAAACAATTTCTTTGGAAAGAAAGGCTAAAGGCACTGGAGAGAGAATGACAACAGCACAAACAACATTTCTCCGGTTATTTATAGTTTAAAGAACACTTTTGCATACCCATGCATATTTGAAACGGTGGAAAACAGAGAAAAATAGAGAGTCATTATGAAATATATTTTTATCATAGATAAGAAAGTCAGTGTACATTCTTTTCATATGACAAAAATCATCAATATCAAGTGCATTTACCCTGGATGTTCTCTCAATAGCAAGAACTGAGTTAAAATCAAAACAGAATTCTCATTTTGGGTCCTGTTTTTCTATCCATTGCCCATTAAAGGTACAGCTTCATTTGTACAATAAATGTCCCTAAAAACTATGCATGGTTGTAGTATTATTTTAAATTTCCTAGGAGAAAAGATTATCAAAAAGTATGCTATCCCAAATCATCTAATTTGTAAGTTCAGATTTTCACATAGGGATTTAATGGATTTTGTAATATATTCTCTTTCTACACACACACAAGCATATATGTTCTCTCTCTCTCTCTCTATATATATATATATATATACACACACACACACATTCATACATGCACATATATTCATACACATACATATCTCAATATGGAATGCTTAAAGAAAAATACTGAGTGATATTCTATACTGGAGGACTAGAGAACTTTCTAGAACTCCTGAAAGGGTCGTGGCTCTCCACAGTGGTGTCACTGGAGCTGGTTTACACCAGCCCATGAGAGCCAACTATTAGCATTTCTTCCCAACTCCACATTCGATACATCATGTTGGTAGCTTAAAATTGATCATGGTGGTAGTATTCACACTACAGAAATCAGAACATCCCCTTAGCCTCTACCCAAACTAGTTATTAAACATTTACTGCAACACAGCTATCCTTGGAACACACTTTGAGAACTACTGATACAGAGAACGTAGTATGCTGAGGAAATGTATACAGATATAAAAATGACAAGAGAGTAGATGACAGCTTTGAAAGACAGCAATAAAAATTCAACCTATAAATAAAAAAAGATTCTTAAGATAAAACCTGAACAAATAGAATAGAAGCACTAAAAAAGAAAAATAGCTTCCTTGGCTGAGAAAAGATCTAAGTTTCAATGTTCAAAGGTTTACTATATTCCAGGAAAAGTTAATTGAAAGAATACAAATAAGTTTGGAAAATGTTTTTAATTTCTCAGGAAAAAGGAAATTCTTGCAGGCATATTAGCAGAAAAAATAAGTTACCAACAAAGGAACAAAAAAATCAAGCTGGCTTTACATTTCTCTTTAACATGAAATACCAAAGATTATGGGGCAGGATTTGTAGGATTATAAGAGTAAAGTAAGGGACATAATTCAAGAACCATATGCCAAGAGGAGTTGTTCACCCTCCAAGACAAAAGAAAGTAATTTTCAGAAAGCAATGGCCGTTTATCTTTCAGATAAAGAGTTTTTTAAACTATATTTCCAGTCATCATGGGATGAATAAAAATCAGAATTAAAGAATAAGGAAATTGTGGAACAAATGGACCATCAATGAATGACAAAACTAGAGTTAGGACTACATAATTATAAATATCATCACAAACGTGACAGTCAATATTAAAAGGAAAGTTAAATGATTAATAAAACTCATGATTTATATGTGTTTATGTACAAAGGGTAGAAGTAGAGAAGCATCAAGTTCAGGGGAGAATGAAAGTGTATTAGATCTCTGGTCTAACACGGGGAGAGGGGCCAAAGTCATTGTTCCATCACAACTTTGATCAATGGAGAAATACGTATTAAAAGGTTGTTTTTAAAAAAAACATACAGGGGCACCTGGGTGGCTCAGTCGGTTAAGTGTCTGCCTTCGGCTCAGGTCATGATCCCTGGGTCCTGGGATCGAGGCCTAAGTCAGTCTGCCCCCCTCCCTCTGCAACCCCACCCCCACTCATTCTCTCTCTCTCTCCAAGAAGTAAATAAAATCTTTAAAAAAAAATACAAATAGCCATTGGTTAGAATACAGAACAGAATGTGCACATACCTCTGAAATACCTTGAGACAATAAAAGTCAACAACATAGTGTATATAGCAAAAGGTGAAAACAATGAGTAGTACAGTACAGTAACAGAAAAATCAAAAACATAAAGCAAGAAAAATAAGACCATATACTCCATTTTGAAAGGAAATATTAATCTTCTAAACTAACCTCTTAAAAAGTCAGAATTAAAAATTTTAAAATAGAAGTTAGCTATGTGCTTCATATAAAAGGCAAATCTAAAATACACCAACATAAAGATTAAAAATGCAAGGATACAGGGGCACCTGGGTGGCTCAATCAGTTAAGTGGCCAACTCTTGATTTCAACTCAAATCATGATCTCAGGGTCGTGGGATCCCGCTCAGCACAGAGTCTTCTTGAGATCCTCTCTCTCCCTCTGCCCCCCCCCCCCCCCGCTCACATGCTCTCTCTCTCTAAATAAATACATAAAATCTTTAAAAAAAATTAAAAAATAAAAAATAAAAATACAGGGATACATAAAATTATTCCACAAAATCACAAGCAAAAGGAAACAAAGGTGACTATATTAATAGCAGATAAAGAGTTTGAGGCAAAGAAACATCAACCATGATAAAGAATATAATCTTATGTGAATAAATGCTATAATCTATAATGAAACATACTACTTATTAATCTTTATATGTAAAATAAAAATATCAAAATAAATTAAAGAAGCTTGATTATAAAAGGCAACCAATATCACTATTATACTATGAAATATGTGTATATATACACATACACATAGAAATTTTTTTCTCTAAAAGAAACTCTCTTGTTTTAAACATTCATGGATGATTTACTAGAATTAATTATATACACTAGTCCACCACGAAATCTCAATAAATTCCAAAAGGTAGAAATAATTCAGTCCACGTTTCTTGACCACATTGTACAAAATTAGAAATTAAAACCAGAAGTTTAATCAAAGAAACTTCAACTACTTGGAATCAAAAATTCTCTTCTAAATAATTATTGGGTCAAAGAGAAAATCAAATATACAAGAGTTTGTTTAGAAAATGAGAACAATACTTATGAAATCTTAGAAACTTTGCCTAAATTCTTATTTTAGAGGTCATTTCATATTAAATCTTACAAATGAAAGAAATCAACTAAATCTTACAAATTAAAACCTTAAAAGATATTTGTACTGTACCCAAGTCCAAAAATGACCATTTAGAAAATATAATGAGAAATTAAAACCAGAAAGTATAACATTCATAGCGACAATTGAAGAGATACCGCAAAGATTACCCATATGAATAAAACAAAATTTTGAGACATTTAATAAAACATTTGAAAAAAAATTTAGAATTAGACTATGTTCCTGATAAGATTAAAAATTATAAAAATATAAATTATTTCTTAAATTATTTTATCTTTAATTATTGGCGTACTGGTAAATATCTAACAACTGGCACTTTAAAAACATATATGCATGTAAATGTGTATATGTTTACTATAAATTTGTACAATTTTACATTTACTATCTTAGAGATAGGGAATATGTATAACACACAACTTATAAATAATAATAAAATACACAATATTCTTTATTGTAACGTCGATATAGTCAATAGATTCTCACACAATGCTTTCATGGACTTTTGCCAAACTTATAAATGCAGCTAGTAATTTTGCTTCTTTGTGTTCAAAGGAAAAATAAAATTCTGTGACTCTGATGTACTTCTTGTTTTCACCAAAAAATAAAAACAAAGTTCAAAAATATTGAGGAATGGGTATAGTTTCAATCTGAATATTTTCATTTACATTCATGAATAAGACAAAAGTGAAACAACAAAGATGTATGTGCAGACTTCACTTGTCCATCAGTGACATGAGTGACTTCTTTGCCGAATCAGGTAATAGTTTCCAAGTCCTGAAAGAATATTTCCTCAATCTTTTATGGTCTTTGCAATGTTGCAGCTATAAACATGATGCACTTTTTTAAAAAAAGATTTTATTTATCAGAGAGAGAGAGCATGAGTGGAGGGAGGGGCAGAGGGAGAAGGAGATGCAGACTCCCCCCTGAGTAGGGAGCCCAAGGGACACAGGCTCGATCCCAGGACCCTGGGATCATGACGTGAGCTGAAGGCAGAATTTGAATATTCTGTCAACGTTTGGTGATGCCTTGTATTCTTCTGTCCCTTCTCTTCCAAAGAAGCACTAGCTGAGGAAAAGCAACATTTGTGTTCAGGCTTGTCAACAGTCCATAGATCAAAAAACAACAAGTACCAGGTTTCCTGGAGGTGGTAGAGGTACCTGCAGGTGACCAGAGCATGGCAAGAGGGAATGTGGCCCTGCAGTGCTCGAGGTCCAAGGAGGGAAGACACTGGTGTTCCATTGTTGAGAAGTCCAGACATGGGACTAGAATTTAGGAGCCAGGCTCCATTGCCCAGGAAGGAGGACCAGAAAGAGGCAGAGCCTAATTCAAGCTACTGGGCACTTTGCTCCAAGAGTGACACAAAAACGCTGGCCAAGCAGAGGACCCGTTATTTAAGTTGGACCCCCCACCCCGGCCCCGTGGAGGGAGAGAATAGGCACCAGCTTGGGGACGTGAAAGCGGGCGTGCAGTTACCACCATCGTGGTGCCACACTGACGGAGGGGGTGTCGGCAGAAGGGGAATGCAGGAGCAAGCCAGAGCCTTGAGGGGCAGAACTGTTTCCAGGGTAATACAGATACCACAAGCCTTACCTGGGCAGGATTCGCATCGTCCTATTGGTGATGGTGGTGTTGGATAGATTGAGGTACAGGACTCCAGGGCAGCCCTCGGAGATGTATCTCATTGATTCATCCTGCATGAAAACAGAGGGGAGAATCTTAGCACAGTCTAGCAGGCTTTGTAATTTCCCCATTATCTCTCTCCCAGAAAGTATATGCAAGCCTTGGTCTCTTCATATTCTTGGTTATTAGTTGTAAATCAAATTAAACAGAAGGTGATGGTTTTGTTTGAAGCTTCACTACTCTCTTGCCTGCCCTTTCTTTGGAAATAAAGTCCCATTCCATCACAGTGACACTTTGTTAAAATTTGAACCCTTGCAAGTTCAACGCTGACAGGAAATTTGAGTTCAAGTGTCAAAGTGTCAACCACTCCTGACTCTTCAGATGCATGAAAGTGATTAAAACCTGATCTATTTTAAAACTTGCTAAAATCATTCTGAAAGACAGGAATAGTAAAAGTGAGTCCATTTTTATACATATATATTTATAGAAGTGTGTGTGTGTGTAATTAAGTTTCTGTGGTCCTATAGTGAATATACTAAAACAGCTAAACAGAGTCTCACCAAATTTACTTGAAATGGTCTGAAGCAAAAGAAAAAAAACAAGGTACATACATTTGAACATGAAGTTCAGTGTTGAGGGTGTTGTGGGTGAGACTCTCCAAGATTCAAGCAGCCCTCCCCCAGAGCTGACACTGAGGTGCAAGAAAACAGAGCGACTATGTCTTGAAAGAGACAGGAAAACAAATAGTCATTTCAAGCCTGAGCCCTAAATTGACATTTACAAGACCAAATGAATTGCAAGCTTTGATTGTGGTGGAGCTGCTTCTTATATGGGTGACTGCTTGTAAAATGCTCTAGTATGAGTAAGTAGCAGCAGGTTTTTATTTATTTAATGATGGTGGATGCGTCTCCCCAGGAACACCGACAAGTCAGCTAGTTTTAAATATTTGTGGCACATCGGTCCTAGAAAGAATAGGCCATTGCTGGAAGAAGTAAATTGTCCCTTGCCTAGGGAATATGGTTTGGGAAAGAATTCTGCATGTTCAATATGGCCACCTCCAACACCACTAAGGATGGCAAAGGTTTACTTTCAGTAGGATCATCAATGTTTAGCATTCCATTCCTAGCTATTCCTCGGAGTCATGGGTAATACAATAACAAATTCCTGCAGTTCTGCTATAGGAAATGCTCTGTGTGCCGACGCTGCATGAGTGCAAGTGCAGGGATTCAATAAGCACTGTATTCTTGCCACTGCATTCAAGCTGCCAGCAATTTTTCTACATATTCCACCACTAAAATGCAGGATTTAGTATACGTGGATAGAGTAAAAAAAAAAATATATATATATATATACATATATATATATATATATAGTACAACTTTCCCAGAGGGAATGAAGAATCATAATAAATGGCACTGTAATTTAATATAAATGAAATCTATCTTCAAAAATGTTCATGGTGCCAACCAAATATCAAAGTGATTATGCACCTATTGAATGACTGGCCAAAATGCAAGTGAGATGGGGCAAGGAAAGGGTAGCGAGCTGGCTAATACACCCTCGGGGAGGTAGCCACAGAGAAGATGAAAATGTGGGGCCAGGAAGAGGAAGATGAAGTATGTTTTATGTACCAAAGAGGAAGCTCATTTTTCCTTTAAGATAAGGAAGCAAACCATTCACTGCATTTTCCTGTCTGGAGGAGCTTGGACATCCAAGAAACTTCAGACGAATCCCATTCTCAGCATTTAAAGGAGCTCAAGGTTCAACCCCCAGAGGCGTGAACACATAAATGCAAACACTGTTTGAGTATCTTCATTGCAAAATGGTTTCTGAATTGGTCCACAATGCACCCAAATCTTTCTGAATGTAATATATTCATAAGGCAAGCTTCTTAGAAATAAAGCTTTTTGAATGAATGTTACTCAACTCGTTAAATGTAAACCTGTCTCCCAGTCTGTGCTTCAAAGGGAAAAACAATAGTAAAGTGTGGCTGGATAATATTATCAGCCCTGTCTAGTATTAGACTCCAAAATTGGAAAAGACTTTGATATTCACAAATTCAATGCAGATGGCATTTGTTTCCTATTAGAGAGCCAAATTTAAAGACTGTGATCTGTTATTGAAGTGTAGAACTGAAGCTCCCTGAGGGCAGGAACTGAAACTTGATTCATTTTCAATTCCCTCTAACACCTATATTTTATAGCATATAAATTCCCTATATATCTTTTTATATAAAGATAAATATATCTTTAATGTATTAGGTACTAAAAATATCCACAGAATGAAACAGAAGTTTGAAAGAAAGAACCAGAAGGACGTCGCTGGGAGGTGTGGATGTCATGCTGGAGTTGCTGCTGAATGAAGAGCATGACAAAATCAGGCTCTTCTGTTTTCACCCTACTTCTCTTACTGTTTCTTCTTTTTTTTATTTAAGATTTTATTTATTTATTTATTTATTTGAGAGAGAGAGATAGCAAGAGAGGGCAGAATCAGGTAGGAGAGGGAGAGGCAGACTCCCCAATGAGCAGGGAACCTGATACAAGGCACGATCCTAGGACCCCGGGATCATGACCTGAGCCAAAGGCCAATGCTTAACCAACTGAGCCACCCAGGCGCCCCCTCTTACTGTTTTTTCTTAAGATTCTTTGCTATTTCTTCTCCTCTACCTACTTTTAAAAGTCAGCAATCCCCAAGGTTCAATCCTAAGTTCTCTTCTCATACCTTCTTTCTCTCTCTAGGTTGATCATACTCACTTTTGTGATGTAATTAAGAATACAAAAATGTCAACCCAAGATGGAATCTCAAGTTCTATGCCATGCTCTCCATTACCTACTCAGTATGTCCATACAATTTCATTCATTCTTAATGTTGTAGATTATTTACTATGCCAATATCTGTGCTGTGTGCTAGGACTACCACAGAAAATAAGACACATCTCCTGCCCTTTGAGCCTCTTGGGCTAGTGGAGGAGGCAGAAATGCTCTGATGAGGGCTACTTGTTATAGGGACCCAGAGGAGCAGCAACAAACCCAGCCCTGGGGGACAGGGATGTCTTGGTAAAGGAGGTGGTACCTAAAATAAGCCTTAAAGCCTGACAAAGAGGAAAGCAACACCTGAGGACAAAGCAAAAGGGCACTCCATGCAAAGAGCACAGTCCGAGCAGAAGCAAAACAAGCAAGGAGCAGCTTGGCTCATGCAGCAAAGAAAGTATAGCAGTGTATGGTTGCTGAAACTTAAATGTGTGTGCAGGAATTGGAGCAAGATGAGGCTGGGAAAGGAGGCAGAGGCAAGACCACTGAGGGTCTCCCAAGGCATAGTAATGTTAAAGAGCTTTGACTTTATCGAATAGTGTAGATGACACACGAATGTGTGTATAAATGATGGAAAATGGCAGTGAAATGATCAGATCTGCCTCTTAGAAAGTGTACGTGCTCACGGGGGAAGACAGATTGGAAGTAAAAGAAAAGCCTGACCAGGGTAAAAAAAAACCTGACAGGGACCAGGAAGGAGTTGCCCAGGGTAATATGTTCATTTCTGTCTCCATTGGCACACAATTGGTAGCCGTGAAGACCACTAAAATGAGCCTATTGTCTTTACTGGGACCCAATTTTTTTTCTGTCTCATACACACATGGCCCTAAATATAAATATATTCATTTTTGTGTAATTGTTGAATAGTTTCCACTTTCCAGAGACTCCAACCTTGGGCATATAGCTACAGGATTAATAATAGCACTATACAAATGGGATAAAACTTCTTGCCAATGTTTAACATAATTTGCTTTTTTACACATTTGATCCTAAATAGGCACACAGGCATGTATTTTGGCAAAATCTCTGTGTATTGGCACTGCAATATAGCAAGTCTGAATCTGTATAAATAAGAGTAAAATTTTTAAAGCTTCATATACTCACTGTTAGTGTTGGGCAGTCAGAGACATTCAGCTCTTGCAGATTTCTACAGAGGCCTAAACCGAACAAGTTAAACATCACTAAACAACATAGCGCAAATGTTTAAACTTAAAATTTTCCTTCCTACGTTCAGTGCAGTGTATTCATTAGAAAACAAACAAAACCCTTGGCAAGTAATTTGTTCTAAGTATATGGCTCCTTTTCCCAGCAAACCAATTTCTTATGGCTTTAAAATTAAAATATATACACATGTTTACTATCATCTGAGGATTACAGAAGAAAGGGGAAAAAAGGAGAATACTACTTTGGGAAAAAAAAGCATATACTTAGAGCTTTTAGCTGGGAAGAAAACCAACCTGCTTTTTTTATGGCATGACTTTTTTGGGTTTTGTTTTACCATTTTATTGTAAAAATTTTCAAACAGGAAAGTTGAAAGACTTGAAGAATGGTACAACACATATACCTGCTACCTAGATTCTATTTATATTCCACTGTCTTTGCATCTATACATCCATCTTTCTATCTATCCTTCAATCCGTCTTATTTTTTATGCACTTTAAAGTAAGTTGCAGACATCAGCACATGTCCCCCTCCTACGTCAGCATGGATATTAGAAATAATTCAGCATGTATAATAATTAATAAAGTATTTCTGATTTTTTAAAAGATTTTATTTATTCATTTGACACAGAGAGAGACAGCAAGAGAGGGAACACAAGCAGGGGGAGTGGGAGAGGGAGAAGCAGGCTCCCCACGGAGCAGGGAGCCCGATGCAGGGCTCGATCCCAGGACTCTGGGATCGTGACCTGAGCCGAAGGCAGATGCTTAACGACTGAGCCACCCAGGCGCCCCTATGATTTGTTTAAATGAGATTTACATACAGTTTACAATGAGTTGCAGACAGAGGAGTGGAGGATCAGAAAGGCCAAGTGCCTGACTAACTCTGGGACCAGAAGCAACTGCACAGCTGATGGTCTCGCAGGGAAGATGACACATGTACACAAAGGTCTGGATAGCAGAGTGTTATCCAGTCCACACTCCAGGTCTAGACCGACAGGAAGTAAAACTCCAAATCTGAGACAGAAAAGAAATATCTAGGGTAGAGGACACAAAACAGTAAAGGGGAGGAATGTGTGAGGCAAAGAGGGGGAAGTCATTCAAGGTGGGGGAGACCCCCATCAAACAGGAAGACTCCAGGAAAGGGGTGATCCTGGCATTCACACTGCTACAATGAATAGAAAACATATCTGCTGCTCATAACCACTTAGCCCCACAATAATAACAACAGAAATGTTATTAATTATAACCGATTGTGAACATCTCTTCATTTGCCAAGAACAGTGTCCTAAGTAATAAATGCAAACCAAAATCACTTTCAGAATTTAAAAATGAAAATAATTCTTTACAATGTGCAGATCTTAGAAGTCATCAGTAATACCTGTTAAGGAAGAAAATAGATCCTGAAAACAATGTAATAACTAAACTGATATTAATATTTTTATAGAATAGTTACGTGAGAGTAAGTAATTCATGCATTCAACAAGTATTTATCAAGAAACCGCTATATGTCAGAAACTCTACAGGTGCCAAAAATACAGCAGTGAACAAAAAAGATGAAAAACGCTGCCCTTGGGCAGTTCACATCCTAGATGGGGGAGACTGACGGTAAACAAAAGAAGTAAAATATCTACTTTGACAGATCGTGATAAGTACTATGGAGAAAAATATAAAAAAGGGAGTAGAGAGTGGCTAGCAAGTGGAAAAGGTGCCACTTTAAATAGAGTGCTCAGAGAAGGCTTTGCTGAGGTGACATCTGAGCCAAGATATGCAAGACTTGACAAGGACAGGGCAGTATACTTTGAGCATTTCTGGATCTCACATTCAATGTGGCTGATTAACTGGGAGACAGTCCAGGAAAGAAAAAAAATAAGCTGGGGAGGACAGCCATGAAGACCTACTCTTTTGTTTGTTTGTTTGTTTGTTTGCTTGTCTCAAGGCTGTAAGAAGAATCCCTTTAATGTCTTGAATCCAATATGCTGTTACATTACATGTTTCAGTTTTCCTGATGCTAAGCCCCAACACTGTGGAGTACTTCCCCGGGACCTGGCGTTGATGAGTGTCTTCTGCGCATGAGCCTGTTTCATTCTCCCAACAACACTACACGGTATCCTCAGCCCCATTTTACAGATACTGAAGATGAGGTTAAATAACTAGCTTGAGGTCACATAGTTGTTTTTTTGTTTGTTTAGATTTTATTTATTTATTTGTCAGAGAGAGAGAGAGCGTGTGTGTTTGTGTGTGTGTGTGCGTGTGTGTGTGTGTGTGTGTGTGTGTGTACAAGCAGGGGGAGCTGCAGGCAGAGGGAGAGGCGGACTTCCTGCTGAGCAAGGGGCAGGATGTGGGGCTCGATCCCAGGACCCTGGGAACATGACCTGAGCCGAAGGCGGACGCTTCACTGCCTGAGCCACCCAGGTGCCCCATGAGGTCACATAGTTAAGCAAGTAGGAGAGTCTTCATTCCAACTCAGGGCCCAAACGTTTAGCCACCAAACCAGGCAGGTGGGAGCGTGCACTACACCACCGTTTAGAACGTACCTTTATTAATTGCAGTGTCTTTGCGTAAAAAAAACTTATTAAATATCCAATCATACAACTGAAACTAACATAATGTTATATGTCAATTATACTACAATAAAATATATATATAAAGAAAATGAATTTTTTTTAAAGCTGCAGTTAATAACACAATGCTCACAATGGTTCTTCATATATTTTTTTCTCTTGCAACCTAGAGACTCCCCTCGTACCTCAGCTGGGTCTCATCGTTCCTGAACTGCATTAGTTAAGATTACCCAAACTTGGATTTCAGAGGAATATTTTCATTGTTCCGTCTGTCACACCAAGTAATTGGGACCAGCTGGATGTCAGGATGCGCGTGGTTACCGTGGTAATTCTGCTCTTCTTTTGTGAAGCCGCTGAGCTCCGCAAGGCAAGCCTGGGGGGCCCGAGAGGCAGAGCGAATCATGGCAGGGCGGGTGGGAGCAGGAGAGGCTCCAACCCGGTCAAACGCTACGCACCAGGCCTCCCCTGCGAAGTCTACACGTATCTTTACGAGAAATACTTAGATTGCCAGGAAAGAAAACTAGTTTACGTGCTGCCTGACTGGCCTCAGGATTTGCTGCACATGTTGTTAGCAAGAAACAAGATCCGCATATTGAAGAACAAGATGTTTTCCAAGTTTAAAAGGCTGAAGAGCCTGGATCTGCAACAGAATGAGATCTCCAAAATTGAGAGCGAGGCTTTCTTTGGTTTAAATAAACTGACCACTCTCCTCCTGCAGCACAACCAAATCAAAGTCTTGACGGAGGAAGTGTTCATTTATACGCCTCTCCTGAGGTACCTGCGTCTTTATGACAACCCCTGGCACTGTACATGTGAGATGGAAACGCTTATTTCCATGTTGCAAATTCCAAGAAACCGGAATTTGGGGAACTACGCCAAGTGTGAAAGTCCCCAAGAACTGAAAAACAAAAAACTGCGGCAGATAAAATCTGAACAGTTATGCAATGAAGAAGAAAGCAAACAGTTAGACCCGAGACCCCAAGTGTCCGGGAGACCCCCTGTCATCAAGCCGGAGGTGGACTCCTCTCTTTGCTACAATTACGTGTTTCCCATACAAACGCTGGACTGCAAACGGAAAGGTTTGTAAGCTTCTTAGTTTTTCCTTTTCATGGATGATTAAAAATGCTCTTTGAATCTGAGAACCCTCCCTCCACTCCACCACGCCTTGGGATTCCTGGGGTCAGTGCCACCAGAGGTCTTTCCCCAGTGACAATGGAATTTACTCCAAGCTTTTCTAGGGTTCAGACTCAACATGGTTGGTGATCTGGGGGGACAGTAGAGGAGGCCACGTGGGAGGTAGTGACCTTGTGTCCGTGCTGCTAAGAATCTGGTCTCAAGGCTTTAATAAATGCTTGCTAATATCCTGTATCTTCATTGTTCCCAAACTAAAACCTAAAAATATTGAAAGAACTAAGTTGAAAGTAGTTAATCCAAGAAATCTGAGGCTAAGGAGATCTTTCCAGAATATTACCTACTTCCTAAAAAAAATCATTGCTGAGTTTTACAGCCCACAGAGTCTTGGTCTGACACTGAGCAGGGTCTGCACATGCAGGATTAATTCGCGAAATAAGAAAATGGGAAATTTTAGCAATGCTCTTGACGGGTTAGTGAAGACGTTCTTGAAGTGTGGTCTGGGAACTGCTAATCTACCCTAGGATAACCTGCCATAGGACAGTTTCTGTTTCTTTCTTTCTTTTTTAAGATTTTATTTATTTATTTGACAGAGAGAGATATAGCAAGAGAGGGAACACAAGCAGGGGGAGCAGGAGAGGAGAAGCAGGCTTCCCGCCGAGCAGGGAGCCCGACACAAGACTCAATCCCAGGACCCTGGGAACAGGGCCTGAGCCAAAGGCAGACGCTTAACGACTGAGCCACCCAGGTGCCCCGGACAGTGTCTGTTTCATTTCTGGCATGGATTAATGACTTATTCACACTATTCAACTAAAGCTAGATGTCATTGGATTAGGGTCATATCAGAACATGGTGTCATTCCTTCCACTTAGTTTAGGAGGTTTTGCTTTGTTTTGTTTCTTTAAGAACAAAAAGAGAAGGTTAAGAGCAACACAGAAACTCGGGCTCCTTTCAGGGGAACCACAGGCAGGAATTTGTTGACGCTGAAGAAGCAGGCAACCTGAACCAGGAGAAAATCTGTTCATTTATCAGCAAGGAAGTGCTCAAGCCTTGCCCTCCTTCTCAGACTCCAGAGAGGCACCTTGTTAGAGCACACCAAGGCCTTGGGACATGGAAAGGGGTGCTTGCTACAGCACTCTGTGAAATGTATATCATCTGCTGCCATAGGAGAACAATTACGGCATCACAACCAGGGAGATGCCCTTCCAGGATTCTCTGAGTTTGAGAGAAAGTGCTCACTCATAGAACACCTACTGTTCTCCAGGTACTCCACACACATGCTGTCCACAGCTTCCAGGAAAGTAGTAGGATCCCCATTTACAGTTGGGAAAAATGAAGCTTAGGGAGGTTCAGTCATTTGGTTGAGGTCTCGCAGGTAAGCAGCAAAGCGAAGATTCGAACCTTGGTCTGCCTGATCCTGCCATCTTCCTTAATCTGATCATGTTGCAACAAAAAGCTGCCTCAACAATGGAAGCATAAAGAATTCCAGAAAAGTCAGTATATGCCGTTTCTCTGCAGCCAGATTGGGTAGAATTTCCCTGATGTTGTTACAGTGAGTACTTAGTGTTCCATGCTGAAAAGCATGTGCTACTAGGAGTGACTTTGTGATGCTTAGATTAAAAACTTAATTAAAAAAAAAAACTAATACCAGAGTTGCTAATCCTAGACTTGGGTTAGAAAAATTACTTGATAGGGGCACCTGGGTGGCTCAGTTGTTAAGCGTCTGCCTTCGGCTCAGGTCATGATCCCGGGGTCCTGGGATCGAGCCCCACATCAGGCTCCCTGCTCGGCGGGAAGACTGCTTCTCCCTCTCCCACTCCCCCTGCTTGTGTTCCTTCTCTTTACTGTGTCTCTCTCTGTCAAATAAATAAATAAAATCTTAAAAAAAAATTACTTGATATAGCCGAGGCTCTCTCCTCAAGCTAAAATTAATTTGCACTTCCTACAACAGGTGATAAAGAGAAAATATGTATAGTTAGGTTCATTGATTATCTGAGAAAAATGCCACCAACACAAAATTGAAGACTTCTACAGCTAGATTACACTATAATTTGAGAAGAGATAACGTGGAGGCACCTGGGTGGCTCAGTCGGTTAGGCATTGACTCTCGATCTTAGGGTTGTGAATTCAAGCCCTGGGTTGTGAGTTCAAGCCCCGTGTTGGGCTCCACGCTGGGTGTGGAGCCTACTTTAAAAAAAATAAAAAGAACAACAAAAAAATAACGTGAAGGGAAATAGCTTCCATTTTTACTGTTGTACTGCTCTTGGTCTATTTCCCTCCACAATGAGCCTATTTCTGCCTTTGTCTTATTTTCCACGATATTTTTGTCCCATTTTCTTTTGGCAAACGTCAACTTATAAAAACAGATACATTTTTTATTTTTTTCTTTCTTCAACTTATTGTTATCTAAACACAGCCTTCCAGATATGCCCCATAAATTTGGGATGCAGACAGTGCCCCTTGTTTTAAAATACACATATTATTTACTGGAAACAATGTAAAGTTTCATGGCATACATACTTTATATATATAATAATACTGGCTCATCCATGAAAGGACAACTCAAGTTCCTCCAAACATTAATGACTGCATAAATCAGAGCATAGACCTTTTAGATTACAAAATGAAGGGTAGTTTTGTCTTTTAATATCAATATAAATTGCTTTCACTATGGTTGATATAAATCTATTGATTCAGTTGATTGTTTATTTTTCATCATGGGGGATTGTTGATTCCCATAAGTTTAAAGACAATGGTGTTGTCTCTTAAACCTCCTGTACTCCCAGGTACTGCCTGGCACAGGGCCATGTGCTTTAGACGGATGATAATAACTGAGCTGCTTTCTTTGTTCTTGCAAAAGCAATAATTTAAGCAACCTTTAAAAATAAAAATACATAGAATTAAAAATCATGGCTAGAATTCAAGTATGACAATCTGAGTTTAATTTACTGTCATTTTCCTTATTCCATTCCATAAATAGATACCAAATGTCAAATATGAAGAATCCCTGCCAAAGTGTAGTAATACTTTTGCTTATGTTCCACGTGTTAGATACTATGTAGAATCTAAAGAAGCCTAAAACATCCTAGCAAGAGTAGAACTAGCAGTGGTGTTAATTAGCTGTCAACTAAATGCTCCGTGTGCCTAAGACATGGTAGTTTACATGCATTATGTAATTTACTCCTCATAACCTTCAAAGAGCACTACTATTAGCCTCATAAAGGTGGAAACAGAAGCTAAGTTGCCCTTCTAAAGTCACACAGGCAGTCCCCAAGCCATTGACCACCATGCAATGTCATTTCTTCCTTCAAGATTCTAGGTACATCTATTCACCAAGAAAAATATAGAAAAGCTTTCTGGCTGCTTTCTCCCAGTACTGACTCTCCTCTTAGGCTCTGTACAATATACCATGTACAGGAAGCACACAGGAAACTCAAATATAGATTCCCCTAACTCAGGAGTTGTGCCTTTCCTGGCTGACAGATGATGAGTCAGATGGTGTGCATAGGGTACCCAATATGTGCCAGTTTGACCACACAGACCTCAGAGATCACTAATTTTGCCTTAAACATTGGACAGCAAGAAAAAGAAATAATAGCTTTATTCACTGGAGGACAGGCACTTGGCCGACAAAACTTAGTCTTTCAAAGGGAATATGAGATTAGTTGAAAGGCGTGTTTATGCCATATTGAGGTAAATGGATTTGCCAAAAATCCATGAAAGTGAGAGTTGAAAACTGCCTTTTAGCTTCACATTTACCAGAATAATTTACAATTTTAAGGATTCATTTTACTTCTAAGATTGGGGCCGGGGAGAATTATGCAGGTAAATTGCTCTTAGCTGTCTCTGAAGTTAATTTCACTGCTAGTTTGAACAATGATTAGTAAGATTTTATTTGCAAAATCAGGGTCATTTATGGCTCTTTGCCTGCTATTACTGAGCCTTCAGAGTAGTCCTGACATTGCTGACAACTAAGATAGCCCACTAAATGGGAAATTTTGTGGAGAAAATTTTCCAGTTTGCTCCTCAAACTCAGCAGGTTTTGGTTGGGGAGGGGTAAGGTTTGTCAAGGGTGATAATAGAGTAAATGAGGTATTTTTTGAGTGTTCACCAGGAATTTTAAGTAGCAGCAAATAACTCCATGGTGCCTGGTCTAGAAATGGGGGCATTGACCAAATGTGACTTGTGGCCTGGGGAGATTCGTATTTATATAATCTTTATCAAAGACACACACACTTAGCATCAATATTTGCAATTCTCATTCAAGTTTAAGATAAAAGAACTAAAGAACTGTTTTTATTCATCAGTACAACAAATAAGATTTTTCCCTGTTTTTCTAAGCCATTCCAGTAAAGGCTTTGGGTTGCATTTCCTGGTTTTACTTGTGGATCCTATTTTTACCCTGTTCTTACTGCTGACAATGCCAAAGTTGGTTCTGCAATTCATAATCCCTTTCTAGCATCCACAGGCCTGTCACACTGCTTAAGTTGGGTTTCAGGGAGTTCTCATAAACATTTTTTTCTCCCTATTAATTTGTGGTTTACCCACTTCAGCTTGTCCTACAGTGGTTGCTTGGGAGGTCTCTGTCATCCACCCCACGTCCAACCCAGCAGATGTGGGTTCAGCGAGCAAGTCCTGATAAACAGCCTGGTTTCCAGAACCTAGGAGATACTGCCTATGGTGGCAAGGAAGACCTGTAGTCCTTAATGGCTTTATTGGACCTTAATGAGGACTTGGGCTTTTCTTCATAGTGAGATGGGAACAACAGGAGGATTCTACCATCTGGAGGACTGGAAGCCATCTGGGAAAATGACATGATCTATGTTTTGACTGTATCACATGGGCTTAGGACACTTTGGGGATGATCCAGACAAGAGCTGATAGTGGCTTAGACCAATATGGTAGCAGCGGAGTAACTAAGAAGAGGTGAGATCCTGAGTATTGTGAAATAAAACTCTATTCTGCTTCTGAAACCTTTCTAAGAAGATGCCACAGACATTTTCAATAATTATTCCAAACATTTTTTTTTAAGATTTTATTTATTTGACAGAGAGAGAGAGAGATAGCGAGAGCAGGAACACAAGCAGGGGGAGTGGGAGAGGGAGAAGCAGGCTTCCTGCCGAGCAGGGAGCCTGATGTGGGACTCGATCCCAGGACCCTGGGATCATGACCTGAGCTGAAGGCAGACGCTTAACGACTGAGCCACCCAGGTGCCCCTATTCCAAACATTTAACGTCAAAAAATTCTTTGATCTGTCCTCATTTGTCTCCATGGTTTTTAATTATTGCTGGGATCTCCATCTCCTTGTTTACATGTAGGACCCGAGAGAGAATATAGCTCTCCAGTTAGGGTCTTGGTGATCATAAAGGGAGGATTACCTAACTGTTGCAACATTATAATAAGTTCAAGTCTTAAAATCTTTAACCTTTCAATATATTGGCAGACAAAATTCTAGGTCAAACAGAACAATGCCTTACCAAAGACAAAAATAAGATCACTCCCTATTTTAAAAGCATTTTTATTACAAGAGTCCTTAGTATTCTTAAATCATTAAACTCAACATTTAATTAGCTTTTATTATTTACAACGTATTATCTGTTGCTGACTATGATAAATTACCCCAAAACTTAGTGGCTTGAAGCAACACACATTTATTATCTCACAGTTTCTGTGGGTCAGGAAACCAGACCAGCTGGGTCCTCTGCTTCCAGATCTTTCAAAAAGCTGCAATCAGTGTATTGACCAGGACTCATACCTGTGGTCTCATCTGAAGGCTCAACTGGGAAAGACTCCTCTTCCAAGCTCATATGGCCATTGGCAGAATTCAGTTCCTCAAGGTTGTTGGACTGAGGGTCTGAATTCCTTGCTGGCTGTTTGCCAGAGGCCACCCTTAATTTCTGGCCACATAGGCCTCTCCAGCATGACAGCTTACTTCGTCAAAGTCAGCAGAAGAGAGTCTGCTGGCAAAATGAAAGTCACAATTTCTTGTAACCTAATTGTGGAAGTGACATCCCATCACATTTGCTGCGTTCTATTGTTGGAAGCAAGTCACTAGGTTCAGGCCATATTCAAGGGGAGGGGTTGACACAAGGGCATATGTATCAGTAGAGAAGAACATTGAGTGCCATTTTAGAAGCTGTCTGCCACATACCATTGTTTATTTAGGATGTATTAGGCATTGTCCTAAGCCTCCACCATGAAGCTTCTATGGTGGGGAGGGTACAAAAATGAAAGCAATCAGTAAAATGTATACTATGTCTGATGGTGATGACTTACCAATTGAGGAAAAGCAGGTAAATGTAGTATTAATGTTAATGTCCAATTGAAAACTGGGAGATGTCATTTTAAATATAGAGCTAGGAAGGTCTCATGGCCACCCCAGTATACTGACTCCACCTCAGTTGTTCCCCAATTCCAACTTTACCCTTTGCCAGTCTTAAGAATTCTAGGGCAGATGGAACAGCATAAATGAGGCAGAAAGTTCCCAGGAACAGGCAACAGAGCATAGTGGATAGAAGTATATATTCTGAAGCTAGCATGTGTGTTTAAATCCTAGGGCTATGACTATGGGAAAATTGTGCCTCAGTTTCCTCATCTGTAAAATGAGAATAATAATAATACTTAGTCCATAGTGTTCTTGTCACTTGTTAGAACACCTAGAATAGTTCCTGCACATAGATATCAAGATACCGAGATCCCATCAAGAAGAGAAAGCAAATTTAGCAATAATGAGGATACTAAAGAACGAACTACCAATGCCATTCCATTTAGGACCATGGATTCTGTGTATTAAAAGAGGGGAAAAAAATAAGCCTGAGTCTTTATGAAAAATATATTATGGGATAAGTCCTAAATACCGGAGTGGTTTTTTTTGTTTTGTTTTTTGTTTTTTTTACTATTTTGAAAAAATTATCAGCAATTCAATTATTCTGTACCGAAAAGGGCATTATGGATAAATGGATACCACATATTATAAGCTTATTTTACTGTACCCAGTTCAACAAATTTTATTCAGAAAGCCGTTGGGCCATGCTATTTCTCAGATGTCAATTAATCTGGACATTTTACTGCTTCTCGTTTTCTTTTGTGGAAACAGGTATGTGTCTCTTCAAAGTTTTCACTTGCTCTACTTAAAATTAAATAAAACCTTAGAATATTTTGCTAAAGATAAAGAGAAAGTACAAATACTACACTAAAATATAACATAAACACTATATAATTTTAAAAGCACGATTTAAAGAGAAACAACTAGTAAAGACAAATTAGGTGAACCCTGATTTCCTGTTCACCTGTGAAAAAGAACCTGGACTCTTCTTCCAGAGGCTTTTTCTATAGTAATAATAACAATAATACTGTTATTGTTGTTCCTGAGGAATCCAGGCATCTAGGAGTGGTGGAGTATAAACTAAATCACAAGGATTCAGGGAATATGTGGTGATGAGGAAGCAGAGGCAACAAGTCAAGACTACGCTTTTCTCAAATTTTAGCATCCAACGAAAGGAGCAATAGGAGAGCAGCTTGAGGGCCATCAAGGTCAAAAGCTTTTTGTTCTTTTTTTAGGGTGGAGAGAACTGCGCTTTTTTGTTGGCAGAAGGAATCGAAAGAGAGGGATGAAATGAAAATACAACAAAGAGGCAATAGTTAATAGTGAAAACCCCTAGAGCAGGTGGGAAGGGACTGGGAGGGGATACACATAGAATGATGTGATGGGCTTCATTTCCTTTTAGCTTTTTTTTTTTCCTAAAGCTTCCCAGGTGCTTCTAACAGACAGCCAGGAGTGAGCCCCACTGCCTTACCTGATGCCTGCTATCTTCTTGATTTCTTGCCGCCACCTCAAGGACACTTCTCTGAATAGCTCAGCAAGGAGTGATACCCATTCCTCTGCGTGTGAAGCACCTGGTCCACAGGGCTTTGGTGGAGTTAGCACATTCTAAGTCTTGTTCATACCAATGTTCTTTGGCTTTAGATAATTCCATTCCCCTTTAAGAGCCGACTCTTCAACCACAGGTGGAAGAGCCACAGAGAATATGGGGTCAGGGGAAACCTCGATAACCGGAATGTTAATTTTTCAGAGCTGAAGAAAGTTCCAAACAACATCCCTCCAGATATTGTTAAACTTGACTTGTCATACAATAAAATCAACCAGCTTCGACCCAAGGAGTTTGAAGATGTTCATGAGCTAAAAAAATTAAACCTCAGCAGCAATGGCATTGAATTCATAGATCCTGGTAAGTTCCACAGAATAGCCCTTTAAATGGGTGATGGGTATTCTTTGATTTTTTTTCCTTATTGACAACATTTGTAGTAAATGCAATTTGGTTTTTTTAAAAACTAAATAATAAAAAGGTTAAATTAAACATGCTGCCTAAATTAGAACTTGTTTGGCACTCAGAGAAGTATTTACCAAAATGTTGCTTTATGAAGGTTATAATATTATATATTACTAAGCAATAGTTATTCAGTTGGTCCAAATAAAAGTGTTTTTTGTAGAATAGATTTTAAAAATAAGAATATGTGGTCAGTAATATGTTAAACACATAGTGATTTTTAAAGGGAAATTCAGATTTGGCATTTTCTTTGCTATCCATTAAGTCCCAACTTGTTTAAGGCAAGACTTTAACGACTTGTTTAAAGAAAACTTGAGGGAATGGGGCACGTGGGTGGCTCAGTCGGTTAAGTGTCAGCCTTTGCCTCAGGTCATGATCCCAGGGTCCTGGGACTGAGCCCCAGGTCCGGCTCCATGCTCAGCAGAGAGCCTGCTTCTCCCTCTCCCTGCCCCCCAGCCACTCATGCTCTCTCTCTCTCAAATGAACGAATAAAATCGTTAAAAAATGAATAAACTTGAGGGGTGCCTGGCTGGCTCAGTCAGTGGAGTGTGCAACTCTTGATCTCAGATCGTGAGTTTGAGCCCCACATTGAGTGGAAAGATTACTAAAAAAATAAATAAAACTTTAAAAAAGGTCTGCCTTCGGCTCAGGTCTTGATCCCTGGGTCCCTGGATGGAGCCCTGCATCGGGCTCCCTGCTCAGGGGGAGTGTGCTTCTCCCTCTGCCCCGCCCACTGCCCCTGCTCATGTTCTCTCACTCTCTTTCTCTCAAATGAATAAATAAAAAAGTCTTAAAAAAAGAATTTTAAAAACTTAAAAAAAAATTAAAATAAACTTGAAACTATCTGCTAAGCACCAAGCTCATAAATTAAGACAAAATGTGCTCAAGCCAGAGCCAGATGTATTTTATCTAATCCTAGATCCAGATTAATTCTCTTTCCCGTCCTTCAAATCTCCTCCCCATTTGCTAATAAGCAAAGCCTCTGGCAAAAATGAGGATGGGACGTTATATAAGCACACTGGATTTGGAAAGAACTGAGAATTACTGCAATTTTGATCAGATTTGTAACATACATGCCTTCATAGTGCTACTTCAATTTGAAAAATCCTATCTATACAAATTATTTTAATGTTATTAATAATTCAGTGTTAATATCATAAATATTTTCAGTTCAGTTGTTACTTCTGCTTTTCTTACTGGTAATTTAAGACCATTAATAGAACAGTAGGATTTTAACATTGTAGAAAGTGAAAATTGAGAATGAATGTTCTGGAGCTACGAAGGCATATTGTTAGTAACATCTTTTTAAAATATTAAGAAATGATAATTTAAAATTTTCCCACAATAACAACACTATGCTACACTTACACCTTAGCCTGTATAGATGACGTAAACCTGGGGGTATCTTGAAGTTGTGAGGTCAAAAGCAATTTTCATTTCACAGTGAGTAAGAAAAAAACAGAGTCATCCTTCTCCCAGTTGAAGCAATCGTCATGTTAGTGTGGAGGTCAGTCATTGGTAGCCAGTCTCCACAAAGCTAGGCCACAGTGTGAAGAATCTGGAAGCGGTGAGCCTCCTGTCTTGCTGCATGAGAACCAAAGAGTTGTAAGACAAGCATGCCTTGTCCCGGGGCCCTGGGCTTACACCCATCAAAAGTATCCATGCAATTGAGTTTTAGAGTTACCTCTAAAAGAGACTAAAATGTTTGTTATTCTATGGCCTAAGTTAAATTTATTAAAGTAGTGAATAATGGTACAACAATAACTCCATTGTAATGGGAGCACAGTCTGTAAAGAAAACTAGAGAGAAATGAGAAAACAATACAAAGATAGATGATGGTGCAAAATGGGTTTATTTCTAGTGATATTTTTCCCTCATCATTTATGAAATTCCCATCATTGCAAGGATTCCTTTACCATCCTTGAGATCTCCTGAAGGCCTCTCAAACTCGTTTACCTGGTGTGTTTTCCTTGCTGACACATGAGATGAACTCTTGTTACCAGCAGTAGTAAGTCTTTTTTTCTCAATTCAGTCCCAGGAAAGTATTTTCTACATTAACAAATATGTGTTGAGCACCTACTGAATGTCAACCACTTTCCTGGAACAACCAGCAGAATTAAGTCTCTTATTTTTTTTGTATTTGTCCTGATAATACGCCCTACAGTTGGATGTGACCCAGCTATTCATTGCGTTAATAAATATTTTCTGTTTCTAGCTGCTTTTTTAGGACTCACACATTTAGAAGAGTTAGATTTATCCAACAACAGCCTACAAAACTTTGACTATGGAGTATTAGAAGACTTGTATTTTTTGAAACTCTTGTGGCTCCGAGATAACCCTTGGAGATGTGACTACAATATCCACTACCTCTACTACTGGTTAAAGCATCACTACAACGTCCACTATAGCGGCCTGGAATGCAAAATGCCTGAAGAGTACAAAGGGTGGTTTGTGGGAAAATACATTCGCACTTACTTCGAAGAATGCCCCAAAGACAAATTACCAGCATACCCTGAAACATTTGACCAGGATACGGAAGATGATGAATGGGAAAGAATACATAAGGATCACACAGCAAAGAAGCAAAGTGTAAGAATCACTATAGCGGGATAACTGAGAAATTGTTCTCGGGTTTTGTGTTTGCTAGACCGATGTCAGAAAACCACATGTTTACATTGGGATCAACGTGTTGCCTATTGCTGCAGGATTATCCAGCTAAAGGAAGGGTCCCTTAATTAGTAGTTAGTAGTATTGTGAGAATTCTAGCACTCAAGGGAATACTTTCATCCTGCTTTCCTGACTGCTGGCCGACCGGCCTTTAGTGACAATTCTGCACGGGTAAACTGCAGGATTTGGGTCCTAATGATGGCATTGGAACTTCATAATGTCCTGTATAAATGTTTTTACTGCTTTTTGAAAATAAAAAAAAAAAGTTGGTTCATTTTTATATGCCTTGTGATAGCTGCTGGTGCATACCTAAAGATCAAAATGAAAATATATGAACGCTTAATAAATATAAAATATCATTCTCTCCCTCCGCCCTTCCCACTTTTTTTTTTTCAGTAAGTCAGCTTATACATAGAATAAAATCCCATTTCAGATTCCTGTGCATTCTAAAATGAGGTCCTGGTAAACCCAAATTCTCAAGTACTCTTCACTGATTCTTGCAAACAACTGGCAAGCTAGACCTGAAGGAGAATTGTCACAAGCAAATAAGTAGAGAATCTGGAAATTGTACTGGAGACTGGTCAGAAGATGGGACTCCAAAGAAGTTGTAGATGGTGTGAAACATTATGAAACATGAGCAATGAAGAGGTATAAACTCTAGAGAATGTGGAAATAGCACTGAGTTTTGAACAGAGTTCAGCCTAGAAAGCCACCTGCCAGTGGGAAGGGCCTGAGCTCTTCAGTATGTCAAGCATAAGGCAAAGGATGAAATTAGAATTCAGGGTCAGGACTGGGGATGAGGCAGAAGCCAGTAGGAGGCAGTGATCTCAAAAGCAACCGAGTAAAGAGGTGATGTCCAAAAGAAGCCCCATGATTTGGGTTTGCAGTTTAAAATTAGCTCACCCGGGGAAACGGATCATCAGAAAAAGAGGAAATACCTGGAGAATAACTCCATCAGCTAGTGTTTTGATAGATCGCTGTGCTATTAGAAAAATTAAAATATGTATATATATATATATATATATATATATACACATATCCTTAAAAATGCCACTTTTTCCTCTTTATAGAAATTTCCCTTTCATGCTGAGTTGAATACATTTTCATCTCACATGTATATAACAAATTTAGCAACTGGTCTTACTGGATACTTGCACAAAGCATAAAAGCTGATATATGACAAATAGTACTGAGCATTTCTAGACACTGTGCTCAAAGCTTTACATATTCTATTTCTAATTCTCACAAGATCCCTCTGAGGTAGGTAATATTATCTGCCTTTTCTAGATGAGGAATCCAAGGCTTAGAGTTTAGGTAACTTGGACACAGTCACAGAGCTGGCAGGCGGCCGAGCCAGCATTCAGGTCCATCTAAGCTCTTTCTGCTGTGCAGGACTCTGCCCGTTTTACCAGTGGTTTGGATTAGGGGTAGAGACTTACACATACTCAGTCTCAATGCAAATCCTCACCTCATTCACTGTGAGGTAATAAAGGGAGCTGTTAAATCTGTTACTAGAGTGTTAACGTTCATGAACGCTCAGAGTAACATTAAGAACACGAGACCTATTTCAGGTCTGATGGTGGAGAAAGACTAGGTGGGAGACTGAGGCACACAGTGGGAACACCAGGGTTCTAGAAAGAAAGGAGACTAAATCTGATTCAGAGAAAGGGCTCAAGTTTCTCTCTGGTTGCATTTTTGCAGGCTAGCTGGAGATTTTATTGGTTGATTTTTGTATTCAGTGTCATCTTCCAGATCTATTTGGAAATAAAGCTCTGAAATACATTGCAATAGAAATTGATCCATACCATTCAAAAGTAAGTTAGAGTTGCTAATATCTCCCAGGACCAAAATTGAAGTACATTCTTTAAAGCTTAGGATTTGCCCCTTCTTTCTATCAGAGTTTATACTTTTCAGGAAAACAGAGTTGATCAATGATGGAATGAACATTTAGGTACCTCATCTCCTGCGATTTCTTGAGAGTTGAATAACTTGTCTTTGACCTTTCTTCTGTTCAATAGATGATGAAGGTCAGGAGATTTAAAAAATATGTATATTTTGTGGCAGTCAAAAATATGATAATCCTGAGGTCTTCATATTTGAACATACATGTTTAAAGGTAACAAGTATTTATCCAAATACTCGAGTAATATTTGGATAAATACTCACGTTCTCTTCTGTTTGTTTTAACTTTCCTACTAGTCCTCAAATTCCCTGATTTTTCTGAAGTAAATAAGATTCACTGCAAGCTGAGGTCTCTTGAGTCCTAAGTCTGAGTCATCTCTGACCTAATGCCTGGTTATTTGGGGAAGATATTTAACATTAAGGAGTTCAGATTTTTCATTTACTAACCATTCATCCTCTGGGGCTTACGCCCAAGATCAATTAATGTCTATTTCTGAGGAATCCGTTTCTCCTACTCTGGCAAACAGAAGCAAATCAGTACTGAAAATCTACTTGCCTAAATTCGATGAGACATCGAGGCTCCTCTCTTCAAGAGGTGGGAGGGGGGTGTTGGTGAGTGGAGGGGAAAATGTAATCTGTGACTAACAAATCAGTGTAAATACTAGAGTGAATAAGAACAACACGAATGGGGCAGGGAGACTGGCAAATTACTTCATAATTCTGTTCAAAGCATTTCAATATTATATCTTATAAATTCTAGAAACATAAACATGCAACTACAGGGGTAGTCGCACGTCAAAGCTTCTTCTGAACCGCTCATCTTACCAGTCAGTGAGTGGAGAAGAATTTCAGCCAAGTGGAGCTTCTCATCCCCAGTATATCTATTTTACTAAAGCACAACACAACTCCTGAACTTAGAAATCACTTGTGTCCCTGTGACAAATGTTTGCTGAAGTGTTTTAGCATATACTCTGCACACTTGTCACAATATTACAGCAAGCATTTTTCTCCCCTGCCCTCAGCTACCTTTTAAACATTTTAAGATAACAGTTTAAAGTTAATTTTATTCTAAGGTTTTTGCAGACAAGGATTTTGTATAACTCTTGTGGTCATTCAGCCAAACAGCTCAAATGATTAGCCAATACTTACCTTCAGTGTAACAATCAGAAAGTCAAACTTCTTGCCAAAAAAGTGTGTAATTCTAGACACACCAATAGATTGACTGACCTTAGCTGGGAGAAAAAAACTGAAAAGCTGAAACATTGCTGAGATTGGGTTTTTATCTTTGATATACTCAGGGTAGCTGGAATTAAAACTGATTTCATTAAATAATCTTTAGCAAATTAAAATATCATTAAGATGAGATAGGTAGTACATTTACTTCCTTAGAAAGCCAAGGTCTACTCAGGCTTGCATGTTTAATTTTTTCTGTGATAAAGACTTTTTTACTAAGAAATACAGAATTACACTTCTAGATAAATGTGAATTTATTTTTTTTTATTTTTTTATTTTTTTAGAGGGAGAGGAGGTGGGAGGACAGAGGGAGATGGAGAGAGAGAATCTTAAGCAGGCTCCACACCCAGCACGGAGCGCAACACGGGGCTTGATCTCACAACCCTGAGATCATGACATGAGCCAAAATCAAGAGTCAGTCACTTAACTGACTGAGCTACCCAGGTGCCCCAGATAAATATCAAATATTTTTAAGTAGATCACAAAATATCAAAAAAGTTAAGGCAGTATTTTTGGCTATCTTGGACTAATAACTACCTAAGATCAATCGATCTATCTATCTGTGATACAATGTATGAGATATATATTACATGTATAAGATATATCATTATCTGATGTAAAGAACATATGCCATTGCATAGTACAGAATTGTTTATTGTTTGGCCCTCTCTGTATTCTCTACACAAGTTGCAACTTCATGTTGCTCATTTCCTCTCCATCCCAAACTTCCAGTGGACTTTGTGTCTAGGCATCAGGAAAAGGTATTTATGTGAAACAGATTAAAAAAAGAAATCTAGGGAAAGTTATAGCTGTAAATGTCAACCTTTTAAAAGAATATAGGACTCAAATCAGTAAACCTAAATTTCCACCTTAAGAAACTAAAGATGAGCAAGAAAATCCAATGCAAGCAGGTTAATAAAGATTGGAGTGGGGATAAAATAGAAAATAGAAAAACAACAGAATCAATAAAAATCAGAGTTGATGTTTGAACACTCATGTTCATAGCAGCATTGTTTCACAACAGCCAAAAGTCCACTGATGGGTGAACAGATAAACAAAATATGGTATATACAGCTAATAGAGCATTTTTCACTCTTAAAAAGGAGGGAGATTCAGATATGAGCTGCCACATGAGTGAAACTTAAAGACATGATGCTAAATGAAAGAAATCAGGCTCAAAAGGGCAAATATTGTGTGATTCCACTTATATAAGGTAGTCAAATCCATAGAGGGAGAAAGTAGAATGGTAGTTGCCACAGGTTGGGAGTAGGGGGAAATGGGGAGTTAGTATATAATGGTTCAGAGTTTCAGTTTTGCAAGTGAAAAAAAAAAACTTTTTGAAAAGGTTCTGGGGGCGCCTGGGTGGCTCAGTCATGTAAGCATCTGACTTCAGCTCAGGTCATGATCTCAGTTTACTGGGATTGAGCCCCACATTGGTGGGGGGGGTCCTCACTCAGTGGGGAGTCTGCTTGTCCCTCTGCCTCTGCTCTTCCACCCACTCATGCTCTTTCTCTCTCAAGTAAATAAATAAAATCTTTAAAAAGAAAAATTCTTTTTCTTTTTTTAAAGGAGGTGGATGGTGATGCACTTAATGCTATGAACTGTGCACTTAAAATGGTTAAAATGGTAATTTTTGTGTTACGTATATTTTACCATAATAAAAAAACTAAAAAGTAGGTTTGTTTGAAATGATCAACAAAAATTAACAAACCTGTAGCTAGACTGATCAAGAAAAACGAGGGAAGACTAAAATTTCTAAAATTAGAAATGAAAGTGCATGCATTACTACTTACTTCACAGGAATGAAAAGGATTATAAGAGAATACTATGAACAATTGCACTTCAACAAATTAGGTTACCTACATTGGAACTGACAAATTCCTAGGAACACACAAGCTATCAAACTTGACTCAAGAAGAAACATAAAATCTGAATAGATCTGTAACAAATAAGGATATTAAATCAGCAATCAAAACACTTTCAACAAAGAAAAGCCTAGGACCAGATGGCTTCAGTGGCAAATTCTACCAAACATTTAAAGAATAACATCAATCTTCAAACTCTTTCAAACTATAGAAAAGGAGAAAATAGCTCCTAACTCATTCTGTGAAGCCAGTATTAGCCAACAAAGAAGCCAAAGACCTCATAAGAAAGGAAAACTACAGAACAATATTCCTTTTAAATATAGATGCAAAAATCCTCAACAAAATATTAGCAAAGAAAATACAGCAGCATATTTTAAGGATTATACACCATGAACAAGTGAGATTGTTCCCAGGAATGCAAAGATGGTTCAACATACAAAAATCAATGTAATAACAATATATTAAGAGAATGAAGAAAAAATTTTAAGTTGATGTGGAAAAGGCATTTGACAAAATTCAACACCCTTTTATGATTAAAAAAAAATTGAACAAACTAGGAATGAAAGTTTCCAAAGATACATGCCCTGCCATTTCTCAGAAACTCACCTCAGTGTTCAACCACCATTGCTAGCATGAGAATATTGGGCCAAACCAAAACTTTGAATGTTGCATCTTGAGGCCAATTTTTTTTCTTCAAAAAACAGATTTTTTTAATTGTCCATTTTTCTAGAGGCAGTGAGTTTGGGTGACTAGCACATTTTCTTTAAAGTTTTTATTTAAATTCCAGTTAGTTAACACGCAGTATAATTAGTTTCAGGTATACAATACAGTGATTCAACGCTTCCATACAATACCCAGTGCTCATCGCAAGTGCATTCCTTGATCCCCATCACCTATTTAACCCCTCTCCCCACCTAACTCCCTTCTGGTAACCATCAGTTTGTTCTCTATAGTTAAGCGTCTGTTCTTAGTTTGGCTCTCTCTTTCTCTTTTTTCCCCTTTGCTCGTTTGTTTTGTTTCTTAAATTCCACATAAGTGAAATCATATGGTATTTGTCTTTCTCTGATTGGCTTATTTTGCTTAGCATAATACTCTCTAGTTCCATCCATGTGGTTGCGAATGGCAAGATTTCGTTCTTTTTTATGGCTAAGTAATATTCCAGTGTGTGTGTGTGTGTGTGTGTGTGTGTGTGTGTGTGTGTGTGTGTGTGTGTGTATACCCCATCTTTATCCATTCATCAATCAATGGACACTTGGGCTGTTTCCATAATTTGGCTATTGTAGATAATGCTGCTATAAACTAGGTGGCTAACACATTAAAGTTTACAATTATTTTGTTAAATCTTTATTACTAATAAAGTTATAAGTTCATTCAAGATGGCAGACTAAGCACATATTTCAGCTTTACTTTCCTACCCAAAATTCCAAGAAATGATTTTTTTTTTTCAAAAAATCTGTGATATCCCTGGAAAACAAAGCAGGAATGGTATTGGTGGATCAGACACTAATAGTTCTAAAAATCCAAGGCAGACATGACAAGACTGAATAAGGAACAAGCAAAACATGGCTGCTGTAAAAAAAAGGAACAGTGCTATATGCCTATATAGGGTGTATTCCAGGAATAAAAGATGTAATAATATTAACACTATTCTCATTAAAAATATGAAAAAGGAGTAAAGAATGAGACAAGATGGCTTCATATCCCTGCTACTGAAAAAAAAAAAAAAGAAAAGATATAAGGATAGGAATGAATGGAAATAAATGATCTGCCTAGAAAACCCCAAAGAATCAACTGGCAAACTATTAAAACCAAGAAAACAATTTAATATATAATCAAATACAATAACATCATATAAAAACTATAGCTCTTTTCAGCATCAGCAACCAGTCAGAATTATCCCATTTGGTATATTTTCTTTACTTTTTCAATTAAAAAAATTACAGGTAGAGTTGAAACTCCTTGGGGCACCTGGGTGGCTCAGTCAGTTAAGCATCTGACTCTTGATTTCTGCTCAAGTCATGATCTCAGAGTCGTGAGATCAAGCCCCGCTTCGGGCTCTGTGCTGGGTGTGGAACCTGCTTAAGATTCTCTCTCTCCCTCTCCTTCTGCCCCTCCCCCCCTTCTCTCTCCCAGAAAGAAAGAGAGAAGGAAAGAAAGAAAGAAAGAAAGAAAGAAAGAAGAAAGAAAGAAAGAAGAAAGAAAGGAAGAAGAAAGAAAGAAGAAAGAAAGAAAGAAAGAAAGAAAGGAAGGAAGGAAGGAAGGAAGAAGGAAGGAAGGAAGGAAGGAAGGAAGGAAGGAAGGAAGAAGAAGGAAGGAGAAAGAAGAAAGAAAGAAAGAAAGAAAGAAAGAAAGAAAAGAAAGAAAGAAAGAAAGAAAGAAAGAAAGAAAGAAGAGAGAGGAAAGAAAGAAGAAAGAGAAGAAAGAAAGAAAGAAAGAAAGAAAGAAAGAAAGAAAGAAAGAAAGAAAGAAAGAAGAAGAAAGGAAAGAAAAGAAAGAAAGAAAGAAAGAAAGAAGAAAGAAAGGAAGGAAGGAAGGAAGGAAGGAAGGAAGGAAGGAAGGAAGGAAGAAGGAAGAAGAAAGAAAGAAAGAAGAATGGCTTCATTCAACTCTATCCACCTCAGGGGTAACCATTACCTTGCATTTAGAGTTTTCATTCCCATGCAAGCTTTTTCTTTTGCTATATATGTGTGTGTCCCCTTAAAAATATATTATTGAAAATCTTTCCAAATATTAAGTATATTATTATTTTGCACATTGAAAAATTGTACACAAAGGGTATTAGATTATATATGTCATTCTGCAACTTACTTTCACTCATATATCTCTAGACTCATCCATGTTGATATCTACATATGTTTACGGCCATTCTTATTATCTGAAATCAGTATGGATGTACACTTTTTAAAATATATTTTTTCCTTTCATTTCCAGAAATATATATGGAAACTAAAAAATGCACCTTAAACAACATATGGATTAATGCAATGGACTGGATGTGCCCCCACCACCAAACTCATAGGTTGAAATCCTAGCCCCCAATGTCATGATATTAGGAGGTAGAGGGCCTTCAGGACATAATTAGGGTGGAGAGCTCTCATGAATAGGATTAGAACCTTGATGCAAGGGACCCCAGTAATCTCTCCCTCTCTCTGTCATGTGAGGATACAAGACAACAACGGTCTATGACCTAGAAGAAGGCCCTCTCTAGAACCATGTTGGCACCCTGGTCTTGGACACCTAGCTTCCAGAACTGTGAGAATCAAGTTTCTGTTCTTTATAAGCCACCCGGTCTGTGAAGCTTTATTATAGCAGCTCAGACTGACTTTAGACTGTTAAAGACAAATGTCACAATGAAAGTACAAAGCAGTTTGGAAAAAAATGGAAATAACCTCGATGTCCTTTGAGAGGAAGAAAGTTAAATTAATTATCCTACATCCATAGTATGGAAAATGATTTTAAGTATTTAAAAATAATTTTGTAATTCTATATGGACTGACATGGAAAGATTTCCAGGATATAAGAGAAAATATAAAACAATATCATTTTCATGTTAAAATTTTTAATTGTGTATTTTTAATCACATATATGTAAACGTATTTTAGAAAAACAGAAAAGTGGTAACATTGAGTACCTTTGAGTAAGTGAATGGGTTTGAGGGAGATGAAGGCAAGTTTTTGCTTTTACAGTCTATTGTTAGAATTTTTAAATTGAGAATATATTCTTATTTTGTATTTTTTTTAGTAGATGAATTGAGGACACTTAGACAAATGCTAAACAAGAAAAGCAGTCTAGAAGAAGGGACAAAGGACCAACTCCCAGAGCATACAATCCAGTAAAGCTGACTATATTATAAGCATTTAAAATGTTTTTAATTGGCATTCTTATGGCCTATGACCATAACTGAAGTTTCTATTTTCTTTATATTTTTCTTTATATTTGTTTAGTTAAAAACAGGAAAGCAAGACAAAGAGTTGTAATGAACATACTCACTGACAGATCTCAAGGTTTTCAATCGGAGAACACAACCACGAAAATTCAAACGCAGCACATTTAGACGCCACCTTTGCAAAGTAGACACTATACATTTATCTGTGATTATATTTTTTACTGCGGAAAAATCAATCTAAAAAGGATAAGCAAAAGACATTAAGAAATGAGAAAGATCTTTTGCATGCAAAAATTTTTAATATTTTGAAAGCATCAAGAAACAAATGTCTTCATCACATCTCTCACTTTTTCATTTCTTTATTTTCATGGTCATTCTGGAGTTTAATTACAAGCAGATTTTTTTTTCATGGTCATTCCCAGGTTTAGTTACAAATAGATTCCAAATGTCTAATCTAGGTCAACAGCTGGGAGGGCAAGAGTCTCACATCTACCCCACAACAGAGTTGATTGTTTTGGAGTGGCCTGGATACCTCACCCCCCATCATCCCAGGTGAGCCCTAAGGCTGCCCCCCACTTCAGTGTCAATGAGCCCATCCAGGTTCATTATTAATGGGTGCCTCCTTCTCTATTCATGAGCCATAGACGATGTGTTAAGTTCTTGACTCTGGGGAAGACAATTTAGAGTGTGGGGTTTAGAGTGGCCTTCTCCTAACTCATAATTTGGAGGAGGGAGGTCTGGGGGAAAGGAAAGATGACCTGAGTGAACCTGGCTGATTGCATGTAATATTGAAGAGCACAGAGATTTCTGGGAGCTCCAAGTGGCTGGGGCCAGCTGATAAACAATAGCATTGATATCATAGTATTAATCATGTCTTTCAGCTAAAAGATTAAGTTTATGAGCTTCCAATCTCTCATTGCCATCTGAACAAAGCTATTCTTTGTGCTAAAATGTTTGTTACAGTTGTGCCACACTTGAGCACTCACAAATGAAGGTAAAACTAATAGAAGATGAAGGACAATGAAGAATTGTGGAGAAAGAAATTTGCTCAGCGTAAAGAAACTTAACTTCCTACCCAGGCTTTGTTCTTCACTGACATGTACTCATATTTTCTCCAACTTTACCTAGTGAGGTCTCTGGGCAAAAGTGCTAGCTTTTCCTGCCAGGCTTCTGCAGGATTTGTTCTGATACTATTATTATACATAATCTTTCTCTTTCTGATTGCTTGGAATCAGTTTTTTATTCTTTAGAGGCTTTCCAAAGCAAAAAGTAACATCCCCAATCTGTCACATAAGAAAGAGATTTATTACCTTAAACCAGTGATTCTCAAAGTATGGTCCTGGGACCAGCAGCATCAGCATCACCAGGAGCTTGTTGGAAATACAAACTCTCAAGGCCCACCCCAGACCTACTGAGTCAGAAATTCTAGGTTTGGCAATCAGCAATCTATTTTAACAACCCCTTTAGACAATTTGTTTTTAAAGATTTATTTATTTATTTATTTGACAGAGAGCGACACAGCAAGAGAGGGAACATAGCAGGGGGAGTGGGAGAGGGAGAAGCAGGCTTCCCACGGAGCAGGGAGCCCGATGCGGGGCTCGATCCCAGGACCCTGGGATCATGACCTGAGCCGAAGGCAGACGCTTAACGACTGAGCCACCCAGGCGCCCCTATTTCTGATGCATTCTGAAGTTTGAGTATCACTGCCTTAAACTAAAAATAAACTTAAGACAGGCATATTACATTTGGTAGCCAAGATGGGTTAGTGGAGACAGAAGCACATATTCTTCTTGCCATTGTTGCACAAGGAATAGTAAAGCCAAGAATGGGATGTCAAGATGGTGACTTGATTTATGAATGGCACCTTAGTTTCTTTGTGTAAATGTTAGAGTTTATGCTGAATGGTTCCAACCATCTACTCACAGGTCAGTCTGAGCATATGATGTCATTACTCCTCTGATCATTGGCTATCAAGGAGGGGTGGTAAAGTCAGCTACGGACTGAACATCAGGAAACAGGGAAAATGTTGCCACTGCAACATTGTTTGATGGCATAAATGATTATAGAGATTAAACTATCATCCAAGGAACAGAAAAGAGAAGTCATCAAGGACAATTTATGTTTATTTTTTTGTGGTTGGCTGAGACCTCTCCCCAGTGTCTTATT
The DNA here is from genome assembly GCF_009762305.2 of Zalophus californianus. Classification (NCBI taxonomy): domain Eukaryota; kingdom Metazoa; phylum Chordata; class Mammalia; order Carnivora; family Otariidae; genus Zalophus; species Zalophus californianus. The sequence continues at coordinate 20,927,651 of NC_045606.1, read as the reverse complement.
GGACTGAGAAATTCTAGGTTACAAGTAGAAAAATAGTACAATGACAATACCAACCTAGTTGTCCATCTTAGAAAATGCCAGAGTGTGTGTGTGTCTTTGTACATGCAGATACCCTAAGGATATCAAACAAGCTGTGTTTACACGTTGTATATTTTAGCCCCATTTCATGCTCAGTTTTTTTCCCCCTTTACTCCATATTTTGTGCTTCTTTTATGTTTTACGAACCAATAATAGGAGCTAATATTCGCTGAGCACTGGCACTACATGCCAGGCTCCATAGTAAACACTTTACTTACATTTCCTCAATTTCTCTCAGCAGCATCCCGAGTTAGGTGATGTTAAGTCTAACTCAGATATAACAGAGATCTGTTTCCATCCAAAAAGAATATTCGATTTATTTCTACCGTGTAAATTAGAAAATACTGATAATATGTCTCTTAAAACACATTATTATCTTTCTCTCTTGTCCTTCGGGCTTGTGCCTGGACAAAAGAAAAACAAATGCACCTACTTTCTGTGGCCCCATTGGGAGAGCAGGGAAAAGTAGTCCCTAGTATAGCTGGTTTTATAGCAGGCTGTTCTCCTTTAAAAGCTAGAATAAAGACATAGCTTCCAGTATTGTCTACTTACACTATTCCACAATGAGCTTGCCTGTGTCATCAACACCCAGGAGTGACAGACTTGACCACATATTACTATATCTCTTAAAGTGAGGTAGGCGAAAATCTAAACACAAAGAAGAGAAATGCACAATTTTGAAAATTATACGAATTTGAGTGCAACTCTGCCACTTACCTTTGCTTGTTGTTGTTAATGATGATAATGTAATCCATATTGTTGTAGTTGGGGTTTAAGTGCTGAACATGGGAATTTTATCTGAAATACTAGAACTTATCTGATGATGCCTTTGTTATAATGTGATCCTTGCAATTGATAGTCACAAAAGGATGAGGAAGAAGATAGACAGATTTATTTTCTGACCGAAAGTGGCTTTCTGTTAGCAAATGAGTGGTTTCCCTAAATAGTAGCTGCTACAGAGAAGGCATTCAATGATTGCTTGCTGAACTAAACTAGATTCCTTTTAAAGGATTCCTAGAAAAGATCAATAAACCCATCTTGGCTTCAATTTCTGGAAAAATGATAAGATTAGAAAGCCTGCAAATCCTCTTGATACAAAACAATGATTTTTTTGTTTTTAAGATTTTATTTATTTACTTGACAGAGAGAGAGGGAACAGAAGCAGTGGGAGAGGGAGAAGCAGGCTTCCTGCGGAGCAGGGAGCCCGATGTGAGGCTCCATCCCAGGACCATGGGATCATGACCTGAGCCAAAGGCAGACGCTTATTACAACTGAGCCACCCAGGTGCCCCCCAAAAAATGCTTTTAAATGCTAAAACAAAGCTTTTAGAAAGATTTCCTTTTTTTAATTTAAATTCAATTAATTAACATATAGTGTATTATTAGTTTCAGAGGTTGAATTCAGTGATTCATTAGTTTTATATAATACTCAGTGCTCATTATATCATGTGCCCTCCTCTTTTAAAAAAGACTTTATCTGAGAGAGAGAGAGCAAGCGACGAAGAGACAGCATGAGCGTTGGGGAGGTGCAGAGGGAGAGGGAGAAGCAGACCCCCCACCGAGCAGGGAGCCCAACTCCAGGCTCAATCCCAGGGTCCCAGGATCATGACCTGAGCCAAAGGCAGACGCTTAACCGACTAAGCCACCCAGGCGCCCCTCTCGTGTCCATCACCCAGTTACTCCATCCCCCCACCTCCATCCCCTCCAGCAACCCTCAGTTCTCCCTCTATGATTTCATCTTGTTTCATTTTTCCCCCCTTCCCCAATGAGCCTCTATTTGTTTCTTAAATTCCACAGATAAGTGAGATCATATGATAATTGTCTTTCTCTGATTGACTTATTTCACTTAGCGTAATACCCTCTAGTTCCATCCACGTTGATGTAAATGGTAAGTGTTCATTGTTTCTGATGGCTGAGTAATATCCATTGTGTATATATATATATATATATATACCACATCCTCTTTTTGGGGCGGGGCTTGTATTTTTTTATGTTAATCACCATACATCATTAGTTCTTGATGTAGTGTTCCATGATTCATTGTTTGCCTATAACACCCAGTGCTCCACGCAGAACGTGCCCATCACCAGGCTAACCCATCCCCCCACCCCCCTCCCCTCTAGAACCCTCAGTTTGGTTCCCGGAGTCCATAGTCTCTCATGGTTCGTCTCCCCCTCCGATTCCCCCCCTTCATTTTTTCCTTCTGGCTGTCTTCTTCTTTTCTTCTTCTTCTTCTTCTTCTTCTTCTTCTTCTTCTTCTTCTTCTTTTTAACATATAATATATTATTTGTTTCAGAGGTACAGGTCTGTGATTCAACAGTCTTACACAATTCACAGCACTCACCATAGCACATACCCTCCCCAATGTCTGTCACCCAGCCACCCCATCCCTCCCACCCCACCACTCCAGCAACCCTCAGTTTGTTTCCTGAGATTAAGAATTCCTCATATCAGTGAGGTCACATGATACATGTCTTTCTCTGATTGACTTATTTCGCTCAGATAACACTCTCCAGTTCCATCCATGTCGTTGCAAATGGCAAGATTTCATTCCTTTTGATGGCTGCATAATATTCTATTGTGTATATATACCACATCTTCTTTATCCATTCATCTGTCGATGGACATCTTGGCTCTTTCCATAGTCTGGCTATTGTGGACATTGCTGCTATAAACATCGGGGTGTATGTACCCCTTTGGATCCCTACATTTGTATCTTTGGGGTAAATACCCAGTAGTACAATTGCTGGGTCATATTATACCACATCTTCTTTATCCATTCATCTGTCGGTGGACAGCTGGGCTCTTTCCATAGTTTGGCTATTGTGGACATTGCTGCTATGAACATTGGGGTGCAGGTGCCCCTTCGGATCACTACATTTGTACTTCGGGGTAAATACCTAGTAGTGCAATTGCTGGGTCTATATGCTAACAATGAAATGGAAGAAAGAGAAACTAAGGAGTTGATCCCATCTACAACCGCACCAAAAACCATAAGATACCTAGGAATAAACCTAACCAAAGAGGCAGAGGTTCTGTACTCAGAAAACACAGAAAACTACAGAACACTCATGAAAGAAATGGAGGAAGACACAAAGAAATGGAAAAATGTTCCAAGCTCATGGATGGGAAGAACAAATATTGTTAAAATTTCTATGCTACCTAGAACAATCTACACATTCAATGCAATCCCTATCAAAATACCATCTACTTTTTTCAAGGAAATGGGACAAATAATCCTAAAATTTGTATGGAACCAGAAAAGACCCCAAATAGCCAGAGGAATGTTGAAAAAGAAAACCAAAGCTGGTGGCATCACAATTCCAGACTTCCAGCTCTATTACAAAGCTGTAATCATCAAGACAGTATGGTACTGGCACAAAAACGACACATAGATTAATGGAACAGAATCGAGAGCCCAGAAATGGACCCTCAACTCTATGGTCAAGTAATCTTCGACAAAGCAGGAAAGAAGATCCAGTGGAAAAAAGACAGTCTCTTCAACAAATGGTGCTGGGAAAACTGGACAGCCACATGCAGAAGAATGAAACTGGACCATTTCCTTACACCACACACAAAAATAGACTCAAAATGGATGGAGGACCTAAATGTGAGACAGGAATCCCTCAAAAAATCCTAAAGGAGAACACAGGCAGCAACCTCTGTGGCCTTGGCTGCAGCAACTTCTTGCTAGACATGTCTCCAAAGGCAAGGGAAGCAAGGGCAAAAATGAACTATTGGGACTTCATCAAGATAAAAAGCTTCTGCACAGCAAAGGAAACAGTCAACAAAACTAAAAAACAACCGGGATGCTTGGGTGGCTTAGTCGGTTATGCATCTGCCTTCGGCTCAGGTCATGATCCTGGGATTCTGGGATCGAGTCCACATTGGGCTTCTTGCTCAATGGGGAGCCTTTTTCTCCCTCTGCCTGCTGCTTCCCCTTCTTGTGCTCTCTCTCTGTCTCTCTGACATATAAATAAAATCTTAAAAGAAAAAGATAACCTACAGAATGGGAGAAGATATTTGCAAATGACATACCAGATAAAGGGCTAGTATCCAAAATCTATAAAGAACTTCTTAAACTCAACACCCAAAGAACAAATGATCCAACCAAGAAATGGGCAGAAGACATGAACAGACATTTTTCCAAAGAAGACATCCAAATGGCCAACAGACACATGAAAAAATGCTCAACATCACTCGGCATCAGGGAAATACAAATCAAAACTGCAATGAGATACCACCTCACACCAGTCAGAATGGCTAAAATTAACAAGTCAGGAAAGGACAGATGTTGGCAGGGATGCGGAGAAAGGCGAACCCTCCTACACTGTTGGTGGGAATGCAAGCTGGTGCAACCACTCTGGAAAACAGTATGGAGGTTCCTCAAAAAGTTGAAAATAGAGCTACCCTATGACCCAGCAATTGCATTACTAGGTATTTACCCAAAAAAATTTTCTTAAAAAAATTTTTTTTTAAGATTTTATTTATTCATCTGAGAGAGAGCACACAAAGCAGGGGCAGTGACAGGTAGAGAGAGAAGCAGACTCCCCGATGAGCAGGGAGCCTGAGGCAGGACTTGATCCCAGGACCCAGGGATCATGACCTGAGCTGAAGGCAGACACTTAACTGAATGAGCCACCCAGGCGCCCCTAAAATTTTTTTTAAAATCAGCTTTATTGAGCTATAATTGACATATAAAATTCAAGATATTTTTTAAAAGATTTTATTTATTTATTTAAGAGAGCGGGTGCACAAGAGCCGGGGGAGGGGCAAAGGGAGAGGGAGAAGCAGACTCTCCACTGAGCCGGGCGCCCCACGTGAGGCTCGATCCCAGGACGCCGGGATCATGACCTGAGCCAAAGACAGGTGCTTAACCAACTGAGTTATCCAAGTACCCCCAAATTCAGAATATTTAAAATGTACATTGTGGTGATTTGTTCTACATATACATAGTGAAAGGATCCACCTTAAGGTTAATTAATGTTAATTAATGTGTTAATTAACATATCTGTCACCTCACATATTTATCTTTTTTATTTTTGGTAAGAACATTTGAGTTCTACTCTCAGCAAATTTCAATTATACAACACAATGTTATCCACTATAATCACTATGTTTTACAACACACCCTCAGACCTTATACATCTTATAGCTGAAAGTGTTACAGGATTTCTTTTCCTACGGTGCCCCAGGTTCTTGGTCACACCGCTTCTTAGAATGAAGAAGTAGACCAGACAGTGGTGGTTTTATTGAGCGATAGTAGAGTGTATTGAATGGTAGAGGTCCCAAAGAAGGAGAGAATGGACCCCGAGAGGGTTGCCACCTGAGTTTCTAAGTCTAGGGTGTTTTGTTGTTGTTGTTGTTTTTTAAAGATTTTATTTATTTATTTGACAGAGAGAGCGCGAGAGAGGGAACACAAGCAGGGGGAGTGGGAGAGGGAGAAGCAGGCTTCCCGCGGAGCAGGGAGCCCGATGTGGGGCTCGACCCCGGGACCATGACCTGAGCCGAAGGCAGATGCTTAACGACTGAGCCACCCAGGCGTCCCCAAATCCAGGGGTTTATGGGCTTGTTGGTGCGCTGTTTTAATCTGATTAACCCTCCCTGCACCTGTCATCCAATCAGGTTTTTGTCATGTGGGAAAAGGTGGCGAGCTCTTTCCAGGGTGGTGTAAAATCCTTTTAGGGATGGTTTCCTCTTAGGGCAGGGAGCCTTGTTCCTACCTGCCTTTCTGCCTACTGTCCTTCATGAAAAATTTGTACCCTTTTCTCCAACCTCTCCCTATTTCCCCTATGCCACAGCCCCTGACAACTACTTTTCTACTCTCTAAAACACACTTTAAAAAAAAAAAAAAGAAATACCTGAGTTTTTTAAAAAGTAAGGAAAATATCCAGGCCCACAATCTTTGCAAACCCGGACTCCGTTTTTTTTTATTTTTTTTTTAATTATGTTATGTTAGTCACCATACACTACATCGTTAGTTTTTGTTTTTGTTTTTGTTTTATTATGTTATGTTAGTCAGCATACATTACATCGTCAGTTTTTGATGTAGTGTTCGATGGTTCATTGTTTGCGCATAACACCCAGTGCTCCACGCAGTACTAAACCCAAACTCCTAATAAGGTGTTCATACTATAGTTGCTCTGGATAAGGAAATAGTGGGGATGATTTCTGCTTTTCATGAAAAATAGATTTCATGACAAATAGATTTCAGATATCACTGGCCATGCAGGGACAGAAAAAGTTACCAGGCTGTACAAAGCTAGAAGTCCTAACTAAGTCAGAGAGAGAAAGGGGGAAATAGAGAGAAATCCAGGATTATTAAACAGAGGGGATTAAAACAACACAACTACTACCTATTGGTAAGGAAAAAACTAAGGTAACTAGCCTGGGATTTAAAAAAAAAATTCCCAAAGAATTTATAACGAAAGACCAGCTATCATGTGGTTTGGAATTTGAATTTTAAGTTATTTGTGGGTCCAATGTGAATTTATTACCTTTGTAATTGCATTTGATACATTAATAAGCACAGAGCTTCCAACTCAGTGGTAACTCTGGGACATCTGGCAGAAATAAATACCATTTCTCTAAAGAGGCACATCTTCAAACCATGCCTTATATGAGTCCTACAGATTAATCCCCCCACAAAAAATGAGTTTTCAATAAAAATTACAAATCACATGGGGGGAAAAATCTAAGAGTCAACAACAGACAAACAATAAATACCTTCTTCAATCAAATTGTCAGATAGTGATTATGAAAACATTAAGATGATAAAGGAGAAAAATAAATTCTTGAGAAGAGCTGTTGTCAAAATAGGACTGGGCGGATTGATAAAGGAACCAAATAAAATTCATGGGAATTAAAAATATAATGATTGAAATCAAAAACTCAGTGGATGAGTTACATAGCAGATGAAACCCAGCTGATAAGAGAATTGGTAAACTGGATTATGTTTCAGAAGACAATACAGAGGATAAGGAACAGAAAGATAAAGAGATGAAAAATATAACGGGGGTTAAGAGGCACATTACATAACATGAAAAGGTCCAACATTATATATATATATATATATATATATATATATATATATATATATCTTCATAGAATTTCTAGAAGGAAAGAACTGAGAATGGAATATAAGGAAATTTAAAAATACGACAGATGAAAATGTTCTAGAACTAAAAAGAAGCAACAGTTCTCCTATTCAAGAAGCAAAAGAAGTCCAAACAGGAAACTCAAAAGATAATATGGCATTGTAGTAAAATTGCAAAGAGCCAAAAGCAAGGGACAACCTTAAATTCATCCAGAGACAGAGACAGTAAGAAGAATGCCACTTCACAACCATAGAAAGCAGAAGTCAGCAGAAAATATTTATCAGTCTCCGATACCACATGCAAGTAAATTACAACTCAAGGACGAGCACTAAGTAAAGGTATTTTGACACAAAGATTGAGAGAGTTTATCTGCAGTGGGCCCTTCACAAAAGAACTTCTACAGGACATTGGAATCAGAAGAAAGGAGTGAGATGGCAATAGTAATGATGGGAAAAGAAACCAATTAAGTATAGGGGTAAAGCCATTAACCTTAAAAAACATATGACTAATGTAGGGTACAAAAACAAGGTGGAATAAAAACACTAGATAGTCCTAATATTCTAAGACTGGAGAGAGTTATCAGTTCAAGTGTTTTAAATTCTAGTAATTATGAGGAAGAAAGTATAGGTAATAATTCACTTTAGGCTTTATTAAGGTAAATGCACGTGTTAAAAATATTTAAGAGAAACCACGGAGATAGTAGAAATAGAATGCATATCTTCTAAAGCATAAAAATGGGGGGAAAAAGCAGATAGATTTTTAAATTCAATAAATAAAGGCAGGAAAGGAGAAAAGAAGCATATAAAAAGAGGATAAATCGTGTAAAATTAGAAGAGAAATATTTATCCTGGTATATCTAGTAACAGTAAGTTTAACAAAATTCACTGGTTAGAAAAGATTATCCCTAATGTTTTTGCATTAATGTTTTTCCCTCTGATATTAATATAGCTTATCAATTTTCTTTTCATTTGTGTTCTTCTTGTTCAGTACTGTATTTTAGGTGGATTTTTTTCATTTTTGATATTTATTCCCGTTGTAATGAAGAGAAAATTAAGAGTGAAAGACTATAAGAACCCCTCACCATGACATGTAGACTAATGTGATGGAGCAGAAATTCAGGTCCATTTTTTTCATTGAAATATATAGTTGACACACAATATCCCATTAGTTTCACGTGTACAATACAGCAATTTGACAACTGTACATGATGCTGTGCTCACCACAAGTGTAGCTACCATCTGTCACCATACACACCATTACAATATTATCGACTGTATTCCCTATGCTGTGCATTTTACTCCCTTGACTTATTCGTTCCATAACCAGAAGCCAATACCTCCCTTTCCCCTTCACCCATTTTGCCCATCCCCCTATGCCCTCCCCTCTGTCAACCATCATTTTTCTGTATTAATGAGTAATTTCTGCTTTGTTTGTTTTGTTGTTTAGATTCTACATTTAGGTGAAATTATATGGTGTTTGTCTTTCTCTGACTTCTTTCACTTAGCATAATACCTCCTAGGTCAATCCATGGTGTCACACATGGCAAGATCTCATTGTTTTTTACGGCCAAGTAATATTTCATTGTATATATATACTACATCTTCTTTATCCATTCAACTATTGATGGACACTCAGGGTGCTTCCATATCTGGGCTATTGTAAATAATGCTGCAATAAACATAGGAGTTCATATATCTTTTTGAATTAGTGTTCTCATTGGTAAATACCTAGTAGTGAAATTACTGGATCATTTGGTACTTCTGTTTTTAATTTTTTGAGGAACCTCCATACTGTCTTCCACAGTGGTTGCACCAAATTACATTCCCACCAACAGTGGGTTCCTTTTTCTCCACATCCTTGCCAACAGTTGTTCTTTCTTTTTTTTTTTTAAGATTTTATTTATTTAATTGACAGAGAGAGAGAGAGAGAGAGAGAACACAAGCAGGGGGAGCAGGAGAGGGAGCAGCCTTCCCACAGAGCAGGGAGCCTGATGCGGGGCTCGATCCCACGACCCTGAGATCATGACCTGAGCCGAAGGCAGATGCTTAACAACTGAGCCACCCAGGCGCCCCCAACAGTTGTTATTTCTTGTCTTTTTCATTTTAGCCGTTCTGGCTGGTAGGAGGTGATATCTCATTGTGGTTTTGATTTATATTTCCCTGATGATTAGTGATGTTGAGCATCTTTTCATGTGTCGGTTGGCCATGTGTATGTGTTTGGAAAAATGTCTGTTCAGGTCCTGTGCCCATTATTAAATTGGACCACTTGGTTTTGGTGTTGAGTTGTATAAGTTCTTTATATATTTGGGATATTAACCCCTTATTGGGTATATCATTTGCAAATATCTTCTCCCATTCAGTAAATTGCCTTGTCATGTTATTGATGGTTTCCTTTGTTGTGCAAAAGCTTTTTATTTTAGTGTAGTCCAGAAGTTTATTTTTGCTTTTGTTTCCCTTGCGAGGAGACATATCCATGAATATGTTGCTAAGACTGACATCTAAGAGATGACTGCCTTTGTTTTCTTCTAGGAATTTTATGGTCTCACATCTAGGTATTTAATCCATTTTGAATTTATTTTTGTGTATGGTGTAAGAAAGTAATCCAGCTTCATTATTTTGCATGCAGCTGTCCAGTTTTCCCAAAAGCATTTATTGAAGAGATTGTTGTTTTCTCCCTATTATATATTCTTGCTTCTTTTGTTGTAAATCAATTGACCATATAAGCATGGGTTTATTTCTGGGCTTTCTATTATGTTCTATTGATCTATGTGTTTGTTTAGTGCCAGTACCATACTGTTTTGATTATTAGTTTTGTAATATATCTTGAAATCTGGGATTGTGATACTTCCAGCTTTCTTCTTCTTTCTCAAGATTGCCTTGGCTATTTGGGGGTTTTGGTAGTCCCATACAAATTTTTGGATTATTTGTTTTAGTTTTGTGAAAAATACTATTGATATTTTGATAGAGATTGCATTGAAGCTGTAGTGTAGACACTTTTAATTCTTCCAATCCATGAGCACAATATGTCTTTCCATTTGTTTGTGTCATCTTCAATTTCTTTCATCCATGTTTTAGAGTTTTTGGAATACAGGTCTTTCACCTCTTTGGTTAAATTTATTCCTAGGTATCATAGTTTTTTGGTGCAATTGTAAATGGAATTGTTCACTTATTTTTTTCTTTCTGCTACTTTGTTATCAGTATATAGAAATGCAACAGATTTCTGGGGTGCCTGGGTGGCTCAGTCAGTTGAGCGTTCAACTCTTGGTTTCAGCTGAGGTCATGATCTTGGGGTTGTGAGATCAAGCCCTGTGTCAGGCTCCATGCTTGGCATATAGAGTGTGCTTGAGATTCTTTCCCTCTCCCTCCGCCCCTCCCCCTGCGTGCACACATTCTCTCTCTAAATAAATAAATAAGTAATAGATAAGATGCAACAGATTTCTGTGTATTAATTTTGTATCCTGCAACTTATTCATTTACTACTTCCCAATAGCTTTTTGGTGGAGTCTGTAGGGTTTTCTATGTATAGGATCATGTCATCTGCAAACAGTGACAGTTTAATTTCTTCCTTACCAATTTGGATGCCTTTTATTTCTTTTTCTTGTCTGATTGCTACAACTAGGACTTCCAGCGCTATGTTGAATAAAAGTGGTGATAGTGGACATCCTTGTCTTATTTCTAATCTTAGAGGAAAAGCTCTCAGTTTTTCACCACTGAGTATGATGTTAGTTGTGTTTGTTATATGGCCTTGGTTATGTTGAGGTATGTTCCCTCTAAAGACACTTTGTTGAGAGTTTTTATCATGAATGGATGTTGAATTTTGTCAGTTGCTTTTTCTGCATCCATTAAGATGGTCATATGATTTTTATCCTTAGTTTTTGCTGATGTGGTGTACACATTCATTGATCTGCAAATATTAAGCCATCCTTACATCCCCAGAATAAATCTTATTTGATCATGTTGAATATCCTTTTAATGTATTGTTGAATTTGGTTTGCTAATATGTTACTGAGTTTTTTTGGATCTATATTCATCAGGGTACTGGCCTATAGTTTTCTTCCAGTTTTTTTTCCCCCCTTTGGCTTTGGTATCATGGTAATGCTGGCCTTGTGGAATGTGTTTAGAAGTTTTCCTTCTCCTTCTATTTCCGGAATAGTTTGAGAATAGGTATTAACTCTTCTTTAAATGTGTGGTAGAATTCACCTGTGAAGGCATCTAGTCCTGGACTTTTGTTTGTTTGGAGTTTTTTTCTTACTGATTCAATTTTGTTACTAGTAATTGGTCTGTTCAGATTTTCTATTTTTTCCTGATTCAATTTTGGAAGATTGTATATTTCTAGAAATTTATCCATTTCTTCTAGGTTGTCTAATTTGTTGGCATATAATTTTTTATAGTAGTCTCTTAAACCATTGTATTTCTATGGTGCCAGTTACTACTTTTCCTCTTTCATTTCTGATTTTATTTATTTCAGTCCTTTCTTTTTTTCCTTGATGAGTCTGGCTAACAGTTCATCAGTTTTATTTATCTTTTCAAAGGATAAGCTCTTGGTTTCATTCATCTTTTCTATTTTTTTAATCTCTATTTTATTTCTGCTCTGTTCTTTAATAGTTCTTTCCTTCCACTAACTTTGAGCTTTGTTTGTTCTTCTTTTTCTAGTTCCTTTAGGTATAGGGTTGGATTGTTTACTTGAGATTTTTCTTGTATATATCTATAAATTTCCCTCTTGGAACTGCTTTTGACACATCCCAAAGATTTTGGACCATCGTGTTTTCATTTTCATTTGTTTCCCTGTATTTTTTATTTCCTCTTTGATTTCTTTACTGACCCATTGATTCTTTAGTAGCATGTTGTTTACCCTTTGTGTGTTTATATATTTTCCAATTTTTTTCTAGTAAATGATTTCTAGTTTCATATTGGAAAGGAAGCGTGACATAATTTCAATCTTAAATTTATTAAGACTTATTTTGTGGCCTAACATGTGATCTATCCTGGAGAGTGTTCTATGTGCACTTGAAAATGATGTGTATTCTGTTGTTTTTGATGGAATGTTCTGCATGTATCTGTTAAGTCCGTCTAGTCTAATGTATCATTCAAAGACACTGTTTTCTTATTGATTTTATCCCTGGATGATCTATCCATTGATGTAAGTGGGATGTTAAAGTCCCCTACTACTATTGTGTGACCATCAATTTCCTCCTTTATGTCTGTTAATATTTACTTTATGTATTTAGGTCCTTCCATGTAGGGTGCATAGATATTTACAATTGTTCTATCCTCTTGTTGGATCTATTTCAGGAAGACTTTTAAAGCTTATCTGATAAAAAGGGTCACTACATTATAAATAAAGAAAACAATTCACTAAAGATTCATAACAATTCTAAATGTGTAAGCCACCAATAACATAGGCACAAAGATACACTGAAAAATTGACAGATCCACAATCACAGTGAAAAATTGTATTGAAGATCTCGATTGTTGATAAATCAATGTGAGGAAATAAATCTTCCCTGACTTTCTCAGTACTTTTATAAAAAGCTCTACCTTCTGAAGGCATAGAAATCCATATGCTATAAAGATAATGTTTTGCCTTCACTTCCTCTACATTTTTCTTTCCACATACTATGGGAATTAGATCTATAACCATTTGTCCACTTGTCTAGTTAATTTCTCTGAGCCAAAAGGTAGTAGCACTTCTCTTGTTTCTGCAAGAAGGTCAAATGGTTATAGTTTGGCCTAGTCCTCGAGGTCAAACTCCCAAGGTGCCAGGAAGATGCCCAGTAATTTACGTAAAAGGAGATATGAGTCCCAGGCAGGACCTTGAAGACATCTCTAGGTCATAAAAGCTGGAGACACTGGGGCTTATCTAGCCCTTGGGGAGATGTATATACAAAAGATCCTGCCTCCCTCTTTTACTTACAAGGACCTATGTGATTATACTGAACCCACCCAGATACTCAAGGATAAACTTACCAGCTCAAGTCTTTAACTTAACCACATCCACAAAGACTCTTTTGCCATTTAAGGTGATATACTCACAGGTTCTGAGGATTAGGACATGGATATCTTTGGGGGGCTATTATTCTGCCTACCACACTATGTAAGGAAATCATAAACACTGAATTTAAGAGAGCAGTTACTTCTGAGCCAGAGAATACAATGCAGAGAGGCTTTAATAATATATGTTAAGCTTTATTTCTTAAGCTGTGTGGTGATTACACAAGTGTTCATTATATTATATTTCTTTGCATGCCTAAAATATTTTATTTTAATAACCTCACTTTGGAATAAAATACCCAGGAATAAGCTTAACTAAGGAGGTAAAAGACTAGTACACTGAAAACTATAATGCAGTACTAAAAGAAATCAAAGAAGACCTAACTAAATGGAAAGATATCGCATATTTATAGACTATAAAAAAAATGCAAATAACAATAAATGGAATTAAGTCAGAATTTGAAGTCTGCCCATGAACAAATAAATACCAAACAAATAGGCCCAGAGAGTTTTTACAAGAGTATCCTAGCAAATATTCAAGGATAATGCAATGCTAATAAGAGAAATATTAAGATGTCAATACTACCCAAATGATCTATAGATTCAATGCAGACCTTATGAAAATTCCAATAGTTCTTTTTTCAGAAATGGAAAAGACAATTTTCAAATTCATATGGAATTGCAAGGGGCCCCAAATAGCTAAACAGTTTTCAAAAAGAAGAATAAAGTTGGAGTACCCACATTTCAAAATTTTAAAACTTACTACAAAGCTATAATAACCAAAATAGCATGGTACTGGAATAAGGTAGACACAAAGACAAATGTAGTTGGATTGAAGGTCCAGAAATAAACCTATACAGCTATAGTCAATTGATTTTTGACAAGGATGCCAAGGCCATTCAATGGGGCAAGGACAGTTTTTTCAACAATGATGCTGGGACAGTTGGACATCCAAATGCAAAACAATGAATTTGGATGCCTACCTCATGCCATTATGAGGTAAGTAAATTAACTTACTGGATCAACAACCTAAGATAAGAACTAAGAACTATAAAACTCTTGAAGAGGGGTGCCTGGGTGGCTCAGTCGGTTAAGCATCTGCCTTTGGTTCAGGTCATGATCTGGGGGTCCCAGGATTGAGCCCCACATCAGGCTCCCTGCTTGGCAGAGAGTCTGCTTCTCCCTCTCCCTCTGCCTGCCGCTCCCCTTGCTTGTGTTCTCTCTCTTTCTCTCTGTCAAATAAATAAATAAAATCATTGGAATGAATGAATGAATGAATGAATGAATGAATAAATAAATAAATAAATAAATAAAACTCTTGAAGAAAACACAGGGATAAACCTTTATAACCTTGGGTTTACAAGGGATTCTTAGATATGACACCAAAAGCACAATCAGTGAAGGAAAAGATGAATCATATTTCATCAAAATTTAAAACTTTTGTACATCAAAGGACTTTATCAAGAAAGTAAAAACTTTACCTTTTGTCTATACACACCACAAAGGAAAAAAGTATGCCACCAATTAAGTCAGTTACTGAAAAGGCCAGAAATCATTGGAAAGGTACTAAGGTGGATCAGACAGCCTGAAAACTATACTTGTATAGGTTTGTAAATGTTCTGTATTTGTATATTGTTCGCTTTTTTTTTCTGTCTTAAGTAGGATCCACCCCTAGCATAGAGCCCAACTCATGACTCTGAGATCAAGACCTGAACTGAGATCAGAAGTTGGACACTTAACCAACTGAACCCCCAGGCACCCCTACTTGTATATTGTAAAAGAGAAGAAGCATTATGACAGGCCCTATGCCCAGAGGCAAAAGCAACCTAGAAAAGAGAAGTAGCAGGTCAGATTAGCACTAGAAGAGGGCCAAATTTCTGAGAGTATAAGATGTATAAGAATAGATGACCTTTGTAAGAACAACTTAAAAGAGAGGGAGGGCAGGAAGCAAAGCCCTCCGGGCAGCAAAATGTATAGAACTAATGAAGAAATAAAGTCAATAAAGGGAGCACCTCTGAGTACCCCCAACATACAGGCAGTGGACACAAGAGCACAGCTGCTTAGGGTGGACTGAGGCTTTACTCCCTGGGCCTTTATTCTTGACTCACCACTACTCCTTGGAAGGCTACTGTCTTAGTTTCCTAAGGTTTCTGTAACAAATTAGCACAAACTGGGTGGTTTAAAATATCAGAAATATAGGGGCGCCTGGGTGGCTCAGTCATTAAGCGTCTGCCTTTGGCTCAGGTCATGATCCCATTATCCCAGGGTCCTGGGATCGAGCCCCGCATCGGGCTCCCCGCTCAGCGGGAGCCTGCTTCCCTCTCTCCCACTCCCCCTGCTTGTGTTCCCTCTCTCGCTGTCTCTCTCTGTCAAATAGATAAATAAAATCTTTAAAAAAAAAAAAAAAGAAAGAAAGAAAGAAAGAACTGCATTTAAAAAAATAAATAAATAAAAATAAAATAAAATAAAATATCAGAAATATATTCTGGAGGGGGCGGAGCAAGATGGCGGAGGAGTAGGAGACCTGGATTTCGTCTGGTCTCAGGAACTCAGCTGGATAGGGATCAAACCATTCTGAACACCTACGAACTCAACAGGAGATCGAAGAGGAGAGTAGCAACAACGCTCTGAACAGAGAAGCGACCACTTACTGGAAGGTAGGACGTGCGGAGAAGTGAATCCGAGGCGATATTCGGGAGGATAGACGGCGGGGGAGGGGGCCTCCGTCGGCCGCTTCTGGCAAGTGATAGAGCCGCAGGGCACAAAATCGGAACTTTTAGAAGTCGGCTCCGCTGAGGGACGTCGCTCCAGTGGCTAAGCGGGAGGTGGAACCCTCATGGGACAGTGTGGTCTCAGGACCCTCGGGGTCACAGAAAGACCGGGGGTGCCTGAGTGCGGCAGAGCTCCCAGGTATCGGAGCAGGGAAGCCGGCTGCAGAGACGGAGCCGAGGCGCGGGCTCTCAGCTCGGGGTGGCCATAAACTGTGATCCGCGGCCCAGTCGGGCCACTGCTCCTCCAGCAGGGACCCAACAAGCGGCAGAGCCGGGGAGACTCCCCTCCCTCCCCCCGGGAGGAGCGGCGCGGGAGCGCACCGCAGGGATCTGCTGGGTTTGGAGACTCCACACGGGGTCGGGTGCCAGAGATAGAAACGCTCAGTCACAGGCCGGGTGAGCACGGAGTGCGGCCGGAGACTGGCGAGACGGGAGTGACTGACTGCTTTTCTCTGGGGGCGCACTGAGGAGCAGGGCGCCGAGTTCTCAGCTCCTCCGGGTGGAGATTGGGAGGCCACCATTTTCACCCTGGTCCTCCAAAGCTATACCGAGAGCTTGCAGGGAACAAAAGCTCCTGAGAGCAAACCCGAGCAGCTTCCTTAGCCCGGACTCACAAGGGCGGGGCAATTCCGCCTCCCGCAAAGACATTTGGGAACCACGGCAACAGGCCCCTCCCCCAGAAGATCGACAGGAACAGCCAGCAAGCCAAGACCAAGTTTACTGATCAAGGAGAACGGGAGAACTCCAGCGCTAGGGGAATACTGCACATAGAATTCATGGCTTTTTTACCATGATTCATTAGTTTTTTCAAAGTTAATTTTTTAACTGTTTTTTTTTTATTTTTCTTTTTCCCTTTTTCAACCAACGTCTTATCAGTCCCTTTTTTAAAAAAACGTTTTTTATTTTTCATTTTTAGAGTCATATTTTATCCCTTCATAGTAGTTACCCTTATTTTTGGCATATATATATATATAAGTTGTTTTCTGTTTAAAATTTTGAGATACAGTTTCTTCTAACAGATCAAACTATAACCTAAATCACTAGTGCATGGCTTTGTTCTAGTCTCCTGCCTGATCACATTCTCTCCCTTTACTTTTTTCTTCTTTTTTTCTTTTAAAATCTTCTTTCTTTTTTCAAACAACTTCTTATCTTATCAATTCCTTTTATAAAATCTTTTATAATTTTCATCTTTACAGTCATCTTCCATCCCTTCATTGTATCAACCCTTATTTTGTACATATATAAGTCTTTCTTCCTTTAAAATTTTAGGAGGCACTTTTTTCTAACAGACCAAAATACGCCCAAAATCCAGTGTGTGGCACTGATCTATGCACTAGCCTGATCATATTTGATCACATTCTGTTTTTTTTTTCTTATTGTTCTGTTTTTGTTTTTATCTTTTTCTTTTTGGTTTTTTTTTTCTTTCTTTTCTCTTTCTTTTTTCTTTCTTTCCTTTTCTTTTCCCCTGGTTTCAGGTCTTTTCTGATTTCTATAGAGTATATTTGCTGGGGACGTTGTTAACCTGTTAGCATTTTGTTCTCTCGTTCATCTGTTCTCCTCTGGACAAAATGACAAGACGAAAAAAATCACCTCAGCAAAAAGAACAAGAGGTAGTACCGTCAGCCAGGGACCTACTCAATACGGACATTAGTACGATGTCAGACCTAGAGTTCAGAATCATGACTTTAAAGATACTAGCTGGGCTTGAAAAAAGCATGGAAGTTTTTAGATAAACCCTTTCTGGAGAAATAAAAGAACTAAAATCTAACCAAGTTGAAATCAAAAAGGCTATTAATGAGGTGGAATCAAAAATGGGGGCACTAACTACTAGGATAAATGAGGCAGAAGAGAGAATCAGCGATATAGAAGACCAAATGATGGAAAATAAAGAGGCTGAGAAAAAGAGAGATAAACAAGTACTGGATCACGAGGGCAGAATTCGAGAGATAAGCGATACGATAAGATGAAACAACATTAGAATAATTGGGATCCCAGAAGAAGAAGAGAGAGGAGGGCAGAAGGTATATTGGAGCAAATAATAGCAGAGAACTTCCCTAATGTGAGGAAGGAAACAGGCATCAAAATCCAGGAGTCAGAGGGAAACCCCCTCTCAAAATCAATAAAAATAGGTCAACACCCCGACATCTAATAGTAAAACTTACGAGTCTCAGAGACAAAGAGAAAATCCTGAAAGCAGCTCAGAGAAGAGATATGTAACCTACAATGGTAGAAACATTAGACTGGCAACAGACCTATCCATAGAGACCTGGCAGCCCAGAAAGGACTGGCATGATATCTTCAGAGCACTAAACAAGAAAAATATGCAGCCAAGAATACTATATCCAGCTAGGCTCTCATTGAAAATGGAAGGAGAGATAAAAACCTTCCAGGACAAACAAAAACTAAAGGAATTTGCAAACATGAAACCAGCCCTCCAAGAAATATTGAAAGGGGTCCTCTAAGCAAAGAGAGAGCCTAAAAGCAGCATAGACCAGAAAGGAACACAGACAATATACAGTAACAGTCACCTTACAGGCAATACAATGGCACTAAATTCATATCTTTCAATAGTTACACTGAATGTAAATGGGCTCAATGCCCCAATCAAAAGACACAGGCTAGCAGATTGGATTAAAAAACAAGACCCATCAATAAGCTGTCTGCAAGAGACTCATTTTAGACTCAAAGACATCCCACATTGAAAGTGAGTGGGTGGAAAACCATTTACCATGTTAATGGACACCAAAAGAAAGCTGGGGTGGCAATCCTTATATCAGACAAATTAGATTTTAAAACAGAGACTGTAATAAGAGATGAGGAAGGACACTATATCCTACTTAAAGGGTCTATCCACAAGAAGATCTAACAATTGTAAATATCTATGCCCCTAACATGGGAGCAGCCAATTATATAAGCCAATTAATAACAAAAACAAAGAGACACATTGACAACAATACAATAATAGTGGGGGACTTTAACACCCCCCTGACTGAAATGGACAGGTCATCTAAGCAAAAGATCAACAAGGAAATAAAGACTTTAAATGACACACTGGACCAAATGGACTTCACGGACATATTCAGAACATTCCATCCCAAAGCAACGGAATACACATTCTTCTCTAGTGCCCATGGAACATTCTCCAGAATTGATCACATTCTAGGTCACAAATCAGGTCTCAACCACTACCAAAAGATTGGGATTATTCCCTACATATGTTCAGACCACAATGCTTTGAAACTAGAACTCAATCACAAGAGGAAAGTCAGAAAGAACTCAAATACATGGAGGCTAAAGAGCATCCTACTAAAGAATGAATGGGTCAACCAGGAAATTAAAGAAGAATTTTAAAAATTCATGGAAACCAATGAAAATGAAAACACAACTGTTCAAAATCTTTGGGATACAGCAAAGGCAGTCCTGAGAGGAAAGTATATAGCAGTACAAGCCTTTCTCAAGAAACAAGAAAGGTCTCAAATACACAACCTAACCCTAAACCTAAAGGAGCTGGAGAAAGAACAGCAAAGAAAGCCTAAACCCAGCAGCAGAAGAGAAATAATCAAGATCAGAGCAGAAATCAAAGAACTAGAAACCAGAAGAACAGTAGAACAGATCAACGAAACTAGGAGCTCGTTCTTTGAAAGAATTAACAAGATTGATAAACCCCTAGCCAGACTTATCAAAAAGAAAAGAGAAATGACCCAAATCAACAAAATCATGAATGAAAGAGGAGAAATCACAACCAACACCAAAGAAATACAATTATAAGAACATATTATGAGCAACTCTATGCCAGCAAATTAGATAACCTGGAAGAAATGGGTGCATTCCTAG
Organism: Zalophus californianus; assembly: GCF_009762305.2. NCBI lineage: Eukaryota > Metazoa > Chordata > Mammalia > Carnivora > Otariidae > Zalophus > Zalophus californianus. The sequence continues at coordinate 20,907,882 of NC_045606.1, read as the reverse complement.
AGATGTATCAACTACCAAAATTGAACCAGGAAGAAATAGAAAACCTGAACAGACCTATAACCACTGAGGAAATTGAAGCAGTCATCAAAAATCTCCCAAGAAAGAAAAGCTCAGGGCCAGATGGCTTCCCATGGGAATTCTATCAGACATTTAAAAAAGAATTAATACCTATTCTCCTGAAAGTGTTCCAAAAAATAGAAATGGAAGGAAAACTTCCAAACTCATTTTACGAGGCCACCATTACCTTGATCCCAAAACCAGACAAAGACCCCATCAAAAAGGAGAATTACAGACCAATATCCTTGATGAACATGGATGCAAAAATTCTCACCAAACTACTAGCCAATAGGATCCAACAGTACATTAAAAGGATTATTCACCATGACCAAGTGGGATTTATCCCTGGGCTGCAAGGCTGGTTCAACATCCGCAAATCAATCAACGTGATACAAAACATTAACAAAAGAAAGAACAAGAATCATATGATCCTCTCAATAGATGCAGAAAAAGCATTTGACAAAGTACAGCATCCTTTCTTGATCAAAACTCTTCAGAGTGTAGGGATAGAGGGTACATACCTCAATATCATAAAAGCCATCTATGAAAAACCCACAGCGAATCTCATTCTCAATGGGGAAAAGTGAGAGCTATTCCCCTAAGGTCAGGAACGCGGCAAGGATGTCCACTCTCACCACTGCTATTCAACATAGTATTAGAAGTCCTAGCCACAGCAATCAGACAACAAAAAGAAATCAAAGGCATCTGAATCGGCAAAGAGGAAGTCAAACTCTCATTCTTTGCAGATGATATGATACTTTATGTGGAAAACCCAAAAGACTCCACCCCAAAACTGCTAGAACTCATACAGGAATTCAGTAAAGTAGCAGGATATAAAATCAATGCACAGAAATCAGTGGCATTCCTATACACCAACAACCAGACAGAAGAGAGACAAATCAAGGAGTCGATCCCATTTACAATTGCACCCAAAACCATAAGATACCTAGGAATAAATGTAACCAAAGAGGCAAAGGATCTGTACTCAGAAAACTATAAAATACTCATGAAAGAAATTGAGGAAGACACAAAGAAATGGAAAAACGTTCCATGCTCATGGATTGGAAGAACAAACATTGTGAAGATGTCAATGCTACCTAGAGCAATCTACACATTCAATGCAATCCCTATCAAAATACCATCTACTTTTTTCAAAGAAATGGAACAAATAATCCTAAAATTTGTATGGAAGCAAAAAGACCCCGAATAGCCAGAGGAATGTTGAAAAAGAAAAGCAAAGCTGGCGGCATCACAATTCCGGACTTCCAGCTCTATTACAAAGCTGTCATCATCCAGACAGTATGGTACTGGCACAAAAACAGACACATTGATCAATGGAACAGAATCGAGAGCCCAGAAATGGACCCTCAACTCTATGGTCAACTCATCTTTGACAAAGCAGGAAAGAATGACCAACGGAAAAGAGACAGTCTCTTCAACAAATGGTGTTGGGAAATTGGACAGCCACATGCAGAAGAATGAAACTGGACCATTTCCTTACACCACACACAAAATAGACTCCAAATGGTTGAAAGACCTAAACGTGAGACAGGAGTCCATCAAAATCCTAAAGGAGAACACAGGCAGCAACCTCTTCGACCTCAGCCACAGCAACTTCTTCCTAGAAACATCGCCAAAGGCAAGGGAAGCAAAGGCAAAAGTGAACTATTGGGATTTCATCAAGATAAAAAGCTTTTGCACAGCAAAAGAAACAGTCCACAAAACCAAAAGACAACCGACAGAATGGGAGAAAATATTTGCAAATGACATATCAGATAAAGGGCTAGTATCCAAAATCTATAAAGAACTTATCAAACTCAACATCCAAAGAACAAATAATCCAATCAAGAAATGGGCAGATGACATGAACAGACATTTTTCCAAAGAAGACATCCAAATGGCCAACAGACACATGAAAAAGTCCTCACCATCGCTCGGCATCAGGGAAATCCAAATCAAAACCTCCATGAGATACCACCTCACACCAGTCAGAATGGCTAAAATTAACAAGTCAGGAAATGACAGATGTTGGTGGGGATGTGGAGAAAGGGGAACCCTCCTACACTGTTGGTGGGAATGCAAGCTGGTGCAGGCACTCTGGAAAACAGTATGGAGGTTCCTCAAACAGTTGAAAATAGAGCTACCATACGATCCAGCAATTGCACTACTGGGTATTTACCCCAAAGATACAAATGTAGTGATCCGAAGGGGTACGTGCACCCCAATGTTTATAGCAGCAATGTGCACAATAGCCAAACTGTGGAAAGAGCCAAGATGTCCATTGACAGATGAATGGATAAAGAAGAAGTGGTGTATATACACAATCGAATATTATGCAGCCATCAAGAAGAATGAGATCTTGCCATTTTCAACGACGTGGATGGAACTGGAGGGTGTTATGCTGAGTGAAATAAGTCAATCAGAGAAAGACATGTATCATATGACCTCACTGATATGAGGAATTCTTAAACTCAGGAAACAAACTGAAGGTTGCTGGAGTGGTGGGGGTTGGGAGGGATGGGGTGGCTGGGTGATAGACATTGGGGAGGGTATGTGCTATGGTGAGTGCTGTGAATTGTGCAAGACTGCTGAATCACAGATCTGTACCTCTGAAACAAATAATGCAACATATGTTAAGAAAAAAGAAAAAGAAGAAGATAGCAGGAGGGGAAAAATGAAGGGGAGTAAGTCGGAGGGGGAGACGAACCCTGAGAGACTATGGAGTCTGAAAAACAAACTGAGGGTTCTAGAGGGGAGGGGGGTGGGGAATGGGTTAGCCTGGTGATGGGTATTAAAGAGGGCACATTCTGCATGGAGCACTGGGTGTTATGCACAAACAATGAATCATGGAACACTACATCAAAAACTAATGATGTAATGTATGGTATTAACATAACAATAAAAAAATTTAAAAAAAGAAATATATCTGTCACAGTTCTGGAGGCCAGAACTCTGAAATCAGTGTCAGCTGAGCCATGCTCCCTTTGAAGGCTCAAGGGGAGGAGCCTTCCTTGCCCCTTCTGAGCTGCGGGCAGTTGCCAGCATTCCTGGGCATTCGTTGGCTTAGAGTTACATCACTCCAGTCTGCCTCTGTCATCACATGGCCTTCCCTTGTATGTGTATCTGTGAATCTGACTCTCCCTCTCCTTTCTCTTATGAAGATATCAGTCATTTGATTTGAGACCCACCCTAATCAATTGTGACCTCACCATAGCTAATTACATCCATTTCCAAATATGATCACATTCTGAGGTTCTGGTTGGACATGAATTTTGAGGGGATGCTACTCAACCCAATACAGTTACCTAGCTCTTCTGAGTCTGTTTCCTCATCCACAAAATGAAGGCCTTTGATGAGATAGTCTCTTGAGGCCTATTTGCTACTGAAATTTTGTTTTACTTTTATGATTTGTGGCCAGAGAGTCAAAACTAGACTCCTAACTGTATTGTTATTGTGTAATCTTTAATGTCACAGTTAAAAGGTTTATTTTTTTCCCTGTCATGTGATGAAATTATTTTCAACTATGAATTTTAACAGTATATTACTTATAACCAAAAGAAAGTCCATACTTAATTGGATTGTACCCATTATCTAGATGCAAATTCCTGCATAAGGGGAGACACTTTTATCTGAAAGGCACACCTACATTCTTGTTTACATAGAAGAGAAGAAAGGAGCTATTAGAAGACCCCCTCAATGCCTTTTCCAATATGTAGGGAGTTATTTATCCACTGGTACATTTAATACTCACTGTTAAGCACCTACTTTATGACAGTCACACCTCACTAATTCCGTAGAACTTTGCCCAGAAAATATTTATAAGGCAGGTGTCCCACATCTCAGTGTGGAATAATCTTTTGCAAAGAATTTAAGTGCAATTACCATGAGCTTATACCTCTCCTAGCGAGTCATGCCATTGTTATATACTATATATTGAGAGTTTAAAAACCTTCGTATGTATTTGCACTTAGAAAAACTAAAACACAACTCCACAAGGAACACGGGCTGCTGCCAACATGGAAACCTGGGAAGAATATCGGGGCAAATGAATGTGGATTCCTAATTCAATTCCATAGATAATTACTATGTGGTTGTTCTGTGCAAGACATTCTAACAAAAAAAAAAAAAAAACTGGTAATGTGTGGTACAGAAGAAAAGGGGAAGTTTTAGGAAAACTGTATGCCACTGAGACTCTGTATAATTATGAAGTATGAGGCCACTCAATCACCCTATTCATTATGTATCCGTTTTTCACTATGTGCCGGGGGGAATTTGGATCTTTAGGAGACGAAAGAACATCTAGTAGTCCATGAATGAATAGTGAAGTGAGCAAGGGGAATGAAAGCCCACATCACAAGGGAAATGGACTGATGTGATAAAAGAGGGGAGAAGAGACTTTCACCCCTAATAGGGAGAGAACAAAACAAAAAAGAATTCACAAGGGCAAGGAAGCCTGCTTCTGCCCCTTGAAACATGTCCTGATGGCTTATGATCCCAGCTAAGAAATATAGAGGCAACTTCAAGAAGAGTCTTCCTAGAATCTGAGACTTTTTATGCCCCCTACCCACTCCTCACTCCTCCTAACTCATGGGGGGGTGAATGACACTTTGTATACATAGGGCTCTTGGGATGAGGGGACCATGAAATATTGACAACAAACTAAAGCCCAAGAGCACAGTAGGTATCTTCATTTTGACCTCCAATGATAGAACTAGGATCCCTGGGAAGAAATCAGCAGCTGACAGATTTCAGCTTTAGGTAAGGCAAGGCCTCTGGGCTAGTCCCTACTAGCACGAAGATTCCATGATTTTAAGATTTTGTCATTCTCTGCTCTCTGAAACAAGCAAGTTCCAAAGGAAAAGACTTTACAGTGTTCATGATGAGGACTAAATATATTCTGTAAGCCCCCGTGGTGTTAGATTGGTATTGGGGTGTCAGCACATGTGTTCCACACAAGAGCAGGGAGAAGGGTTAAGGAAGAGCTAAAATGGAGTGGACTGACTCGGAAGGGTGCCTGTTCACAGCCTATGATAGAACATTGGGTGTGTTACTGAGGGGACACAGACTTGGGGAGGTGGGAAGAAGCCTGGTGGAAGAGATGAACTTCCTTCCAGCACAAAAATTCTAACATTTTGTAAATCTTTGCCACCAAGACAAGCCAGCTCTCCAAGAAAAGAACTTGGTGAGAACTAAATCTATTCCCCAGCAATACCAACACACCCTACTTATTTGTTAGACTGCCTGGATCATAATGCATTTCATGTGGGAGTCTTGCTGTGAGAACAGTGGAAACCAAACAAAAGTAAATCCAGACACTATTGGCACTGGAGGGGAAAAAGTTACATATAAATCTTCTAAATTAGACACAGTTTATGCATCACAGAATTATGTGACAGTGTCGCATAACAGCAATACCTCCTTAGCAACTGGATAGCACTTAATTTACAAAATGCTTTGACACACATACTAGCCAGGTCATTCTGCAAGGACTTTGTTAGTGAGTTGCATAACCAAGGGACCATACCTTAAAGTTGGAGATATGAAAAGATCCTTTCCCTTGGTGGAAAATAAAATATAATAAAAATTAAAAGTCCAAAGTTGGACTATATTACATAATGTGCCAAAGCCTATATCACAACCTTCAGGTAGGCCTGTTCTTCTGTCCAGGAACAAAGAAGAATGATGGAAGGGTGGGAGAACACAGATCCCTTCCTCTTTCTAAAACCATTAAGTAGGGCTAACAAAGCAGTCATCTACAGGGAATGTGGGTAGTAGCCTCTCCTAGAGGAGGGCATCAGAGCCCAAGCAAAATAAGGAGAATGTCCACTTAGAAGGGCTCCCCAGGGCTGATGTCCACACTTCACTGGAGGCAGGCATCCAAGTGAGGCAGAGAAGAAGGGTCTGGGCTTGGGTGGGGAAGGGCCATGGTGTGGAATGTGGGAGCCCCAACAGTGTGAGAAGACTGGGTTGGCACAGGGCTTAGAGCCCAAGTGCATGGGAAAGTGGTCTAGTCACAGAGTGGTGACCCCAGGGGAGATAAAACAAGTGGTCACACTGGGGGGGGGGGGTGGAGATAGAGTTTAGTGGTATAAGAACCTCATCTACGGGGCACCTGGGTGGCTCAGTCCATTGAGCATCAACTCTTGATTTCAGCTCAGGTCATGATCTCAGGGTCCTGAGATTGAGCCCCCTGTCAGCCTCTGCTCTCAGCATGAAGTCTGCTTGAGATTCTCTCTCTCCCTCCCCCTGTGCCTCTCCTCTCTCTCCCTCTCTCAAATAAATAAATAAATCTTAAAAAAAAAAAAAAAAAGACGACGAAGAAGTTCATCTACTCATGGGTTTAAGGACTAGCCTGTGTGGAATGTCAGAATCAAAAGAACGTTAAGGGAGTTATTTACGCAGAAAAGGAGGCCACAGCAATGGGAGATTAGTACATACAGGGAGGGGATAGAAAGATCAAATAAGTAAAAATATTGGGAAAATGGGAACCAGGCTTCTCTAGGACACAGTTACAAGTATGGAAAGAAAGAAAACTTTGGTGAACTTTGTAGTGTTAGATTGGAGTTGGGGTGTCAGTGGGAACTCATGGTGTTCAATGTATACAACTAGATAGATAGGTGAGGCTAAGAGTGGGAAAACCCTACCTTGAAGCTCATGGAAAGTGGATTCTTGAACCAAATCAAGGTTCTGTTTGCAAGAAAGAGGGCAAACGGGCACCTGGGTGGCTCAGTCAGTTAAGCTTCTGCCTTTGGCTCACATCATGATCCAGGGGCCTGGGAATGAGCCTTACATGGGGCTCCCTGCTCAGCGGGGGTCCTGCTTCTCCCTCTCCCTCTGCCGCTCCCCTTGCCTCCTCCCCCTCCACCTGCTCACTAGCCCCTGCTCACTGCCCTCTGCTCATGCACATTCTCTCTCTCTCTCTCTCTCGTGCTCTCTCTCAAATAAAATCTTTTTTAAAAAAGATTTTACTTATTTATTTGACAGATGGAGAAAGCACACAAGCAGGCAGAGCAGCAGGTGGAGGGAGAGGGAGAAGCAGACACCCCGCTGAGCAGGGAGCCCCGATGCGGGGTTCAATGCGGGGCTTGATCCCAGGACCCTGGATTATGACCTGAGCTGAAGGCAGAGGCTTAACTGACTGAGCCACCCAGGCGCCCCTGAACATAAGTGTTTCTAAATGTCAGGGTAAACCTCTTGGGACCATTCCACCATTGACTCTCTACCAGTGGGAGTGTTTAGTATTGGTTTGGTCTTGGTCTAGTCATGTTTAGTATTGGTAGACCTAGTCACAAACATTATAGCTTGTATCAACTCTATCCCCACTATACCAATCAGGATAATCAAAGAGATTGAATTACATGCTGTAGGTTACACAGTGTCTCAGTCAGCTTAGGCTGCCATGACAAAATACCATAGACTGGGTGGATTCAACAACAGACATTTGTTTGTCACGGTTCTGAAGACAAGGAAGTCCAAGATCAAGGTACTGACAGATTTGGTTCTTGGTAAGGGCTCTCCTCCCTGCGGATAGCTGCCTTCTTGCTGTGTCCTCACATGGCTGAAATAGGAAGCTCCGGGGTCTCTTCCTCTTCTAAGGGCCCTAATTCCACTAATTCCCAACCCTCATGACTTCATCTAAACCTAATTACCTCCCAAGGCCCCCCCTTCCTAATATCATCTCACTGAGAGTCACTGCTTCAACGTATTAATTTGGTGGGTTTACAAACATTCAGTCCATAACACAGTTAGCCGGAGCTGGGATTCATACTCTGGTTCACAGGATTCATTTCCCTGCACAAGTTCCACAGAAACTCTACACCATTCTGGAATAGTAGATTGTTCCTGCCTGACCGCCATCGTGCTGAGGATAGAAGGAGTTTTTTTATTTATGAAACACCTTTCAGCATAAAATTCAATCTTCACCATATGAACTCTATTTTGAATATTCTCCCAAATGCTCATGATTACTGGACATTTTCTTTTTTTTTAAAGATTTTATTTATTTATTTGAGAGAGAGAATGAGAGAGAACACGAGAGGGAAGAGGGTCAGAGGGAGAAGCAGACTCCCTGTTGAGCAGGGAGCCCGATGCGGGACTCGATCCCGGGACTCCAGGATCATGACCTGAGCCGAAAGCAGTCGCTTAACCATCTGAGCCACCCAGGCGCCCATTACTGGACATTTTCTAATCATAAACTACTTGACAGTATGTAATGATGATTTTCTTCATTTTTGCTGACAAATTTTCCTAAGAGATATTCACGACAAAATTCTGCAAACACCCATGTAGTTGAAGACAGAATCTGTTCAAAAGTAAACCTCAGTTGTCTAATGAAGTCATTTTCTTCACCCAAAATAAAAATGAAACTTTGACCAGTACAACAAGGTCAAGTTTTTTGTTCCTTGTTTAAACTAACCATTCCTTTTTGCACAACACCTAATGTCAAAAAATATAACAACACATTCACTTCTAAATACTTAGAGGAAAATTTAACCACATCCCATTAGAAATAGAACTCCCAAGAGTAAAGCCCTTAACAATTAAACAATCTGCTTCCATGGCTAAATTGCACGTTTTATGTAAACTTAATCTTTAACAATTTTAAATATTAATACAACACCTGGACTATTCTTAGCAATTATCTTGTTCTGCTTACCCAAAGTAGGACAATTTATAAAAGTTATTTTTGTTTTTAATGCAGTATTTCTGATGCATAAAATGGTAGATATTCTAAAAATTCTTTAAAAAATTCTTCTCATGTATAGACACTCTTAAGGGAAAAATAATAATCAATGTCTAGGTTTTCAACTCTGTATTTTTCCCTAACTTAAACTTATCCTCAAAAAAGATATATGATCTCTAGAAGACAGTATCCTAAAATGAATTCTACTATGTTTCCCAAGTGCCATTAAAAGTCAGCATACTATTTTGGCTATAATAAGTTCCATAAAGGTTTGAGCCATGGTGGTTACAGCCCAGCATGCAAGCATTGGATCCCAGGGTCATATAAACCAATATTTCTATAAGGGTTCCTTAAAATACTAAAAAATATTTTGTAGGCAAAAAATGATTACATGGCCAAATAAGTTTGGGAAATTCTGACCAAAGCAAAGTAAAACATTATGAAACATTTAAGCATCTAAAGGAAGAAAGAAATTTATAACAAACACATATCCACTAAATCAATGAAACAACTATTACCCTCTTAGAAACTAAAATCAAGAACTTTTCTTTAGGGGACACTTGGGTGTCTCAGTCAGTTAAGCGTCTGCCTTCGGCTCAGGTCCTGATCCCGGGGTCCTGGAATCGAGGCCCACACTGGGCTCCTTGCTCAGCAGGAGACCGCTTCTCCCTCTCCCACTCCCTGCTGCTCCTCCTGCTTGTGCTCTCTCTCTCTCTGACAAGTAAATAAATAAAATCTTAAAAAAAAAAAGAGCTTTTCTTTTGGACCGTCTTTCATGCCCAGAAAGACAGTGATGTTAACCATTTCCTGTGGATCTCCTTGTGCTTTTTGTTTGTTTTGTTTTGTTTTTCAATGAAAATTCTCTATCTCCCAGCTTCCAGGGTGTCAATTATTCATCCTGGTTTTTCCCTGATTCTCCATTCCTGGTTCTCTGCTCCCTCTATTTGTCCCCATGTTAGTCCAAAGAAACAGAACCAACAAGAGGTACCTATCAACCAATGATAGATAGATAGATAGATGATAGATAGATAGATGATAGATAGGTAGATAGATAGATAGATAGATGATCCCCAACCTCTTATGAGGGTTCAATTTAAGATTTTTCAACTTTACAATGGTCAAAAGCGATATGCATTCAGTAGAAACTATGCTTCAAATTTTGAATTTGGACTTTTTTCCCAGGCTGTGTGATATGATCCTGACAGCAAACCACAGCTCCTAGTCAGCCATATGATCACAGGGCTAAACAACCAATACACTTATAATCATTCTGTACCCATAGAGCCATTCTGTTTTTCACTTTCAGTACAGTATTCAATACATTGCGTGAGATACTTAAAAGTTGATTATAAAATAGTCTTTGTTTTTGATGATTTTGATCAACTGTAGGCTAATGTAAGTGTTCCAAGCATGTGAAAGGTAGGCTAGGCTAAACTGTGGTGTTCTATAGGTTAGGTGTATTAAATGCATTTTTGACTTATCATATTTTCAACTTACGATGGGTTTATTGAGACACAACCCTATCATAAGTTGAGGAAGATCTATGCATATAAATATATGCTCTTGCTCTCTCTCTCTCAAATAAATCATCTTTAAAAAAGAAAAGAAAAGTTTATCTGAAATTCAAATTTAACTAAGCATCTTGTATTTTTGAGAGAGAGAGAGAGAAAACATGTGTACATGCGTGAGCAGCAGTGGGGGGGCAGAGGAGCAGAGGAAGAGTGAGAATCCCAAGCAGGCTCCACTCCCAGCATGGAGCCCAATGTGGGACTCAAACTCACGACTCTGAGATCACCACCCAAGCTGAAATTAAGAGTTGGATGCTTAATCTACTGAGCCACCCAGGCGCCCTGCACCCTGTATTTTTATTTGCCAACTCTGAAAACCCTCACCTGAACTGGGGTTCTACATTGCTTGCACTGGTCCCCACTCTCTGTTAGCCATGCATACAGCCCTCAGCGCGTGCCTGACTACTTGTCCCTGATCACCTGCCTGTCACCAGTGTCACCACATGTTGACAACTTCTGTACCCTCATCACTGTGCTCTACCCACCTACAGGAATCTCACCAGGATGGAATCCTTCCATGCTCACCACCTGGCCTGACTGTGGCCATTTGGCCAAATCCTCTGAAGACTCTTTCTTACAATAAACAGCTACAGAACAGTTTGCCCCTCACTCCCCCCAGAACTTACACCACCCTGGCTCCTGATTGAGTTTTCCACCCGCATACAAATCACCCCCACCTTCCATATAATATGAGGTCTTGTGGGAAGGGGGAAAATGTGGATATATAACTGATAAAAAGCCACCCCAGAGAGGCATGTCACAGCTCAGGGCAGCATAATAAGCCCCAGAAAGGGTGTAGATGGGATTTGTGTTCAACATTTTTTCAACGTGGATAAAGCTGGAAGCATCATGTTTATCAAATCAATGAATTCCACAAGGCTGGACGACATAGCGAACTCACTGACTTTTGGAATTAGAACCAAAATCAACAAGTTGAAACTGAACAGGAATAACAGGAACTGCTGTGTTCAGCTTGAGAATAGCAGTGACATAAGGTAGAACTGTGGCCAGCAGTTCAGATAAAGAAAACCTCAGCATTTTAGTTCAACATGAGTTCAAGGATAGGCATTATGTAGGAGTGGGAAAAAATAAGCCTTAGATTCAAACAAATCCTATCTCGATTTCTGATTTCACTACTGAATTCCTGTGGGCCCAAGTGTCTGTCTCCGCATTGTAAAAGGGGTATAATACCAAACTCCCTAAACTGTGAGGATTGACAAGATAACATACATTAAGCATGTCATAGCACTTGGAGGAGAATCTACTGAAAGATTCATTTTTGTTTTGTTCTATCTACTATAGGAGTCCAGAAGAAATGGGAAGACAAGATGTGTGCGCTAGTATTTGAGTCCTTTCATGGCAGTTACATGGGAGAGCCAAAAGTAGAACTTGCCAACCACCAGAAGCCAAATAAGCCCCACAAAACACCGAGAGAGGAATCAGATTAATCAGTGAAAAGCATTGCTGGTGAGTGAAGGGGTTCCTGAGACTTAGAGAAAGAACTGGGGCTCATGGCAGACACTGGTGCCACATTCCCATGCAGACCCTTTTAAGAGGTGATGGGCCCTCAGATGGGTGCCACTGGAAGGCCACGGCAACTGACCACTAAGAAGCCTGCACTGAGCACAAAAGTAAAGATCCCTGTGCCTAGACTTGGCTCAGAAATCGTGGTGCCTCCTGCCTTTAAGGAACTGAGTTCATTTTGGCAGGAAGCACAAGTGTGGAGGCTAGTGTGGGCTCAAATCCAGTGCTCTTCTTGGGTACATGGGCTGTGAGAGACCTCTAAGATTCCTGTACAACTGAGGAGCAGGGCCCGGGGGGGGGGGGGGGTGGTCGGGGGTGGTGATTAGGTTTGAATTTCACGATTGAGATTAATTTTACTGGCTGCCAAATGAGTGGGAACATGTAGCAAATTGACCTGATGTAGGAGAATAAAGAACTATGATGTTTATTTTCATCCAAATATTAGGGGGTATCATTCACACTCTCCACAAACTTGAAAAGACTTGTGCAGTCAGACCAACTGAGGCCGAACCCAACCACACCACTGTCATTTAACCCACTTCTCCATGTATCATTTCTTTCACTTGCAAAAAAGAAAAATAATACCTACTTCACAAAGCTCTGGGGAGAACCACATGAGATAACTTGTAATACAAATCCTAGTGCAAGTCTCAGTGTAGTGTGGTCGCATTTTACACAAATTTGAATTCTGCAGATTTAAGAGTACAATTAAGATATAAGCCTCATTATATGGCAAAATTTTAAATAATGTGAATTCCATTTTATATTTATTTCACATGGAAATGCATCTTGAGTTGGTATCATTTGCTAATCATTAATTGGATGTGGAGAATAAAAATAAAATAAGTCTGGGGCACCTGGGTGGCTCAGTCGGTTAAGCGTCTGCCTTTGGCCCAGGTCATGATCCCAGGGTCCTGGGATCAAGCCCCACAACAGGCTCCCTGTTCAGCAGGAGAACCTGCTTCTCCCTCTCCCTCTGCTCTTGCTTGTGCTCTCTCTCTCTCTCTCTCTCTCTTGCTCACTCTATCTCTCAAATAAATAAATAAAATCTTAAAAAAAAACAGAAGTCTAAGATGACTCCCCAGTTCTAATTTGGGTAACAAGTGACAGTGCTATTTCCCAAAAGAAAGGCCAAGAATATGAAAGGGTGAAGAGAAATCTTGTGCAGGCAGAGGGAAGATGGGGTCTTAAAGTTGGACATACTAGGTAGTAGACACTGTGGAATGAACATTCAGGCGGAGTTACTTAGCAGGCATTGCTGATAATGGCCTGGGTCTCAGAGGAGAAATCTAGCTGGAGATGTACAGATTTGGGAGTCATGAGTAGACAACATATAACCTAAAGCATGTCTTTGACATTGCCCAGAAATTGAGGATGGAGTGAGAAAAACAGAGAAGCAATGATGTAGCTCTTACAAACACCATCACATAAGAAGCGAATGGGAACCTATTACCTTAAAGGAATCTTAGAAGGAATGATCAGAGAGGTGGACAGAAAGCCAAGAGGGAGTGTGGTCACTGAGGCTGAGTGTAAGAGATACATTTATTGCTAAAGGCGTTGTCATCCACATCAGATCACAGAAAGGTCAATAAAATCATAAAATTTTCATTAGCTCTTGAAGGTCAATGGTGAGTCTAACTGCACAGCTTCAGTGAAAAAGTGGGAGCAAAGATGGGCGACAGGAATGTCCACTTTAAGGGAGGTAATACTTGTACTGGATGCCGTACTAACTGGGTCACACTTGGAAGACTTTTTCCAACTCTAGGTACTATTGACTGTTGTATACTGATTGGAGGAGGAAGCCATTGCACAGGAAAAGGAGACAGGCATCAAGACCAGGTAGTGGAAATAGAAAATAAATTATAAAATTCAGGGAGAAACAAACAGATAGGTCATACTGTGGAGAAATGAGAAAGACAAAACAAAGAGGCACAGGCAGAAATGTGGTGACTTACATTCCTTTAACCACAAGACTGATGGTAGCCAGGAACACAGTGGGAATCAGACCCCATAGGGTTTAGGGTCTGAGAACAGTGCATTCTCCATTCCCTACTGCTTTGCCAAAGGACTCCACGATGCAAACAGCATTCTGAGGATATCCACAAGCTAGGAAGGAAACCATAAATTGTGCAATGATCTGGAAAGCTCTCTCTCCCAGATAGAGATGTCCAGATCAAAAGTTTGAACTTGAACCTGGGTGTCCAAGACACACTTTGGGCTGCTGCTTCTCCTACAGCCTCTTGCCTGACTCGGTGTTAAGTAATAAGTCATGAATATTCATTGTCTTGTGGAGTTTTCTCTTCCATTGCCACTTGAAGGAAAACCTCAGAACCAGGATAAGGAGGCAGCTGAGCATAAGGGTAGGAAGTGATGCAGGCAACCTATACCTGGGGACCTCCCCTGCCCTTCAAAGGGTTGGGCCACTCAGAGTGGGGATAACATGTGGTCCACTCTAGGAGGAGCTGGCAAATAGAGAATTCTCAGAAGATGGCAACCAAGAAAGTCTCAGAAGTGGCGATGGGGAGGGTTGAGACTAGACACTGTCATGAATGAATAAACAGTTGACTGAACTGGGAATTTGTGACCATGAAAGGACTACTGAATAAAATTATAGCTGTGTTTAAATAACTGACAAATGTGGTCTTAATCCTCGTGGATGCGGAAAAGGAATGAGGGACAGAAGGTAGGAGGGAAGCTGCTTTCTCCGATATGAGGAACATCTTCCTATTTGTCCAATCCTTCCCCAAATGGAACAGAATAACCTCAAAGTCAACAGCCTCTCCGACACAGAAAGCGTTAAGCTAGAGGCAAGATAAACATAACTGTTAATGGAGATTTTTCATTCCCTTGGCGTCCTCATATTTCCATCTGGAAGCACTTCGGTAACACCATATGCCTCTCTCTCTCAACCTTCATGCCTCCGCAGGAGAAGAGGAGGGACACACTGACTGAGGAGTTTGGGAGACAGAACCAGGCCTACAAGTCAGCTCCAGCTCTGCTCTTTCCTGACCTGAATGCAAGATGCCCGCACCTGGCTGCTCTCAGTAGCCTGAGGAAGGTCTGCGGTTGTCCAGCTATGCAGTGACTGAGGGTAAGTTTATCAGATTCAGGCCAGCCACCTTGGTCAATGCTCTTAATCCATAGTTTCCTATCAGCTGTATCAGATTAATATTGATATCTCCTGTCTGTCAACTTTTCAATTGGTTGCAAACTCAGACAAGGAAGAGATGTTATTATATTGCCCCTAAAACCTCACGTGTATCTGTGAGGAATATTGTCCCGGGAAAAAGTTTGGATCACATAACTAAAGTTGTTCTATGTGTAGGATTCTATGACTTTATGACTCTTCAGATACTCTAGGACCTTCTAACTTCATGTCTCATTGACATTTCAAGTTCAATGAACCTAAAATTAAATTTCTCTTCCCCCCAAACCAGCTCACTCTCCCAACACTGCCCCACACTGTTGCACATTAAACGTACAACTGGCCTCATATTCAATCAGATTAAAAAGGTTAAAGTTCGGGGCACTTGGGTGGCTCAGTTGTTAAGCGTCTGCCTTCAGCTCAGGTCATGATCCCAGCGTCGTGGGATCGAGCCCCACATCAGGCTCCCTGCTCAGGGGGAAGCCTGCTTCTCCCTCTCCCACTGCTTGTATTCCCTCTCTCGCTGTGTCTCTATCAAATAAATGAAATCTTTAAAAAAAAAAAGGTTAAATTTCCCAAATGGTAGGGGAGTTGAAAATGTTCCTACCATAATTTCAAATCGGTACCAACATCAGCGAGTGGTGGTCAAAAGCCCAACTATGATTGCCACGGTTTAGTGAAAGTGTGGAGAAGAAAGGGCCAAAGTCAACATCCAGAGGAGCCATCAGGGAGCTGGGGGTGGGGACAGTGATGAGGGGAGAGTGAGAAACTTATCATGAGGGCAAAGAAATAATTCCCAGAGGAGGTAACTAGAAAATGTCATGCCCTAGAAGCCAAAAAAAAAAAAAAAAGGTATTTCAAGAAAAAAATATAGTCAAATGCTACAGAAAGAACAAGGAAGATGTGAAGTGAGCATGGGCTATTGGATTTGATTTTAAGAAATTCCCGGAATGAGAATAAGCTTGTAGGGGTGGGGCTGAAAGAGCAAAAAAATCGTTCTTCATTCATTCATTCATTCATTCATTCAACCAACATTTATTGAGCATTTACCAGTTGTGAATTCAAAGCATGTAAGACACCGTCCCTATCCTCAAGGCACTTACAGTCCAAGAGGAAAACAGAAACTAAGAAATTATAACAGACAGTAAAGAAGTGCCTCGGGACCTCTAGGAACACATATGATGGGTAGTTAACTGAGATTAAGGGAGAGGACAGAAGAGCAAATTTGACATCTGAGCTGTGCCCAAGCAGAAGTGAGCCAGTCAAAGATGAGAAGGGGCTCTAAGCAGAAGGGGCTTAATGGCGGGAGAGAGTGCCTTGCACTTGGGTAATGGGAGTAATTTAGCAGGACGGGAGCCAAGGATTCCTGTGGGGAAATGGTGGAGAATGAAGCTGAGAGCAGGGAAGGGCTAGAACATGAAGGGCCCTGGGGGGCATGATAAAGCCAATGGTCAGTCAGCGATTCTAAGCAGGAAAGGAATGGGAATAAAAATGACTTTAGAGGGGCACCTGAATGGCTCCAGCGGTTGGGCATCCGACTCTTGATTTCGGCTTAGGTCATGACCTCAGGGTCATGAGATTGAGCTCTGCGTCCCACTTGGCACTCCGCACAGAGTCGGCTTGAGATTCTCTCTCTCCCTCTAGATCTCTGCCCCTCCCCCCACTCTCTGAATAAATAAATAACAAAATCTGGTTTTTAAATGCGACTTTAAAAAGACAACTCTGGGAGGCAAATGAGAAATGAGCGGGGAAGTCAAGGTCAAGAGTAGGTGCTGGAAGCCCCATTTCAGTAGCTTTGATAATGGCACTGAGAGGTATTAAGTGCCAAAGAGAATAGAGAGGAGACAGCAAGACAGCTTACAAATTTAAAAAGGGAAGAATAGGCAGTGGGGGATAAAGGAAAAAGTCAAAGGTAATTCCCAAATTCTACCTACGTCAATTGAGTCAGTGATGATGCCATTCACTTAGAAACAGGATACAGAACAAAGAGAGGGTTGGAGAAAGGAAATGATGAGTTCTTTTTTTATATATAATTTTTCTATTGTTATGTTAATCACCATACATTATATCATTAGTTTTTGATGTAGTGTTCCATGATTCATTGTTCGTGCGTAACACCCGGTGCTCCACGCAGAATGTGCCCTCTTTAATACCCATCACCAGGCTAACCCATCCCCCCACCCCCCTCCCCTCTAGAACCCTCAGTTTGTTTCTCAGAGTCCATCGTCTCTCATGGTTCATCTCCCCCTCCGATTTCCCCCCCTTCATTCTTCCCCTCCTGCTATCTTCTTCTTTTTTTTTCTCTCTTAACATATATTGCATTATTTGCTTCAGAGGTACAGATCTGTGATTCAACAGTCTTGCACAATTCACAGCGCTCACCATAGGACATACCCTCCCCAATGTCTATCACCCTGCCACCCCATCCCTCCCACCACTCCAGCAACCCTCAGTTTGTTTCCTGAGATTAAGAATTCCTCATAACAGTGAGGTCATATGATACATGTCTTTCTCTGATTGACTTCTTTCACTCAGCATAACACCCTCCAGTTCCATCCACGTCATTGCAAATGGCAAGATCCCATTCCTCTTGATGGCTGCATAATATTCGATTGTGTATATATACCACTTCTTCTTTATCCATTCATCTGTCAATGGACATCTTGGCTCTTTCCACAGTTTGGCTATTGTGCACATGGCTGCTATAAACATTGGGGTGCACGTACCCCTTCGGATCCCTACATTTGTATCTTTGGGGTAAATACCCAGTAGTGCAATTGCTGGATCGTATGGTAGCTCTATTTTCAACTGTTTGAGGAACCTCCATACTGTTTTCCAGAGTGCCTGCACCAGCTTGCATTCCCACCAACAGTGTAGGAGGGTTCCCCTTTCTCCACATCCCCGCCAACATCTGTCGTTTCCTGACTTGTTAATTTTAGCCATTCTGACTGGTGTGAGATGGTATCTCATGGAGGTGTTGATTTGGATTTCCCTGATGCCGAGCAATGGTGAGGACTTTTTCATGTGTCTGTGGGCATTTGGATGTCTTCTTTGGAAAAATGTCTGTTCGTGTCGTCTGCCCATTTCTTGATTGGATTATTCGTTCTTTGGGTGTTGAGTTTGATAAGTTCTTTATAGATTTTGGATACTAGCCCTTTATCTGATATGTCATTTGCAAATATTTTCTCCCATTCTGTCGGTTGTCTTTTGGTTTTGTGTACTGTTTCTTTTGCTGTGCAAAAGCTTTTTATCTTGATGAAATCCCAATAGTTCACTTTTGCCTTTGCTTCCCTTGCCTTTGGCGATGTTTCTAGGAAGAAGTTGCTGCGGATGAGGTCGAAGAGGTTGCTGCCTGTGTTGTCCTTTAGGATTTTGATGGACTCCTGTCTCACGTTTAGGTCTTTCAACCATTTGGAGTCTATTTTTGTGTGTGGTGTAAGGAAATGGTCCAGTTTCATTCTTCTGCATGTGGCTGTCCAATTTTCCCAACACCATTTGTTGAAGAGACTGTCTTTTTTCCATTGGACATTCTTTCATGCTTTGTCAAAGATGAGTTGGCCATAGAGTTGAGGGCCCATTTCTGGGCTCTCGATTCTGTTCCATTGATCTATGTGTCTGTTTTTGTGCCAGTACCATACTGTCTTGATGATGACAGCTTTGTAATAGAGCTGGAAGTCCGGAATTGTGATGCCGCCAGCTTTGTTTTGCTTTTTCAACATTCCTCTGGCTATTCAGGGTCTCTTCTGGTTCCATACAAATTTTAGGATTATTTGTTCCATTTCTTTGAAAAAAGTGGATGGTATTTTGATGGGGATTGCATTGAATGCAATCTGTGCATTGATTTTATATCCTGCCACTTTACTGAATTCCTGTATGAGTTCTAGCAGTTTTGGGGTGGAGTCTTTTGGGTTTTCCACATACAGTATCATATCATCTGCAAACAGTGAGAGTTTGACTTCCTCTTTGCCGATTCGGATGCCTTTGATTTCTTTTTGTCTGATTGCTGTGGCTAGGACTTCTAATACTATGTTGAATAGCAGTGGTGAGAGTGGACATCCTTGCCGCGTTCCTGACCTTAGGGGAATAGCTCTCACTTTTCCCCATTGAGAATGAGATTCGCTGTAGGTTTTTCATAGATGGTTTTTATGATATTGAGGTATGTACCCTCTATCCCTATACTCTGAAGAGTTTTGATCAAGAAAGGATGCTGTACTTTGTCAAATGCTTTTTCTGCATCTATTGAGAGGATCATATGATTCTTGTTCTTTCTTTTGTTAATGTTTTGTATCACGTTGATTGATTTGTGGATGTTGAACCAGTCTTGCAGCCCAGGGATAAATCCCACTTGGTCATGGTGAATAATCCTTTTAATGTACTGTTGGATCCTATTGGCTAGTGTTTTGGTGAGAATTTTTGTATCCATGTTCATCAAGGATATTGGTCTGTAATTCTCCTTTTTGATGGGGTCTTTGTCTGGTTTTGGGATCAAGGTAATGATGACCTCATAAAATGAGTTTGGAAGTTTTCCTTCCATTTCTATTTTTTGGAACAGTTTCAGGAGAATAGGTATTAATTCTTCTTTAAATGTTTGGTAGAATTCCCCTGGGAAGCCGTCTGGCCCTGGGCTTTTGTTTGTTGGGAGATTTTTGATGACTGCTTCAATTTCCTTAGTGGTTATAGGTCTGTTCAGGTTTTCTGTTTCTTCCTGGTTCAATTTGGTAGTTGATACATCTCTAAGAATGCACCCATTTCTTCCAGGTTATCTAATTTGCTGGCATAGAGTTGCTCATAATATATTCTTATAATTGTTTGTATTTCTTTGGTGTTGGTGGTGATCTCTCCTCTTTCATTCATGATTTTGTTAATTTGGGTCATTTCTCTTTTCTTTTTGATAAGTCTGGCCAGGGGTTGATCAATCTTGTTAATTCTTTCAAAGAACCAGCTCCTAGTTTTGTTGATCTGTTCTACTGTTCTTTTGGTTTCTGGTTCATTGATTTCTGCTCTGATCTTTATTATTTCTCTTCTCCTGCTGGGTTTAGGCTTTATTTGCTGTTTTTTCTCTAGCTCCTTTAGGTGTAGGGTTAGGTTGTGTATTTGAGACCTTTCTTGTTTCTTGAGAAAGGCTTGTATTGCTATATACTTTCCTCTTAGGACTGCCTTTGCTGTATCCCAAAGATTTTGAACAGTTGTGTTTTCATTTGCATTGGTTTCCATGAATTTTTTAAATTCTTCTTTAATTTCCTGGTTGACCCATTCATTCTTTAGTAGGATGCTCTTTAGCCTCCGTGTATTTGAGTTCTTTCTGACTTTCCTCTTGTGATTGAGTTCTAGTTTCAAAGCATTGTGGTCTGAACATATGCAGGGTATAATCCCAATCTTTTGGTACCAGTTGAGACCTGATTTGTGACCTAGGATGTTATCAATTCTGGAGAATGTTCCATGGGCACTAGAGAAGAATGTGTATTCTGTTGCTTTGGGATGGAATGTTCCGAATATGTCTATGAAGTCCATTTGGTCCGGTGTTTCATTTAAAGTCTTTATTTCCTTGTTGATCTTTTGCTTAGATGATCTGTCCATTTCAGTCAGGGGGGTGTTAAAGTCCCCCACTATTATTGTATTGTTGTCAATGTGTTTCTTTGCTTTTGTTATTAATTGCCTTATATAATTGGCTGCTTCCATGTTAGGGGCATAGATATTTACAACTGTTAGATCTTCTTGTTGGATAGACTCTTTAAGTAGGATATAGTGTCCTTCTTCATCTCTTATTACAGTCTTTGTTTTAAAATCTAATTTGTCTGATATAAGGATTGCCACCCCAGCTTTCTTTTGGTGTCCATTAGCATGGTAAATGGCTTTCCACTCCCTCACTTTCAATCTGGGGGTGTCTTTGGGTCTAAAATGAGTCTCTTGCAGACAGCATGTTGATGGGTCTTGTTAGGAAATGATGAGTTCTATTTTGGAGATGATGAATTTGGCTTCTACCTTTGGAACACCCAGGTCGAGACTGTTTAAAAGCAATTTCTGAGTGTCTCAGGGGGTAGATGGGAGGTAAAGTCCAGAAGTTTGGCATATAAGAAGAAAAATGGAATATTAACTCAAGAGAGAAGGATTGAGAAATGTTTTAAAGGAGTGAGTTGAATACATTTACAGACATCAGGGAGTAAATCAATGAAGACCAAGAAATTGAAGATGATGGGGCCAGGAAAGTCACAGGGAAGGAGCAGGGTAGAGCTCTCTCCTATTTAATCTTACCTTGTGGTGCAATAAAAGGAGAGTTGTCTTCTGAACATAAAACACAAACTCTTGAGTTAATTAGCAAATTGCTTCAGCGCAGATCATAAGCCATCAAAAACAGATGGCAAACTGCTAAAATGAATTAGACTCCGCCAACCATTGCAATGGAACATTGTATGGTATGGAAAGAAAAACACTTGGCAAGACAAGAAGCATGAGTCAGGAATAAGTGTTGAGTGGTATGAAGCACGCATTTAACATCAGTAAAAACCTGGCTCTGCTCTGGACTTAATACTTCTGAGCTTCCCACCCCTCTAGTCGCTCAGGCTCAAAGATATCCTATCAGGCTTCTCACTCACTCTTTCACTCCACAGAGTGCTGCTCCCAGAATTCTGTTAACACTTTGCTTCCCACCTGGGTCCTTTCCCTTCCTGTGTGTGTGTGTGTGTGTGTGTGTGTGTGTGTGTGTGCGCGTGCACGCGCATGCACTGGCAATGAGTAGTTTTTTTTTTTTAATTGATGTGTGGCTGACATACAATGTTATATTAGTTTCAGGTGTACAGCACAGTGACTCATTATATACATGACAAAGTGATCACCACAATAAATCTAGCTACTGCCTGTCACCATACAATGTTGTTACATATTAATAACTCTATTCCCTGTGCTGTACCTTATATCCCTGTGTCCTATTTATTTTATAATGGGAAATTTTAATCCCCTTCCCCTAGTTCACCCATACCTCCACCCTCCCCTCTCCCCTCCAGCAACCACCAGATTGTTCTCTGTATCTATGTGTGTTTCTGTTCTGTTTTGTTTGTTCATTTGTTTTGTCATTTATAGGACACATATCATTCCCATCGATGCTATCCTTGTGCTCATTCTTAGAGAAAGCCCCTTATGTTTTCAGACTTCACCCCATATCCACAACCCAACCACCCCTGAAACGTTTTTCCCATTTTCTTGGCCTTATTTTTCTTTCAATTCTTTCAACAAATATCCCACAGAGAGAAGCCTCCCTTGGCAGAGTAGCATACTCTAGTCATTCTTATTTTTAAGTGAGATATAATTGACATACAGCATTGTATTAGTTTCAGGTGTACAACACAGTGATTCCATTTTTATAAATATTGCAAAGTGATCACCACAATAAATCTAGTCAACATCCATTACCACACAGTTAGAATTTTTTTTCTTGTGATGAAAACTTTTAAGATCTACTCCCTTAGGAACTCTCAAATATGTAGAATATTATTAACTAGAGTCACCATACTGCACATTATATTCCTATGACATTTATTTTATTACTGGAAGTTTATCCCTTTTGACCCCCTTTGCCCATTTTGCCCACTCCCCACACTACTCCTCTGGCAACCACCAATCTGTCTTCTGTATCTATGAGTTCAGTTTTTTTCATTTTGTTTCTTTTTGTTTGTTTGTTTGTTTTAGATTCCACATATAAGTGAGATTATATAGTATTTGTCTGTCTTTCTCTGACTTATTTCCCATAGCATAATGCCCTCGAGGTCCATCCATGTTTTTGCAAATGGCACAATTTCCTTCTTTTAAATGGCTGAATATATAGATTACCCCCATTTTCTTTTTCCATTCATCTGTTGATGGACATTTGGGTTGTTTTCATGCCTTCGCTATTGCGAATATTGCTACAATAAACATGGAGGTGCATATGTCTTTTCAAATTAGTGATTTCGTTTCTTTTAGATAAATGTCCAGAAATGAAATTGCTAGATCAGGTGGTATTTCTATTTTTAATGCTTTGAGAAACCTCCATACTGTTTTCCATAGAGGTTGTACCAATTTGCCTTCCTACCAACAGTGCATGAGGGTTCCCTTTTCTCCACATCCTCGCCAACACTTATTATTTCTTGTCTCTTTGATACTAGCCATTCTAACAGGTGTGAGGTGATATCTTGTGATTTTGATTTGCATTTCCCTGGTGATTAGTGATACTGAGCATCTTTTCATGTGTGTTGGCAATCTGTATGTCTTCTTTGGAAAAATGTCTATTCAGATCCTCTGCCCACTTTTTAATCAGATTGTTTGATTTTTGCTATTGAGTTATATGGGTTCTTTATATACAGTTGACCCTTCAACAACATAGGTTTGAACTGCACAGGCCTGCTTATATGTGGAATTTTTTCAATACAGTACAGTGCTTTCTCTTCCTTATGATTTTCTTAATAACATTTTCTTTTCTCTAGCTTACTTTATTATAATAATACAGCACATAATATATATAACATACAAAATATGTGTCAGTTAACTGTGTATATTATTGGTAAGGCTTTTGGTCAACAATAGGCTATTAGTAAATTTTGGAGGAGTCAAAAGTTATACATGAATTTTCGAGTACAAGGGGGTGGGAGCCCCTAAATCCTGTATCGTTCAAGGGTCTTAGCCTTTGGATATTTTATATTTTGGATATTAACCTCTTATCAGATATATGATTTGCAAATATTTTCTCCTATTCAGTGCGTTGTCTTTTCATTTACTGATGGTTTCCTTTACTGTGCAAAAGCTTTTTAGTTTGATGAGTCTCACTTGTTTATTTTAGCTTTTGCTACCTCTGCTTTTGGTGTTCCTTTTAGTAAAGTCATCCCTTATCCTGACTCCTCTCTTCATAGCATTTAATTCTGTATGACATGTTCTTGTGCATTTGTTTACTCGTTCGCTGTTCCTTCACACAAAACTATAAGCTCCATGATAACACTGCTATCTCCCCAATACCTAAGACAGAGCTTCGTACTTGGTAGGAATCCAGTATCGTTGCTCAATAAATGAAATGAAATCTTGATTGAGTGCCTGCTTGTGCCAACCTCTTAGTTGCTGAGGGTAAAGAAGTAATCAAAACAGGTATAATATCTGAACCTAAAAAGCATATATTTTAGTGGAAGAGACAGATAAAAAACAAGCACGTTATTGAAAATTATAGCTATTTATAATGACAAGTGCTATGGAGGAAAAGAATAAGGCCTTAGAGCAGGGACTGACTTTAGATGTGGTCATCAGGAAAGGTCTCTCTGATGGGTGACATTTACGCTGAGACGTAAAGAAAGAGAAGGCGCAAATCGAGCTCATAGTGGGGTGGAGAAGTGTTCGGGACAGGGGCATGAACGTGGGCGAAACACTCTCTAGGATTTTGTGCTTTCACCCCTGATATTCTCCTCTGCTGGGATGCTTGTTTCCATCCAAGAGCCATAGATGTCTAATCCTAGAAGTGGTCTGAGAGGCCATCTAACCCACCCTCTCATCTCACAGAAGAAACTACAAGTACATACTCTGCTAGAGATTTTCCAAGTCTTTAAACTGAGGCTGAGAGAAGTTAGATGCCCTGTGGGAGGTCAGCAAGCTAACAGAGCCAGCAGGCCTAAGCTTAGAACCTGGTCTTCCGTGACTTCCTATTCCATGGTTTCTCCATCATTCAGACATCTAAATCCAACATATCAATAATAGTAACTTCCACTGAGAAATTATTATATGCTGGGCACTGTTCTAAGTGCTTCATATGTATTAACTCATTTAATCTTCATAATAGCAAATACAGGAGAGATTTTTTTTGATTATCTGCCCATTACAAGGGAGACAACTTAAAAACAAAAAGATTAAGCAACATGGCCAAGGTCACACAGCTAGTGACAGGACAGGCCACCCCCACTCCAGAGCACACATTCTCCATTTCCAAGTAGCTGCCTCTTTCTGTGGAGTAGTTCTTCATCTTAGGAATGATGTATCATTTTGCAAAGGTGGTTCCTGCTAAAATTAATCTAGCATCTGCTACAACTTGTCATTAAAACTTTATAGGAGGGGCGCCTGAGTGGCTCAGTTGGTTAAGCGACTGCCTTCGGCTCGGGACATGATCCTGGAGTCCCGGGATCGAGTCCCGCATCAGGCTCCCTGCTCAGCGGGGAGTCTGCTTCTCCCTCTGACCCTCCCCCCTCTCATGCTCTCTCTATCTCATTCTCTCTCTCAAATATAAATAAAATCTTTTTAAAAAACTAAAAAAATAAAACTTTATAGGAAAATCATTTGTAAACCATTTAACTTAGTATTACTGATTAGAACAGACATGACAAAATCAAGGCCCATGGACCAGAGCAGTCTTCCACCAAAAATAAGCTGATCCTAAAACAATTTTTAGATGTTTTGCTCCATCTGCTTTTTCGCCCACACCCCAGATGAAGCCAACACACACATAGTTCCTTGATAGAGCAAGGCTTTAGAACCTTCCATCATCTGAAGTTCCCATAGTACATGCCTATGAAACCTGGAACCACTCTCTGCTTCAGTGAATTGAGGTCATACTGACCCCTGAGGTTATCAAAACATGGATTCAAAAAGTCATTGAGAATTCTCTTTTGTTTTACAATTCTAAGTAATTTAATCCAACAGGCCTGCACCATCTGATTCTTCTTCTGCCACATGGTACAAGTTTTAATAGCTATCTAGGGTTTTGGGTGTTTTGTTTTGTTTTTTTTCCAAGTGAGAAGATGAGTCATCAACACTGAAGGTGATTTTAGAACTCCTTGCAAGTTCACGTGCTATTATCTTTTACAAACAAACAAAATATGATAGTTATTTAAAATGAAAGGTAGCCCTAAGACACTACTTATATTCTTAAGCTAATCAAGAAATTGTATATTTTAAGACAACTGCATTCATTACCTAACTATGTTATTAGACTTTCCAAATTCATCAACATAAGGCTTTTCTCTGTATTGCTTGCCAAACTACACACATCCCAAAACAAAACAAAAAACCAATCTTGCATTTTCATGGAAAATGATCTTAGCCAACCCTCCCACTAGCTCTGAATTTGAGAGATAGTGTATTAGCCCTACCATCTGCTAACTAAGCAGCCTTTCCCAATGGGTAAATGATACTGGGGAAAATGGCTGTAAAACAGAACCTGACCTGTTTTCATGGGTTGATGTAACTGAACCTAAAAAGCAAGCCTGTAGTGTGTGTTTTCCAAGTAAGTTCAGATTGTATCTCATTCCAGATGGCTGTTTTTAATTATTCCCTCAAAACATTAGGCAACCTAAATTGTACAAATTTCAGCTTCTTTTAAAAACCAACACCTTCAAAAACTTTAAAGTTAGATCCAACTGACATTACATTTTCATGCTTTTAACATCTTTGTTCCTCAAGTCAGTGAGAATTAATTGACCAGAGAAGTCACCAAATTAGGTGCCATTTTAAACTATGATTTAAAAAATCAACTTTGCAAATCTATAGCATTAATAAGCTTAACAAACCCACCTGTTCAAGACATGAGTCTTAGACTCATTAATTTCCAGTTTTTCACTATTATATAAATTCACTCTTTTATTACCTTTGCATTTTTAATGGACATTCTTGACAACTTATTTGATTGGGAAAAAATTTGAGAATATCCAAAAATCATGCTGTACTTCAATGTCATACCAAGATTTCGTCATTTGGAAAAGAAAAATGTTATTCATATACTTTTAAGGGTAATACAACTAAACAGATATAAATGGTTCCATTCCTTTTTTGTCTCAGAAGTAAAATATTCATGTACATATTCTATTTCTTTAGAATTCTCCAGGAAGAATTAACAGAATGGTATAGAGAATATAATTTTAGCCAAGAATTAGCAAAATCAGGTTCTGTTCACAATTTTGTAGTTGCCTGACTTTGGGGATGTCATTTAATTTCTTAGATCCTCAGCTCCTGAAAAATGTAAAAGCTCAACACAGAAATCTCTATGTTCTTTTCTAGATCATGATATGGTTTGAACACTGTGGCAGAGTCTACAAATCTGATCCCAAAAAGATTCTATATATCGTTCCACATGGAAGTGGGTGGGAATCAGGGTAGAAGAAGGGATGGGAAGCCTGATCATAACCCCATGACATGATACCAGAAAGTAATATGTAAAATGCAAAAACTGTCAATGACTTTGATTGTTCTAAAACTTCAAGTAATCCAACATAAACTCTTTTCCTTAAATTTAGAGTTTGGCCGGAGACATGAGAGCAGGGAAGTTTTAAAGATCAAGCGCCAAGGGGCGCCTGGGTGGCTCAGTTGTTAAGCGTCTGCCTTCGGCTCAGGTCATGAACCCGGGGTCCTAGGCTTGAGCCCTGCATTGGGCTCCCTGCTCAGTGGGGAGTCTGCTTCTCCCTCTGTCTCTGCTGCTCCCCCTGCTTGTGCTCTCTCTCACTCTCTCTCAAATAAATAAACAAAATCTTTAAAAAAAAAAGATTAAGCG